>NC_082713.1:8941702-9258430 GCF_030144855.1 Hypanus sabinus
GTAGAGGAGGTCATGGATAGACATATCAGAATGGGAATGGGATGTGGAATTAAAATGTGTGGCCACTGGGAGATCCTCATTTCTCTGATGGACAGAGCATAGGTGTTCAGCGAAATGGTTTCCCAGTCTGCATCGGGTCTCACCAATATATATAAGGCCACACTGGGAGCACCAGACGCAGTATACCACACCAGCTGAATCACAGGTGAAGTGTTGCCTCACCTGGAAGGACTGCCTGTGGCCCTGAATGGTGGTGAGGGAGGAACTGTAAGGGCAGGTGTAGCACTTGTTCAGCTTACATGGATAAGTGCCGGGAGAGAGATCGGTGGGAAGGGGTGGTGAGGGGGGTGGAATGAATGGACAAGGGAGTCGAGTAGGGAGCAAACCCTGTGGAAAGAAGAAAGAGGGGAGGGAAAGATGTGCTTGGTAGTAGGATCCCGTTGGAGGTGGCAGAAGTTACTGAAAATTATATGTTGGACCTGGAGACTGGTAGGGCGGTTGGCGAGGACACGGAGATCCCTATCCATAGTGGGGTGGCGGGTGGATGGGGTGAGAGCAGATGTGCGTGAAGTGGGAGAGATGCGTTTGAGAGCAGAGTTGATGGTGGAGGAAGGGAAGCCCCTTTCTTTAAAAAAGGTAGACATCTCCTTCCTCCTGGAATGAAAAGCCTCATCCTGAGAGCAGATGTGATGGAGATGGAGGAATTGCGAGAAGGGGATGGCATTTTTGCAAAAGACAGGGTGGGAAGAGGAATAATCCAGGTTGCAGTGATAGTCCATAGGCTTATAGTGGACATCAGTAGATAAGCTGTCCTCAGAGAGAGAAACATCAATAGATAAGCTGTCAAGTAGATATTCCGTCTGGGTAGCCTCCAACCTGATGGCATGATCATTGATTTCTCTAACTTCTGTTAATGCCCCTCCTCCCCTTCTTACCCCATCCCTTATTTATTTATCCATTCATTCATTCATTCATCCATTTATTTAGTTATCTGTCCATTTTTCTTTTTTTTTTTTGCTCTCTGTCTCTCTTTTTCTTCTCCCTGTCCCTCTCACAATCACTCCTTGCCTGCTCTCCATCTCCCTCTGGTGCTCCCCTCCCCCTTTCATTCTCCCCAGGCCTCCCGTCCCATGATCCATTCCCTTTTCCAGCTCTGCATCCATTTTGCCAATCAACTTTCCAGCTCTTAGCTTCATCCCTCCTCCTCCAGTCTTCTCCTATTATTTCAGGTCTCTCCCTCCCACTTTCAAATCTTTTACTATCTCTTCTTTCAGTTAGTCCTGATGAAGGGTCTCGGCCTAAAATGTTGACTCTACTTCTTCCTATAGATGCTGCCTGGCCTTCTGCATTCCACCAGCATTTTGTGTGTGTTGCAAGAGGTTCAGTTGTTGTTCAGACCAAAGATCAGAATGGGGAAGAAATGTCATCTAAGTGACTTTGACTGTAGAATAATTGTTGGGGCCAGATAGGGTGATTTGAGTATCTCAGAAACTGCTGATCTCCTGGGATTTTCACACAGAACAATCTCTACAGTTTACAGGGAATGGTGCAAGAAACAAACAAAAAATCCAGTGAGTGTCAGTTTTGTGGGGCAAAACACCTTGTTAATGAGAGATGTCAGAGGAGAATGGCCAAACTGATTTAAGCTGTCAGGAAGGTGGAGGTAATTCAAAAACCTATGTGTTACAACAGAAGAGCATCTCTAAGTGCACAACATGTCAAACATTGGACGTTGATGGGCTACGGAGCAGAAGATCACTCCTTTAATTATTAAAGTGGCCACTCAGTGTATTTGTTGATAGTCAAGATTCAGAGAGCACTGCAGCATAGAAACAGGCCCTTTGGCCTAATCAGTCCATGCTGAACTGTTATTTTGCCCATCCTATTGACCCACACCAAGACTATAGCTTTCCATACCCATCCTACCCACGCACTTCTCCAAAATTATGCTGCAATTAAACCTACATCGACCACTTCCACCAACCACAGCTCATTCCGCCCTCGCATCATCCTTTGAGTGAAAATGTTTGTCTTCCTGTTCCCCTTAAAAATAATTCTCCTTTCACTATTAACCTATGACCTCTAGCTCTACTCTTTTTAATCTCAGTACAAAACACCTGTTAATCCCCTATTTATACCCTTCATAATTTTGTATACCTACATCAAATGTATTTAATCTCTCCTCATTCTCCTACTCTCCAGGCAGGGGTTCCCAGGGTGGTGCCTATGGACCCTTTGGTTAATACTTGGGGTCCATGGCATAAAAAAAGGTTGGGAACTTCTGTTTCCAGAGTTTCCCAATAACTTGGGTCCACAAGTCCCAGCAACATCCCTGATAATTTAATCTCAAAATCTATTATTCTTTATTATTTTCAAACATCTTTGCTAGCTGCTGATTTGTCCCCAATTGTCTAATGCATCAATAATCTTTGCAATGTTGCATGTCTTTTCTTTTAATTTAATACCAGTCTTAACTTTCTTTGTTAGTCACAGATGAATTACCCTTGCTGGTAGATTCCCTGTTTCTTCATGGAATGTATCATTGTTGAATGCAATGAGATATCTGCTTTAATACCTATAGCATCTTATCTACCGTTATACCTTTAATCAATTTCAAAGATTATTTCCACTATCTTACATTGGCAATTGCATTTACTTAAGACACCAGATTCAGTCTTAGTTTCTTGGTTTCAAAGTGAAGTGGATTTTTTTTATGATCTCTCTTCCCCAGAGGTTCCTATACAAGGTCATCATTAACCCTTTCTTATCACACATTATACACTTCCATGCGCTCGTTTTAGACTGAATGTTTCTTTGAGGGACAAGACCATTGAAGGTGGATTGAGGAAAGAGCTACTCAAATTGTGAATAATTGAGAGTCAAAATCTAAAGTTCAAGTTCACTTTATTTTCATTCAGCTATAAACACATATGCCACCAACCAGAACAATGGCACAGAACACAGCATATAACTCAATTTAGAGCACATAAAGTAATATTACACAAATAAATTAATAAATAATAAGGTTGATTTATGACTCAAGTTTAAAAGATAAAATGTATAATGCTACTGGAGCTTCATACGTAATGAGAACTGAGTGTGGCAGAGAGTACAGTAGTCTCAAGGCTTCTCATCTAAACAGTCATGTCCTCCTGCTGGATGGGAGGGGTAGGGTCCAAGGAATTTTTGAAAGGATAGGAGGGATCACTGAAAATGCTAAGAGCCCTACGTACATAATACTCAGGATAAATATCATTCATGGGTGGAAGAGACCCTGGATTCTCTTAACCGTCCTCACAATTCTTTGTAAGGACTTTCAGTTAGATGCTTTGCAATTCCCGCAACAGACGGTGCTGCGGCTGGTCAGGACACTCCAGGTAATCTAAGTATTTTGGATCATCTGACAAGTTCATTTATTTTTGCCCTTTAGATGTTGTTTTACTTGTGCCATCTATTTTCCTTTTGAAGCTGTAATTTTTTTGCAGCAATACCACTTTGGATTGCATACCATATTCTCTAATTGCCTTCCAATGTGAATGCTTAAAATTGTTCCTAAATTCTGTTAAAATTGATGAGATCATTTGTAAAGAGAATGTCAGTGGCATCTGTGACAAATGGTATTCCTGCTCCCCAACTTGAAGTCACACTTGAAGTTTCTCACTAATGCATTATCTTTCTGCCACTAACTTGAGGCAGGAACATTAAGCACGAGTGAAAACTTAAAGTCAGAACATGGATCTGATTAAACAGTGCCTGAAAATATGAAATGGTTCTGTCTCAAGTTCTAACGGAGATCAAAGGTGCATAAACTGAGAAGGGGTAGCTAAGAAAACACAGACAACAATATTTCAGACAGGAGTTTATTTTATTGTACAAGATGTGTGTGATCTATACAAGATGGTGATGCATACGAGGGGTGATTGATAAATTTGTGGTCTAAGGTAGAAGGAGTCAATTTTAGAAAACCTAGCACATTTATTTTTCAACATAGTCCCCTCCTACATATACACACTTAGTCCAGCGGTCGTGGAGCATACAGATCTTGGACCTCCAGAAAGTGTCCACAGATGGGTGGTTGATAAGTTCATGGCCTAAGGTAGAAGGAGATGAGTTAGACAGCTCTCATTACATGCACATGCAGTTCAACTCTTTGAGTGATTATGCAGAAAGTTTGAAGTTAATAACTCATCTCCTCCTAAAAACATTCTTTAAAACAACTGTGCTTTAAAATAATGAAATGAAAATGTTTTAAATGTCAAAAGATAATATAAAGAGCAGTAAACTGTAAAAACCTACAAATGTTTGTAAATCAAATCTGTATTTGGTGTGACCTCCTTTTGCCTTTAAAACTGTATCAATATGCTTCAGTACACTGCTGTACAGTTTTATAAGAAAATTGGCCAGTAGGTTGCTGCCAGTATCTTGGAGAACTTGCCACGTTTCTTCTACAGACTTTGGCTTGCTTCTGTCGCCCCGGGTAACCATAGACCGTCCCTATGATGCTGAGAAACCATACCATCTGAAACCATATAAAAATCTAGGGTGTCTAAAACTTTTGCACAGTGCTGTGCACACTTGGTACAATAAAAGGTAATCAATTTACCTATTAACCTGCACATCTTGGCAATGTGGGAGGAAGCCGAGCTTACAATGAAAAACTGTCTCTGCGGCTTCTTACAATCCTGCATTGGCATTGATCTGTGGTGATGGAATGTACTGATGATGTGAAAAGGACTGGTTTTGCTGTCTGCACAGTGCCACCTCAAGAGGCCAGTGACATTGTGGAGGTGTTCGGAAGATTTACATAAAAATGGTAAACTGATATGTAACATTTACACCTAATGGAAGCCCAAAGAACAGCACCTCATCTTCTGTCTGGGCACATTGCAGCCTCTGGACTCAATATTGAATTCTACAACTTTAGGTAACTTGATTTCTGTTTGTATCAGCTGTCTGCCTGTGAAACTGGCTCAGCTTGTTCGTTCCCTTTTATTTTTGGAAGTCATGTCCAGACTGCTTTACCTGCCATGCACTCCAGCTCTGCATTTCACAAAGCAATGTTCTTTCATCTGAATTCCTTGAGTCCATCTTCTCATGCTCTGATCGCTCCCATTCTCTCACTAAGCACAGGAGGTTCTGCAGATGCTGGAAATCCAGAGCAAGACACATGAAATGCTGGAGGAGCTCATCAGGTCAGGCAGCATCTATGGAGAAGAATAAGCAGTTGACATTTTGAGCTGAGACCCTTCATCAGGACCGGAAAGCAGTAGAAGGAGCTAACTGAGCAGATGACGTTGTTAGACCATAAGAAATAGGTGCAGAATTAGGCCATTTGGCCCATCAAGTCTGGCCTTCCATTCCATCGTAGTGAATTTGTTATCCCTCTCAACTCTGTTCTCCCCATAACTTTTGACGCCCTTACCAATCAATAATGTGCTTTATATACACCCAATGACTTGGCCTCCACAGCCATCCATGGAAATAAATTCCACAGCTTTGCCACCATCTGGCTAAAGAAATTCCTCCTCATTTCTATTCAAAAGAGATAAGCTTCGATTCTGTGGCTATGTTCTCTGGTTCTAGACTTCCCCCACTACAAGAAACATGCTCTCCATGTCCAATCTGTCTAGTCCTTTAAATATTTGACAGATTTCCCGATTATTCTTCTAAAATTCAGCAAGGGTAGGCCCAGTATTTCTTGACTGCCTTGCAAGAAGCAATATTTCTTATTGTAACCTATAGCATTTTTTTCTGTATTTTCTGCTACCACTAAATCAGAAATTTCATGACATATGTCAGTGATAATAAACATGATTCTGATTCTGAAGTGTCTTTACAGACAGATGATAGGTGAAATGGCAGTCCATGCTGAAGAAGGGAGTTGGCTCAAAGTGTCAACTATTTCTTTTTCCCATAGATGCTGTCTGGCCTACTGAGTTCCTCTAGTATTTTGTATGTGTTGCTATGTATATTCAGCATCTGCAGAATCTCTTGTGTTTATCATTCCATAGGAACAGAATTAGGCCATTCAGCCCATCAAGTCTGCTCTGCCATTCTGTCATGGCTAGTTTATTATCCCCATTCTCCTGCCTTCTCTCTGTAACCTTTGTCACTTTTATAATCATTATCTAAAATTATAAGATGTGACACAGTAAATATATTTTATTATGAAAAACAAACATAAACCTGTATCAGTGCTCTTGTCAGTCTCTGCTGTTCCAGAGAGAACAATTTTAAGTTGTCCACCCACTGCGGACGGAAAGGAAAGGATTGATTGAAGTTTCTGAATAGCTGAGGGGAGTTAGTTAGAGAATGAAAGATTGTTGTCCTGTGGAAAGCTCAGCACACTGCGCGATGAAATCAAGCTGCAGGCTCCACAGTTAAAGAGCTGCAGGACCTGAGGCAAGAAAAAAGCATGCTTGCTGAAGATTTCCTCACAAGGATTAAAAAGACAGCTAAAGAATTTTGAGTAGTTTTATTGTGGTCAGTTTTGAGCCTTATTTTACAGGTAGGATGTACAGGTATTGGAGAAGGTCCAAAGGAGGTTCACAACAATATTTCCAGGAATGAATGGGTTAATGTATGAGAAGCATTTGGTAGCTCCGGGCCTGTAGTTGCTGAGTGAGGGGAGGACTTCATTGAAATCCTCTGCACATTGAAAGGGCTAGATAGAGTGGATGTTGAGAGGGTGTTTCCAATAGCGGCTGAGTTCAAGATCAGATGGGACCGCCTCAGAATGGAAGCGCATCCCTTTAGAACAGAACAGAAATGAGAAGCAATTTCTGTAGACAGAGAGTGGTGAATCTGTGGATTTCATTGCCAGAGGAGGCTGTGGAGGCCAAGTCATTGGGTATATTTAAAGCAGAGGCTGATACGTTCTTCACTAGTAAGGGCATCACAGGTTATGGGGAGAAGGCAGGAGAGTGGCTTGGAAAATAAATCAGTCATAATGGAATAGCAGCACAGACTCAGTGAGCCAAAAGGCCTAAATCTACTCCTATGTCTTATTGTCTCATGATCTTATCTATCTTTGCACAAACTGCTTGATATTATTCAATCAAAAACCTGCCAGTTAAAACAGTATTCATTTGCTTTAATACATCCAGGGAAATAAAATAACTCTTTAAGCAAAGCCTTCATGAAAGTGTTGCATACAGCATCTTCCATCAGGGTAATTACGCCAGTGAAAAGGCATTGGTGAAGATACATGAGCTGTCTTCAGGTCTGAATGTGTGTGGGTTTCTTGTCTGGTTCACAGTTTATTTCATCTAGCAAAAAGAAGTCAGAGATTTCAGGTTCGGGGTTTGAACTGGGGATCTGGATGTTGAGGCCTGTGGTCCAAGTGGGGAAGTCAGAAACCAAATACCTGCAATCCCGAGACCACGGAGGATGAAAGCAGCCTGTACTCTGGTGGGGTTGGAAGCCTGTTCATGTGGGTGTGTAGGGGGCTGTTCATGTGGGTGTGTGGGAGACTGTTCGTGTGGGTGTGTGGGAGCCTGTTCATGTGGGTGTGTGGGAGACTGTACTGTGGTGGGGTTGGGAGACTGTTCATGTGGGTGTGTGGGGGACTGTACTGTGGTGGGGTTGGGAGCCTGTTCGTGTGGGTGTGTGGGAGACTGTTCGTGTGGGTGTGTGGGAGCCTGTTCATGTGGGTGTGTGGGAGCCTGTACTGTGGTGGGGTTGGGAGACTGTTCGTGTGGGTGTGTGGGGGACTGTACAGTGGTGGGGTTGGGAGACTGTTCGTGTGGGTGTGTGGGAGCCTGTACTGTGGTGGGGTTGGGAGCCTGTTCATGTGGGTGTGTGGGAGCCTGTACTGTGGTGGGGTTGGGAGACTGTTCGTGTGGGTGTGTGGGGGACTGTACAGTGGTGGGGTTGGGAGACTGTTCGTGTGGGTGTGTGGGGGACTGTACAGTGGTGGGGTTGGGAGACTGTTCGTGTGGGTGTGTGGGAGACTCTACTGTGGTGGGGTTGGGAGCCTGTACTGTGGTGGGGTTGGGAGACTGTTCGTGTGGGTGTGTGGGAGCCTGTACTGTGGTGGGGTTGGGAGACTATTCGTGTGGGTGTGTAGGAGGCTGTTCGTGTGGGTGTGTGGGAGACTGTACTGTGGTGGGGTTGGAAGACTGTTTGTGTGGGTGTGTGGGAGACCGTACTGTGGTGGGGTTGGGAGCCTGTTCATGTGGGTGTGTGGGAGCCTGTTCATGTGGGTGTGTGGGAGACTGTACTGTGGTGGGGTTGGGAGACTGTTTGTGTGGGTGTGTAGGAGCCTGTACTGTGGTGGGGATGGGAGACTGTTCGTGTGGGTGTGTGGGAGACTGTTCGTGTGGGTGTGTGGGAGACTGTACTGTGGTGGGGTTGGGAGCCTGTTCATGTGGGTGTGTGGGAGCCTGTTCGTGTGGGGTTGGGAGACTGTTTGTCTGGGTGTGTGGGAGACTGTACTGTGGTGGGGTTGGGAGCCTGTTCATGTGGGTGTGTGGGAGCCTGTATTGTGGTGGGGTTGGGAGCCTGTACTGTGGTGGGGTTGGGAGCCTGTACTGTGGTGGGGTTGGGAGCCTGTTCGTGTGGGTGTGTGGGAGCCTGTTCGTGTGGGTGTGTGGGAGACTGTTCGTGTGGGTGTGTGGGAGACTGTACTGTGGTGGGGATGGGAGACTGTTCGTGTGGGTGTGTGGGAGACTGTTCGTGTGGGTGTGTGGGAGACTGTACTGTGGTGGGGATGGGAGCCTGTTCATGTGGGTGTGTGGGAGCCTGTTCGTGTGGGGTTGGGAGACTGTTCGTCTGGGTGTGTGGGAGACTGTACTGTGGTGGGGTTGGGAGCCTGTTCATGTGGGTGTGTGGGAGCCTGTTCGTGTGGGTGTGTGGGAGACTGTACTGTGGTGGGGTTGGGAGACTGTTTGTGTGGGTGTGTAGGAGCCTGTACTGTGGTGGGGATGGGAGACTGTTCGTGTGGGTGTGTGGGAGACTGTTCGTGTGGGTGTGTGGGAGACTGTTCGTGTGGGTGTGTGGGAGACTGTACTGTGGTGGGGATGGGAGACTGTTCGTGTGGGTGTGTGGGAGACTGTTCGTGTGGGTGTGTGGGAGACCGTACTGTGGTGGGGTTGGGAGCCTGTTCATGTGGGTGTGTGGGAGCCTGTTCATGTGGGTGTGTGGGAGACTGTACTGTGGTGGGGATGGGAGACTGTTCGTGTGGGTGTGTGGGAGACTGTTCGTGTGGGTGTGTGGGAGACTGTACTGTGGTGGGGTTGGGAGCCTGTTCATGTGGGTGTGTGGGAGCCTGTTCGTGTGGGGTTGGGAGACTGTTCGTCTGGGTGTGTGGGAGACTGTACTGTGGTGGGGTTGGGAGCCTGTTCATGTGGGTGTGTGGGAGCCTGTACTGTGGTGGGGTTGGGAGCCTGTACTGTGGTGGGGTTGGGAGACTGTTCGTGTGGGTGTGTGGGAGACTGTACTGTGGTGGGGTTGGGAGACTGTTCGTGTGGGTGTGTGGGAGACTGTACTGTGGTGGGGTTGGGAGACTGTTCGTGTGGGTGTGTGGGAGACTGTACTGTGGTGGGGTTGGGAGACTGTTCGTGTGGGTGTGTGGGAGACTGTACTGTGGTGGGGTTGGGAGACTGTTCGTGTGGGTGTGTGGGAGACTGTTCTGTGGTGGGGTTGGGAGACTGTTCGTGTGGGTGTGTGGGAGACTGTACTGTGGTGGGATTAAGGCATGTCAGCAGATAAGATATAAGATTAGATTCTAGAATGCTTCATTTGAATTGGGATTAACAAAATCATTTTCATATCCAATAAATGCAATAGCAAGTTTCTTCACTGCCATCTTCATTAATTATAATTCACCATCCCTCAAATGTGAGAATTCACAACTAATTGAATATTCGGATAACTTCTTTCAAACTTCTGAATGAGTTAGCAGATCTAAGATATATTAAATTCCATTATTCACCCCATATATGTCTCATTACATATGTATTAAACTCGGAATCATCTCAGTTGGTCATTTAAATTAATCGCTCATTAAATTTAAGGGACTGAAGTAAATTGTGTTAGAGCAACTGACACAGATTTTAAAAATCATAAAACAAGGGATCATAAATAACATCTCTTCCTCACTCACTATCAACTCTGCCACACCTCAGGAATGTGTACTTACTTACTACTCTACTCTCTCTGCATCCACAACTATGAGGCTAGGCACAGCTCAAAGACCACCTTTAAGCTTACTAATGACACAACTATCGCTGGTAGCATTTCAGATGGTGATGAGACGGCATACAGTAGTGAGATCTGTTTGTGTGGTGCGGCAGCAACAACGTTGTCAGTAAGGCCAAGGAATTGATCAGGGACTTCAGGAAGGGGAAGTCAAGGGAGCGCACACCAGTCTTCATCAGAAATCAGCCGAGGAAAGACTGAGCAGTGGCCATCTCCAGGGTATCAACATCTCTGAAGATCTATCCTGTGCTCAACATATTGATTCAATTACAGAACAGACACAGCAGTGGCTATATTTTATCAGGAGTTTGAGGGCACACATGCAAATGTTTCAGGAACAACTTCTTCACCTCAGTCATCAGATTTGTCAATAGACAATAAATGCATGTACACATTTTTTTCTTTCTTTTCCTCTCTTTTTATACTATTTAATATATTTTTTCTTATTGCAATGTACAGTTTAGGGTTAGGGTGACTGTAAAACTAATGTAGAAAGTAGCAGAGTCTCTGTCTTCTCTGGATCTTCTCTGTGGACCTCAAAAATTATATGGTTTCTATGGGGCTTCATTAACATTGAGATAACATTCACAAAGTAATATACACTGCCTACTTGCTGGTCCTAGGAACTTCCAGGACAATCTATGAACTGGTCAGACAGAATCCATGAAGGCAGAGACAGCTCAATGACCCTCCACTGGAGGCCGTCCATGAGTTGAAGTCAGCCATGGATATTGTGTCCCAGCTGTCCACGTGATACACAGAGAGCAGGCGGTTGCCTTTGCAGCAGACTTCCACTCTCCACACAGCTAATGAATCTAAAGGTTTGGCGAAGACTAATACGCAATGGCTCCAATGGCATTGCAGGAGTTGCCAATCAGCCCCGACCTCAACATAGGACTGCCCTGTGGATTCCAGCTCTGGGTTTTACATCTGAGCTAAGAGTGGGTATAGCCGCAAGGCAGTAGAGGATTCAGATCTGAGTTTTCCTTCTAGGTGAGCTGGCAGTCATGACTGACAAGTGTCATCTGCTCAAACTGACTGGTTTTAAGGCTCCAGTAACCTGTCTCGCCCCTTTTCATGTTAGTGGAAACAGTTCTGCCACGCTTAGTGGCTAAGCCACACGTGAAGGCCAGGAGATGGACTTGGTTGTCAGAGGCTATCTGAAGCACATGCCACTGGGAACATTTAATAGGTATTGGGAGATTATCTCCACTACACCCAACACCTTGCTATGACAACCTTAAGGAACTAAACCATCAGATTGGGAGAAAACAGTAAACAAGTGAATTTTCCAAGAGGGGCTGGGATTGAGGTATGAAAGGGAATGTCTATGATAGGGAGTAGAGAGAAGTTGTCAAGGTAATGATTAGTTTAAATTCAATTAGAGATGGAAGAGTAAAGAAACAAAAGCTACAATTGAAGCTGAAATATCCAACAGAATCCGTGGATTTAAAAGAAAATCATGCTAGTTAACTGTAATATCAATTCCAGGGAGTTGTATCATCTGGGAAGAAGATGAGATTACTATTTGTTGAGTTTTATTAGAACAACATAGAAGGTAAAAACAGAGATACTGTATGTAAATGGAGTGCGATTCAAATTCCAAGTGGATAGGTGAGCTGAAGTAACACACACAAAATACTGGAGGAACACAACATGCCAGTTAGCATCTATGGAAGGGATTAAACTGTCAGCCTGAGACACTTCATTAGGACTGGAATGGAAGGGGGAAGAATCTCAAATATGAAGGTGAGGGGAGAGGAAGGAATAAGAACTAGCAGGGGATAGGTAGGACCAGGTGATGGGGAAGGTGGGTGGGAGAGGGAAGGATGATGAAGTGAGAAGCAGGGAGGTGATTAGTGGAAAATGTAAAGGGCTGAAGAGGAAGGAATCTGATAAGAGAGGACAGTGGACAATGGGAAGAAGAGAAGGAGGAAGTGATCCAAAGGGAGGTGATAGGCAGTGAGCAAAAGAGAAGAGGTAGACAGGGGCCTGAATGGATAAAGAGAGAAGAAGAGGGGGAGAAATTATTGGAAGTGAGAGTAATTGATGTTCATGTTGGCAGGTTGGAGGCTAGCCAGATGGAATAGGAGGTGTTGCTCCTCCAACTTGAGAATAACCTAATCATGGAAGAGACAGGGCCATGGACCAACATAACGGACTGGGAATGGGGATTAGAATAAAAACGGGTAGCTGAAAGCTGAACTGGAAGCTGAAACAGAGTCCTGTAGGCTGGATAGAGGAGTTCTGCAAAAAATTAATCTCTCCATGTTCGAATTTTCCAAGCAGAGGAAACTTGTGAGGAGCAATTCCCAATAATGTCATTTGGTACCTGTGGTAGAGCCAGTATTTTATTGAGACACTCATTATTCAGAATCAGAATCAGTATCAGCTTTTAGATCACTGCCTTGTGTCATGAAAGGTGAGAATATTAATATGAGGGAAATGAAGCTCAGCCTGAGAAGAAGGAGCCAATGAGATTCCCCACCCCCATTTAAGGTGTAAAAGAGAGTCTAGAGTGGATATTGGACCCCTGGATATTGACACTGCTGAGGCAGTAATGGGGGGCAAAATAATGATGGATGAACCTAACAGGATTTCCTTGGAACTAGCCATTTTAGTTCCAGTCTACATCTCCATCCCAACATGTTGGTTTATGGCCTCCTCTTGTGCCAAGATGAAGCCACCCTCAGGGTGGAGGAACAACACCTTAAGATGGGTGATTGATAAGTTTGTGGCCTAAGGTAGAAGGAGTCAGTTTTAGAAAACCGAGTACATTTATTCTTCAACATAATCCCATCCTACATTTACACACCTAGTCCAGTGGTCATGAAGCATACGGATCTTGGACCTCCAGAAAGTGTCCACAGCAGGGGTGATTGATAAGTTCATGGCCTAAGGTAGAAGGAGATGCGTTATTAACTTCAAACTTTCTGCATAATCACTCAAAGAGCTGACCTGCATGTGCATGTAACGAGAGCTGTGCAGTATAACTCATCTATATCTCCATATATTTTTCTCCAGTCTTCACCATGGATGGCCAGACTGGTTAAAGCTGACAGGAAAGCATTATAACAGTGATGTGCAGTAGAGCATCTCTGAATGCACACGTCAAACCTTGAAGTGGATTGGCTACAGAAATAGAAGATCACAAACATACCGTGGCCACTTCATTAGGAAGAGATGAAAGTGGCCACTGGGTGTAATTACATAATAATGAGTGGATCTGTAAGGAGCAGCTTGCAATAAATCTCCATGCACTGGTGCCATCTTGGATTTTACAACCCCAGCAAAAGGCCTTGTTGAACCGAGTTTCCTTCTTAGGTGTTGTACAACCACTGTAATATTGTGCAGTATATATTACTTCATTACCTGTGAAATATTTTGCAAAGTGCTTCAGTCATAAAAGGAACCAAGTATAAAAAGATCTTCTTACCTAGTTTACTAGTCACTATACCATAAAGACACAGAAATGTCAGGAAATTCTGTGCATCACAAAGAAAAAATAAACTGAGCTTTACAATTGGGAAATCACAAGGAGCAGTAAACACTCATAAAAAGAGCAGATCTTACTTGTTTCTGGGAGAATCAAAACACAGAGAACACTGAGAGTACTGGGAGATAAGGAATCGATTATATTGTTCTTTCTTCCCTTTCGGGGTCTCTTTCCATTGAGAGTTCCAAAATCTTCACAAAGGTTCAATTAGTTTTTTGGCTTTGGGGTTGAATACTTGTTAGCAAATTGAGAAAGTGAGATTGAATTAACTTGAAAGATTCCAATGCTGCTCTCCGCAATAAACACAGTTTCTATTATAGGTCTACTTCCTCACAGAATTGCAAGTATAACAGGTGACAGAAACATCTGTGATGGAGGGAGTGTGACCAGGGATAGAAGGCTCACGTACTTCGGCATGGAGTAGATGGGACGAAGGATCTATTTCAGTGCAGTAGTGTTCTATGTTTCTGTAAAGCCGTAGAGCAGGGTTTCCCAACCTGATTAACCGAGGGGTCCATCATTCATGCTGGATGTTGGAGTCCTGGAAGACCTAGAGTCTTTGGGGGAACTACATCTGCATGAACATCTGCAAGGAGCTGGAGCTCCTTGAAGACTGTGTTAGGGATCTGGAGCAGAAGCTGCATGACTTCTGGCTTGTACTGGAGAGTGAGGAGATCTTCAAGCAGAGTTACAGGGAAGTAATCACCCCGAAGTTGCAAGAGGTGGTTAGCTGGGTGACTGTCAGGAGAAGGAATGAGACAGTGCTTCGGCAGTAGTGCACACCACCCCTGTGGCCATTCCCCTCAATAATAAATAATAGCATTTTGTAAACTGTTGTGGGAGATAACCTCGCAGAGGAATGCTACAGAGACCAGGTTACTGGCTTTGAGTTTTGGTCCATGGTGTAGAAAGGAAGGAAGGAGAAGAGGGGAGTGGTAGTGATAGGGGACTCTATAGTCAGAGGAACAGACAGGAGATTCTGTGGATGTAAATGGAACACCCAGATAGTATATTACCTCTCAGAGGCCAGTGTCAGCAATACATCAGATCGAATCCACAACATTATGGAGGGGGAAAGGCAGCAGACAGATTTCTTGGTACACGAAGGAACCATTGACATAGGAAGGAAAAGCAAAGAGGTCCTGAAGAGAGAATTTAGAGAGCTAGGTAGAAAGCTTTTCTGTAAAGCTGCTTGTGCCACACACCAGTGAAGGTAGACAGATTTGTGACCGAGAAGCTGATGCGGGCAGGCAGGGCTTCAGTTTCTTGGATCATTGGGATCTCTTCTGAGAAAGGTACAGAAGGGACAGGTTGCACCGGAACCCAAGGAGTCCAATATTTTTGTGGGCAGGTTTCCTCAAGCTGTTGGGAAGGGTTTAAACTAATTTAGTAGGGGAATGGAAACCAGAAAGAAACTTGGGATAGGATAGGTGGTAAAAAAGTAAAGATAGTGAGCAGTCAGACTGTCAGGAAGGGCAGGCAGATAACAGGACAAAATTGTGGCAAGCAGGGGGAGTATCTGTGCATTAGGGATGCAGAATCTAAAAAGGTAGCAAAAACAGTACTCAAAGTGTTATATCTTAGTGCATGGAGTATAAGAAATGAGATGGATATTCTCATTGCACTTTTATAGATTGTCAGGTATGTTGTTGTGGCCATCACTGAATCGTGGCTGAAGTATGGTTGTAGTTGGGAGCTGAATGTTCAGGTTTACGCATTGTATCAGAGGGATAGGAAGTAGGTGGGGGGAGGGGTGGTGACATGGCTCTGCTGTTAAAGAATGCCATCGAGTCATTAAAAAGATGTGACATAGGTTTAGAAGATGTTGAATCTTTGTAGGTTGAGTTCTGAAACTGCAAGGGTAAGAGGACCCTGATAGCCGTTATATACAGACCTCCAAAGAATAACTAGGATGTGGATTACTGATTTCAATGGGAAATAGAAATGACATGTCTAAAGGGCAATGTTATGGTAGTCATGGGAGATTTTAAAATACAGGTCAATTGGGAAAATCAGGTTGGTAATGGATCTCGAGAGTGAGTTTGTTAAATGCTTAAGAGATGGATTTTTAGAGCAGTTTGTCATTGAACCTACTAGGGGATCAGCCATACTGAATTGGGTGTAATGTAATGAACTGGAGGTGATTAGGAAATTTAAAGTGAAAGAACCATTAAGAGGCAGTGATCACAATATGATTGAGTTCAACTTGAAATTTGAAAGAAGCCAAGTCTGGCATAATAGTATTTCGTGGGGTAAAAGACAGTACAGTGGTGTGAAAAAGGAGTTGGCCAATATAAATTGGAAGGAGATGCTGGCAGGGATGAGAGCGGAGCAGCAATGGCGTGAGTTTCTGGGGAAAAATGAGGAAGGTGCAGGATAGATGTATTCCAAAAACAAAGAAATACTTCAATGGAAAGTTGCGGATGATCCTGCTGATTCTAATGTAGAGCTCAAAATATTTCCAGATATGTTTGGCATTAGAGAAAGTCCAGAGGAGGTTCATCATAATGTGCCTGAGAATAAAAGGACAAACATATGAGGAATGTTTGATGGCTCTGGGCCTGTACTCACTGGATTTTAGAAGAATGAGGGTGAACTACCCATCTATCAGCTATTGAAAGGCTGAAATAGAGTGTATATGGAGGGATGTTTCCTATAGTAGGTGACGGGGGGTGTTCTAGGACCAGACAGCATAGCCTCCAGTTAGAAGGATATTCTTTTGGAAATGAGGTGAGGAGAAATTTCTTTATCCAGTGTATGTTGAATCTGTGGTATTTATTGCTCCTGATGGCTCTGATAGATTATTGATTAATCAGGGTTTCAAAGTTTATGGGGAGAAGGCAGGAGAGTAGGTTTGAGAGGGATAATAAATCAGCCATTATGGAATAGCAGTGCAGGCTCAGTGCTGGCCTATATCACAGCCTGAATCAGATTTGATATCACTGGAATACGTCATGAAATTGGGTAACTTTGCAGCAGCAGTACAATACAGTACATAATAACAGAGAATTACAGTAAGTATATATATATATAGTATATATTAAAATAGAAATAAAAACATAGTGAGATGGCATTCATGTATTCAATGTCCATTCAGCAGAAATATAACAACAGAGGGGAAGAAGCTGTTCCTGAATCATTAAGTGAGTGCCTTTAGGCTTCTGTCCCTCCTCCCTCAGAACAAGGCGTGACCTGGGTGAAGGGGGTCCTTAATGATGGACGTTGCCTTTTAGAGGTACTGCTCCTTGAAGATGCCCCGGATTCTGAAGAGATGCCACGGTGCCTATGATGGAGCTGGCTAATTTTACAACTCTCTGCAGCTTAGATCAATCCTGTGTAGTCACTCTACTATACCATATGGTGATACAGCCTGTTAGAATATTCTGTAGAAATTTACGAGTGTTTTTGGTGACATACCAAGTCTGCTCAAACTCCTAATTAAATAGATGTCTGTGATCTTATGGAAATATATTTAACACATGGTGTTCCCTGATCAGAATCAGAATCAGGTTTATAATCACCACTTTGTATGATGCGGAATTTGTGTTTTTTTTTAGCATCAGCACACTGCAAAAACATAAAACTTAACAAAAAAAATCTGGAAGAACTCAGCAGGGCAGGCAGCACCTAAGGAAATGAATAAACAGTTAACATTTTGGAACAAACCTAAAGGGTCATTTTTTGTGTGTTGCTTATGCAGAATTTCTTATGCTTAAAGACATAAAATTATCAGAATTTACAAAATAATTAAACAAATAGTGAAGGAAAGGAATAATGAGGTAGTGTTCATGGATCATTCAAGAATCTGATGACAGAGAAGAAGAAGAAGCAGCTGCTTTCAAATAATTGATTGTGGATCTTCAGATCATCAACACTTAGAAGCTGCTCAAGGGTGTGGGGAAAGGTAGGAAGCTCCACATTTCACCTCCTGTGATTTAGATGTCATGGTTTTCTGGGATTGGGAATAGGAGAGATATCCTGTGTAATAAGGTTGGTTGGTGGTGCTAGGTGACCCACCAGGGACACTCTTGGGAGAGTATAGATGAAGTGGCTGAAGTATTGTTAGCTACACTTACCAATTCATTGTAACAAATGAGTGTGGATGGAATTGGTGGAGAAAAAAGCTACAAGCCATCTTCTCTTATCTACATCAGGCAGGAAGTACAGAAGTCTGAAGTCCCCACACCACCAGATTCAAGTACAGCTAATTCCCTTCAATTGTCTAGTTCTTAAAAAAAAGGGTTATGTACCTGTGGAATTCATTAATAAGCACTGACAATTCCACTTTAGTTTTCTTTCTCAAGGCTGCTGAATATGATATTATCTGTCCCCTAAGAAAAGATTTCAAGGTGTCCCATATAACCAGATTTGGCATTCCTTCAGTTGTATTAAATTCAAAAAATATAGAAATTTGCTCCTTAATAAAATTAACAAAAGCTGGATCCTGTAACAATACGGGATTCAGTCTCTACTGTGACATTTTCAAAAATCTATCCGAAAGCTTAAGGGTTAAAGTTAAAGGCGCATGATCTGAGAGCACAATGATATCATAGGCACATTCAACAGATAGATAAAGCGTATTGTTAAACCTACTGAAGACCTATATAAAGAAAGGGTCGAACTTCAATCACAGTATGGTTTGCTTCTGACCTTTCCCATTGAACAGCAAATTTTAAAATCTGTAAGTTTATTTTATATACATGGGGAAAAATCTGCTAAGCTTTTAGCGAGTCAGTTAAAGGCTGGGATGGTTAGAAGACAGATTTTAAAAATTTGTCAACCAGATAGAACAGAAACTTTAGATCCTTATGAAAGTAATAAGATATTTATGGACTTTTATTCTAATCTTTATAAATCTGAATTCTCTGATAGCACTATTATTATGAATAGATTTTTGCAAAGGTTAAACATACCTCAAATTTTGATTCAAGATGTTGATATGTTAGATGCACCTATTAAGCAAGAGGAGATAGCCAAAGCTATATCCTCTATGCAATTGGGTAAAGCTCTGGGACCTGATGGTTATACGGTAGAACTATACAAGACTTTAGTTGAAATGCTTATACCACATCTTCATCAAACATTTAGCAATTAAATATCCTCTGGGAACCTTCCTAAAACTTTTTATGAGGCACTAATTTCATTGATTCCAAAAAAAGGAAAAGACCCTTTGGAATGTGTATCCTATAGACCTATTTCTTTATTGAATGTAGATTTTTAAATCCTCTCTAAGATTTTAGCAAATAGGCTTGAGAATATCTTGCCTAATGTTATTTAATACAATCAAACAGGATTTATCAAAAATAGACACTCACATTTTAATATTCCAAGATTGTTAAATATTATTTACTCCCCCTCAACCAAAGAATCTGAATGTATTGTATCTTTGGATGCAGAGAAAGCCTTTGATAGGGTGGAGTGGCCTTATCTATTTCAGGTTTTGAAGAGGTTTAACCGGTCCAGGATTTATTTCCTGGATTAAATTGATTTATCAGACCCCGGTAGCTGTGGATATAACTAATAATCAAAAGTCTCCTTATTTTAGATTATATCGAGGTACCCGTCAGGGTTGTCCCCTTAGTCCTTTAATATTTAATTTGGTTTTAAAACCACTTGCTATTGCTGTTAGGGATTCTAATTCTGTGCAGGGTATTAAGAGAGGGGATAAATTACATAAGGTTTCATTATACGCGGATGATTTATTAGTTTACATTTCAAATCCTAGGAGATCTATTCCTTTTATGTTATCTATATTTATGGAATTTGGTATTTCTTCTGGATATAAACTTAATTTACATAAAATTGAATTATTTCCTATTAATAATTATTCTGATTATTATGATCAAATGCCTTTTAATATTGCCAAAAACCATTTCACTTACCTTGGTATCAAAATTACTAAAACTTTAAAAAACCCATATAGGTATAATTTCTCCCCTTTAGTTGAATATACTCAACAGGCGCATTCTAAATGGTCGCCTATGTCGATGTCATTGATAGGTCGAATAAATGCTATAAAAATGGTTATTCTACTGAAATTTTTATATATATTTCAAGCAGTTCCCTGTTTTGTTCCAAAAACATTTTTTGATAAAATAGATTCTCTGATTTTGTCTTATGTTTGGAATAATAAAAGCTCTAGAGTAAATAAACTTTTATTGCAAAAACAAAGAAAAAGATGGAGGACTGGTTTTACCAAACTTTAGATTTTATTATTGGGCAATTAATATTCATTATATTACTTTTTGGATTTATGATAAAAATAACCAAGATCGCCCTTCATGGTTACAGTTGAAGGAAAATTCAGTGACAGGGTTTTCGTTAGCTTCTTTATTAGGAGCTCCACTTCCGTTTTCACTCTCCAGAATAGGTAGACAAGCTCTCAACCCTATTGTTAAACATACTTTAAAAATTTGATATCAGTTTCGTAGATTTTTTGAATTAAATGATTTTCTACTTTCTAGTAATATTTATTCTAATTTCTTTTTTAAACCATCAACTTTGGATAAGGCTTGTTTAACATGAAAAATTAAGGGAATAAAAACTTTTTTACATCTGCTTTTACAGGACTGTTTAATATCCTTTTCACAGTTAATGGATAAATATGATATCATTAATACACATTTTTTCAGATACTTACAGGTTAGGATATTTTTACGTGATTTTTTACCGAATTACCCCTTGACCTGCTCTTTAAATTTGGCTTATGTTATTTTTCAGCTTAAACCTTTTCAAAAATGATTAATAGCTATCATTTATAAACAGTTAATGAATGCTCGCATGTCGCCTAATGATAGGGTTCAACACATCTGGGAAGTAGAACTTCAATATTTACTTTCAGATAGCCAATGGGGTAAAATTTATTATCTAGTCAATAACTCATCTATCTATGCACGCCATACCTTAATTCAGTTTAAGATAGTACAAAGGGCCTATATGTCCAAAGATAAATTGGCGCATATTTTTCCTAATATACGCCCTATTTGTGACAGAAGTAACGCAGAAGTGGCTACTCTAACTCATATGTTTTGGTCATGTGTAAGCTTAAACAAATTTTTGGAAGGATGTGTTCAGAATATTATCTAAAGTTATAGATGTGGATATTCAACCTAAGTCACATACAGCAATTTTTGGGATTATTCCAGAGGAAGCAAGCAAAGTTGCTGCTTCCGCTCAACAAGTGATAGCCCTTTCAACTTTACTGGTGAGGAAAGCTATCTTGCTACACAGGAAAGAATAACCCACCCACTGCTTTTTTATTGGCTCTCCTCCATTATGTCATGTCTAAGCTTGGAGAAAATTAGAAGTCGGTCATTTGATACATCCTTTAATTTTGAACAAGTCTGGCGACCCTTTATACAATATTTTCACATGATTTAATTTGTTATTTATTTATTTATTTTTCTTTATTCTCTTTTGGGAAAATCCTTATCCGTGAAGGTTGGGAGATGACTGGAAGGATGTTTTTTTTCTCTCTCTTTCTTTTTTCTTCTAATTTTATCCACAATTGGACTGCCCAGTCTTTATTTTCTTTCTTTTCTCCTTTTTTTTGTTTCAGTTTAGTTAGTGTTTTTTTTTCCCTTTATCAAATAAAATTTTCAACTTTTTTATGATTGCTATGAGGAGTTGGAGTTTTTTGACTATATTGTATATATAACAGCGTAACATTTTACTTATCTGATCTTGACAATATATACTTTCTGTTTTTTTATTACTGTTTATATGTCTTTTATATTATCTGTTTGCTAAACTCCTCCTCTGATTTGTATATTCTTTATTTGAAAATCAATAAAAAGATTGAAAATGAATGAATGGAATTCATTTCCATACACAGCTATGGATGCCACGTCATTGTGTATTATTAAAGTGGAGGCTGATAGTTTCCTGACCAGCACAGAACATAGAACACAGAAATCTACAGCAATGTACAGGCCTTTTGGCCCACAATGTTGTGCCAATCATGTAACCTTCTCTACAGATTGCCTAGAATTTCCCTGGCACATAGCCCCTGTTTTTTTAAGCTCCATGTACCTATCTAAGAGGTTCTTAAAATATCCTATTGTATCCACTTCCACCATTGCTGCTGGCACTGCATTCCATGAACCCATCACTCTCTGTAAGAAAAATTTACCCGACATCCCCTCTGTACTAATTCCAAGCATCATGAAACTATGCCCCCTTGTGTTAACCATTTCAGCCCTGGGATAAAGCCTCTGGCTATCCACATGATCAATGCCCCTCATCATCTTATACACCTCTATCAGATCACCTCACATCCTCCGTTGCTCCAAGGGGAAAAGACCGCGTTCACTCAACCTATTCTCATAAAGCCCACTTTCCAATCAAGGCAACATCCTTGCAAATCTCCTCTGCACTCTTTCTATAGTAAGGATGTCAATGGTTACTGGGAGAAGGCAGGAGAATAGGGTTCAGAGGGATAATAAATCCTCCATGATTGATTGGTGGAGTGACTTGATGGGCAAATGGCCTAATTCTGATCTTACTTATGATCCTTCTGATCTTAGTTATGTCTTATGGTCTTAACCAGCATGACCATCATGACATCATCACGGTGACCGTTTGGACCGCTTTGCACTCTACTGGACTTTGCCTTCTTTTGTTTTAATAGTGATCTTTCTTGTAAAAATCATTTACAATTCATGATTTTCTTTACTTCACTTGACTTCACTTGACCCATTATTGAAATGTCCCCATAACCAATGGACTTACTTTCAGGGACTTTTCATCTCATGTTTTCTGCAGAATTTCTTGTGTTTAAAAACATAACATTACTAGAAATTATAAAATAATTAAATTAATAGTGAAGGAAAATAATAATTAGATAATGTTCATGGACTGTTCAGAAATCTGATAAAGGACAGGAAGAACCTGTTACTAAATGGTTGCGTGTAGATCTTCAGGTATTGCTTACTTATTATTATTACTTCCTTTTTTCTGTATTCAGACAGTTTGTTGTTCTCTGCATACTGTTTGAATGCCCAGGTTGGTGCAGTCTTACATTGATTCTATTATGGTTATTATTCGTTTATCGATTTCTTGAGTATGCCTGTATATGGTGATGTATATGTACTTTGATAATAAATTTACTTTTGAACCTTGTGAATGTTGCTTTTCTGATGCTATGTACCTGCGACGCTGCTGCAAGGAAGTTTTTCATTGACCTATGGCAATAAACTTGGCTTTAACAGTAAACATTTTGGGTCAGGATCGTTTATTTGGACCCATTGACCCACAGAATGTCTGTGAAGATTTCGCAAACATTTCCCACTCACTGCTTTGGATACATTATGGCATGAGTTAAAAGCAATGTAAGAGGCTGCAGATGCTGGAATGTGGTCCAAAAAACAAATTGTGGGAAAAACTCAGCAGGTCAGGCAGCATCCGTGGAGGCAAAAGGATGTTTGAAGTTTGGGACCAAGACCCTGCATCACTGGAATAATCATCCATTTCTCCTTGGCCTTTACCATCACCTCAGAAAGACATAGGAGCAGATGGGTATGGGAAATTAGAGGAGAGAGAATTATTGGGGTGGTGGTAGAGAAGTGTTCCCAACCCGGAATCCATGCACCCCTTGGTTCAAGTAAGAGGTCCATGGAATAAAAAAATGTCCACCAGCCCCTGTGGTAGATACACATACATTAGGGACATTTAAGAGACTCTTTGATAGGCACAGGGATAATAGAAAAATGGATGATTATGTGGAAGGGAAGGGTTAAATTTATCATAGAGTAGTTAAAAATTGGCAAAACTTTGTGGGCTGAAGGACCTGTACTGTGCTGTATTGTTTTATGGTCCATTATTCTGCCTCCATATATGTTGCCCGACCTGCTGAGTTCCTCCAGCAGTTATTTTTATTTTCTGGATTTAACGAGTCCACTCTAAAAGCTGTGAACCACACAACGGATACAATATAGTTGGCTGGCTTCACACAGCAAGCCTTGTGGTAAGCTTAAGCAGCTTCACACCTATAGATTCCCTAGCAGTGCTGTGAAAAGGGAGTTTCTGTCAATGAAAGCCAGTCTCCTCTTGGGAATGTTAACTCGGGTCAGGTTGTAGGTCTGTGCTCTTTCATGTTTCTGTGTGCAGACACAATCCATCATCTGTCTGCACAGCGGAGAAGAAGGGCTTGAGATGTGAGGATTAAATATTTAACTAGTCAAGACGATAAAGCTGGAAAAAATGTGTGTGCTTTTTGTTAAGGAACTCAAGTACATTATCTGATTTTTTTTCTTAATCTTTGCTCTCATTTTGCACTACTTCCATTTCATTTTGGTATATGGTACATTTATTTTAACTTAATATTTTTATTATTAAGTATTACAATGTACTACTGCCGCAAAACAGCAAATTTAACGACATACACCAGTGATATTAAACCTGATTCTGATTCTGTTTAATGCCAAGTTTTTTTCCTTTCTTGGGTCTGGTAAAGCAGCAGTATCTTACAGGGCAATGCATATTCAGTTTCCTGGAATGAAGATTGTGGAAATGTCCATATACTGGAATTGGTTTATTATTGGCACATGTACTGAGGTAGAGTGAAAAATCTGTCAATACAGATCATTTCATTATTTATTTTATTTAGAAATACAGCCACTCCTACCCAGCAATCCACCTACTTAACCCCAGCCTAATCACAGGACAATTTATAAGAACCAATTAGCCAACTGATGGGTTTATCTTCAGACTGTGAGAAGAAGCTGAACACCTGGATGAAACCCAAATGCACAGGAAAGAACATATAAAATTGCTTACAGAGGACGCTGGAGCTGAACTCCGAACTCCAATGACCTAAGCTGTAATAGCGTCATACTAACCGTTCTACTATTGCTAAACTGTTCATTGTGGTAGTACGAGGCAAAACAATAGCAGAATGCAGAATAAAGTGTTACTGTTACAGAGAAAGTACAGTGCAGGTAAACAATAAGCTGCAAGATCATAACAAGGTAGAATATGAGGTCAAGAGACCGTTGTATTGTACTAGGAAACCATTCAATAGTCTTAAAATAGTAGGGTAGAGCTGTCCATGATCCTATTGGTATAAGCTTTCAGGTTTTTGTATACTCTGACTAATGGAAAAAAAGGATGTCCAAGGTGGGTAAGATATGTTTAAACAGTGTTGGAGTGGCTCACACTCACAAACAGGCAGTAGAACAGGTCCTGCATGATTCCTGACCAGACCCGTGGGTAGGAGGGCTATTTGGACCATCTTCTCTGAACGACTATACAATGCAAAACCTTCCAGCATGTCTGTTGGTGTTTCAGTGTGATTATTACAGTTATAGGTCTACAGACTTATACAGCAAGGAAACGAGCTTCCAGCTCATATTGTTCAAGACAACCACGTTGCTTGTCTAAGCTCATCCCATTTTAAGATTCAGGATTGTTTCTTGTTGTTTTTCAGCACATAAATATAATGGAGAATGAAGCAATTGTTACTTCTGACCCAAAGCAATATTAAGAAGCACAATAGACATAAGGAATACATTAAAAAAGCAAAAAGTAAATAAATATAAATATAAATATGAAAGCATTCCTTTAAAGCATAATGTACACATAACTGTTATACATAGATTTATTGTATGGACATAAAGTGGCACTAGGTGATGGGTATGCATTTCCAGAATCAGAATCAGAATCAGGTTAATATCACTGACATATGTCATGAAATGTGTTGTTTTGCAGCAGCAGTATATTGCAATACATAATAATAAAAAATATAAATTACAGTAAGAACTATGAAAATGTGCTTTCTGGCATATATGACAAATAAACCCTTCTCAGGCTTTCAGCCAGGCATAGATATTGACTTTAACCAAAATTTCAATGAAAAATTCTGACATCTTCATCAGGGATGATGCCTCCGCCTGTCTAGTCCAGTGGTATATTTACCCCAGTCACCTACCCTACCTGTAAACACAAAGTACAGTGCAGATTCTGCGGCCAAATCAACACGTACAACGACCTGATGAAGGGTCTCGGCCCAAAACGTTGACTGCTCATTTCCACGGATGCTGCCCAACCTGCAGAGTTCCTCCAGCTTGTTCTATGTGTTGATCTACCCTACCTGATTGGTTAGTCCTCATACAATGATGTTTCCACTGTCCCACCTTGAATTCCAGTTTTTAATTAGAGCGAGACTTTCAACTTTGTTAAATTTATTTTTCTCTAGTTTTATTTCAATAGCTTCCTTCACCAGGTGGTCCAGAATGTCATTTGGGCAGCACAATAGTTTTGTGCTGTCGAAGTCAGTCCTATGGCCATTGCAAATGCAATGCTTTGCTACTGACAGTATCTCTGGGTAAGTCAAACAGATACATCAACCTATGGTCCTCAGGAAGCCAATGAAATAAAACTAGAGAAAAAGAATATTAACAAAGATGCAGGTCAGATTCAGATTCAGATTTAGGTCTCGCTCTAAGTAAGAATTTGAATTTCATTGTATAAACGTGGGACAGAGGAAACCTGTCTGGTTAAGAACTAACCAATGTGGAGAGAGTGATGATGGGGATCTATATACCACCGGACTAAACATCCCTAGGCATCATCTGTAATGAAGATGACTGAGTGTCATTGAAACACTGGTTAAAATAAATAAAACATATATTCTAAAAATCAAATTAAGTAAGTACAGCAAATAGAGAACAACAAACAATACTGAAGTAATATTTTTGGGTTGGTTGATTCTCTATTCAGAAATCTGATGCCAGAGGGGAAGAAGCTGTTCCTAAAACATTGAGTGTGCATCTTCAGTCTCCTGTACCACCTCCTTAATGGTATCAATGAGAAGAGGGCATGCCCTGGGTGATGGGGATCGTTAATGGTGGATGAGGCATCGTCCTTTGAAGACAGCCTCAATGCTGGGGAGTCTAATGCCCACGTTGGAGCTGAGTGAGTTTACAGCTTTCTTCAGCTTTTTCTGATCCTGTGATGTCGGCCCTCCATACCAGACAGTGATGCAGTCATGTTGATTTTGCTCATATTCTTCTCAGTTATAAAGAGGAATTGGTTTGCTATTGTGTCTTATACTGAGTTACAGTGAAAAACTTGTATTTACATGACATCAAGACATGGTAAGTTGGCAAAAGCAGGAGATACATCGAGGAGGCTGCCACTAAGCTGAATATCAGGGGTTACAGGAGGATCTTGATCATCTGGGTAAGTAAATGAATGAATGGCAACGGAGTTCAATTCAGGTATGTGAGTGAAAGGTATTGTTGGCCAGAAAGTAAAACAGCTGTGAACAGGAATGGAGGCGGCAATTTTGTAAACTGTTTGAACTGACTTCTTGGTCTGGGATAATTTAATCAAATCAATGGAATATGAACACAAGGACTTTTCTGCTAATGACCTGCTAAACCTGAGACCAGTCTCAAGCAAGTAACAACGTATTATGTAAAGTGGCAAGCTTACAGGAGGAGCAATCAGAGCGATCTTTAATCTTAGTGTCTGGGTCAGCCAGTTTGACTGATCTGAATCAGAGTGGAAAAGAACTAACGACGTGGCTGATGGCAAAGGCCATAGAACAATAATGATTATAGCCCAGAACCAGAGTTAATATGAAGGTGATCAAGGATGGTCAGGTGACCTTGAGCCAATGAGATTGATTATAATATTTGAACCGATGAGGGAAGGGTATAAAAATGACAGGCTTAGAATGCAAAAGAGCGACAACTCTCTGGAGTCCAACCATGATGGATGTTTAGGAACCCATGCTGGACATGTGGAGGTTATAGATCGGAACCAGGAAAAAACATCTGGCCAGCGGAGACTCTTTTCCCGAGTAATACTTTTCCTCTTCATTGTCTATTCATGGAGCATCAGGGAATCCTAGTGGATAGGCACACAGTCAATTAACTTGTGAATCTAAGTGCTTTTAAGTTGAGTCAATAAAGGTACTCGTAAGAAAACACAAATACTCTCTGTGCCTAACTGATAATAGTTACAAAGCAGCAGATCCTTATAACAGTGTGTTGAGCCCTGGGAAGTGTTGTAGGACAGAGGAGCCTCGAAGTACAAGTACATGTTTCCCTGAACGTGGTGTCACAGCTAAAAAGGATGATGAAGAACGATTTCAGGATGATGGTCTTCATAGAAACATAGAAAGTAGATGCAGGAGTAGGCCAATCGGCCCTTCAAGCCTGCACCACCATTCAGTATGATCATGGCTGATCATCCAACTCAGAACCCTGTACCTGCTTTCTCTCCATACCCCCGATCTCTTTAGCCACAAGGGCCATATCTAACTTCCTCTTAAATATAGCCAATGAACCGGCCTCTGCTGTTTCCTGTGACAGAGAATTCCACAGATTCACCACTCTCTGTGTGAAGACGTTTTTCCTCATCTCAGTCCTAAAAGGCTTCCCTTTTATCCTTAAACTGTGACCCCTCATTCTGGACTTCCCCAACATCGGAAATAATCTTCCTGCATCTAGCCTGTCCAATCCCTTTAGAATTTTATACGTTTCAATAAGATCCCCCCTCAATCTTCTAAATTCCAGTGAGTATAAGCCTAGTCGATCCAGTCTTTCTTCATATGAAAGTCCTGCCATCCCAGGAATTAATCTGGTGAATCTTCTCTGTACTCCCTCTATGGCAAGAATGTCTTTCCTCAGATTAGGGGACCAAAACTGCACACAATATTTTAGGTGCGGTCTTACCAAGGCCTTGTACAACTGCAGTAGAACCTTCCTGCTCCTGTACTGAAATCCTTTTGCTATGAATGCCAACATACAATTTGAATGTCGAGTATTAATTAGAACGTTGAGTACAGGTGTTGAAAGGTTATATTGCAGTTGTACTAGATGCCGATAATGTGTTGTTTGGAATGTTATGTCACCCTGCTATAGAAAGGGTGTCATGAAGTTGAAAACGCGACAGAGTTTTACAAGGATGTTGTTGGGATGCCAGGGATTGAGGTATGGAGAGAGGCTGAGCATGTTGGGACTTCAGTGGAGCATAGTCGAATGAGGGTTGGTCTTGTAGAGATGTATAAAACAATGTGGGGCCTAGAAAGGATAATTATACTCTGTTTTTTTTTTTACCCAGGTCTAGGGAATCAGGAACTAGAGGGCATAGATAAGGGCATATTGGATCCTTGGCAACCTTGCACACTATGCCACCCGTCAAACTACAAGTCATAGGTTGCATCCAAAGGAATAGAAGAACTGAACGTAGAGGGGTTTCACAGAAACAGGCCATTCAACTCCAGTTTTATCAGCTAATAACCTCCCATGTACAGCATTCATATATTCATCTCAATCTTTCTTCCACTCTTCCACTCTTCCACTCCACCGAGACACTCCCACAGACACACAAGATAAGCCAATGATCAATCAGACCATTACAGGGAGGATGTGTAAACTCCGCACAGGCAGCATCAGAGCTCAGGTTGTGAGGGAGCATCTTTCCTGCTGTATCAGTGTACCACCCAGCTAGGTCTGATGTTGGAAAAATGTCAGAGACACTAACGGGAATAGTGCATGGAAGCGCCCTGTCTCGTCTCTCTGTTCATACATACAAAACTGCAAATGATGTAATCCAAAGCAAAAAACAGGCTGGAGGAGCTGGGCAGGTCAGGCAAAATCTGCAGAGGCATGGGGATAGTAAATGTCACTGCTTGAGAGACTGCATTAAAATCCTTTGTCTCCACAGATGGTCCTGACCTGCTGGGATGATATTTTATTTGTTGTTATTTGGAGATACAGCACAGAATAGGCACTTGTGGTCCACCGAACCGAGCTGCCTAGCAACCCAATGATTAACCCTAGCCTATTCACGGGACAATTTACAACAACCAATAAACCTACTTAACCAGTACATTATTGAACTGTGGGAGGAAACTGGAGCAGCTGGAGGAAACACATGCACACACCAGAAGAATGTGAAAACCTTCTTGCAGAGGACCCCAGAATTGAACTCTGACGCTCCGAGCTGTAATGGTGTCAGGATAACTGCTGTGCTTCTGTGGCACCCCAGTTCCTCCCACAGTTTCAATTATGCTCTCATTTGGTTCTATTTCAGAATATAGAACAGTCGAGTACCGTAGAGGCCTTTTGTCCCACAATGTTCTGCTGACCTGTATAAACTTATTCCACTGCTCCCCATGATATCCAAGATGAAAGCCCAGCCAATCGTAGAGTTTATATGTAATTTGCAGGTAATTAAAGAGTTATAAATCTATCCATGTTCTGCACATACTCCACCATGGATGGTCGCAAGCTTGGCTGTGAAAGGAGGATGTGAGGAGTTGGCCATGGTGTCAGCACCCCCATCCCATAAAAACCCAGTGCTACAGAAATGCAAACAAAGGCTTGAAAGAGCTCATCTCTGGGAGAGGAAGGATCTTCACCTAGAAGATGTTTAGATGGCCTACACTTGGGCTTGAAAGACTGGACCAACACAGAGGATCTGGTGAGCTGCTGTCAGTGCCCTATGCCCCAGTAGGAGTGATGGGCTCAACAAGAAGAATACAAAGAACACAAAGCACCAAGGAGACCTCTGTACAATCCCATACATTTATTTTACAGAATATTGTATTAAGTGGCATGTAAATGTAATAATAAATCTCATTATATTTTCTCAGTGTGTTACAGATCACATCAGATTTTTCTTACTAGAATGCATAGTGTTTAGGAGACTCAGCATCCTAACAGACCCCGGAATTTTCCAGACCCTGCAAACATGACAAGTGCTACACCTGCCCCTTCACTTCTTGCCCTACCACCATTCCAAAACCCAAGTAATCCTTCCAGCTGAGGCCACTTGTGAGGGCATCAAGGTCATTTACTGTATCCCGAGTCCTGCTGCAGCCTCTTAAACAGTAGGTGAGTTCCGATGCAGATTGAAGACTGCTTTATCAATCACCTTCATTATGTCTGCTGCAAAAGGCAGGATCTCCCAATGGCCATCCATTTCAATTCAGACCTCCCATTCCCATTTTGACATGTTAGTCCATGATCTCCTCTACTGCCATGATGAGGCCAAACTCGGGTTGGAAGTGCAACGCCTCATATTCTGTCTGGGTAAACTCAAACCTGATGGATTTCTCTAATTTCTGGTAATTCCTCCCCTCTTCCCCCTTCTCTCTTTTTCCATTTCCCATTCTGGTTGCCCTCTCCTCACACGTCCATCACCTCCCTCTGGTTCCACTCATCCTTCCCTTTCTCAAATGCTCCACTCTCCTCTCCTCTCAGATTCTACCTTCTTCAGCCCTTTATCCTTTCCAACAATCACCTCCTAGCTTCTCATTGTATCCCCCTCTCTCACCAGACCATCTTCAAAACCACCTAGTCTCACTTATTACTTGCCTCTCCCACCTTCTTATTCTGGCTTTTGCCCTCTTCTTTCCAGTTCTCAGCCTTTCCAGTGTCTCAGCCTGAATCATCACTGTTTATTACACTTCAAGGATGCTGCCTGACCCGTTGAGTTCCTCCAGCATTCTGTTTGTTGTTCAAGATTTCCAGCATCTGCAGAATCTCCTGTGTCTGTGTCTGGACTTTTCTTCAATTTGCTTTTCATCTTTAGAAAGAGGGAGAGAAACAGACAAACAGCTAGTCAGACAAAAGTCAAAGACAAAGAGAGCAGACAATTTCCATCCTTGTGTACATCACTCACAGCCTCATCTTGAGGGAGAGAGGGTGAGGGAGAGTGAATGAGAATGCATCAGAGAGATGGAGGAGAAAGAGAGTGGCGGGGGGTAGAGAGAATATGAAAGTGAGAGAGAGAGAAAAAGAAAGAAAGAATGGGAATGCATCAGACAGATGGAGGAGAGAGAATGTGTGAGAGACAGAGAGAGGAGTGAGAGAGAGAGGAGAGACAGAGAGAAAGAGAATGAGCATACATCAGAGAGATGGAGGAGAGAGAGAATGCGTGTGTGTGTGAGTGAGAGAGAGAGAGAATACGTCTCGGGTGCATTCTACTCTTCTATAGAGTACCCGCATTTTAACTTGCCTCAGCATTATCATTATTAAGCTTCATTCCTACGCCAAAAGCAATTCATTCACAGTGGCACAATTTGTCTGCACATGTACATCTCTTTTGTGGAGCTGTGTGAAATAACTGTTCTTCATAACCTTGACATTTCAACAGGCTTATACACAGTTACAGAACTTTCAAATGTTGGGAAAGAAATCAATTTACAGAAGCTGTTTTCACAATGATCAAAATGCTTCCAGGCAACAGGCCATGTCTGCAAATTGAAGCAGCATACTGGGTTACATTTCATTAATAAACAAATGGAAATATATGCAAACCAATTGACAGAGAAGCTCGAAATTCCAAATATCCCTGGATTACATCTCTGTAACATAGTGACCTGAAGACTCCTCACATGAAGATGAATTACAAACGCCAGCATCGCACCAAATCAGGATTTAATTTAGTCCAGATCAAAACTGATAAGGCGGAAGCTTTCTGTCTTTGTAAATCGGAATTGAACTGACTTCTTTGCTGGTTCATGTTTTTATTTATTTATACTTATTTAGAGATACACACAGTAATGTGTCCTTCCAGACCAATGAGTCACTGCTGCCTAATTACTCCCATGTGACCAAATAACCTATTAACCCATACCTCGTTGGAATATGGGAGGAAACCAGTGCACCTGGAGGAAACCCATGTGGTCACGAGAAGAACAAATAAATTTTTCACAGACAATGGCAGGAATTGAACCTGGGCACAAGCACTGCAATAGTGTTACAGTAACTGCTGTGTGGTCCAGATTATTTACTCTGTTTACAGAGTAACCCACCAAATGCTGGAGGATGTCAACAGGTCAGGCAGTATCTACGGAAAGGAATGAGCAGTCAATGTTTTGGGCCCAGGCACCTCACCATGCTGGAAAGGAATGGGGAAGAAGCCGGACTAAGAAGGTGAGTTGGGGGAAAGGATACAAGCTGGCAGGTGATAGGTGAAGCCAGCTGAGGGGAAGCAGAATGGGTGAGGAAGGTGATGAAGTGAGAAGTAAGGAGGTGATAGGTGGAAAAAGTTAAGGTTCTATAAGATCAATGAAGTGTATTTAGATCTCCAGAAAGAGCTCCTAATCTCTGATTCACCATTGACAGGATTTTTCTTTGATTAATGGCTATATATTTACAGATATAGCATGGAAAAGGCCAATCAGACCACGCAGCAACCCACCTACTCAATATACAATTTACAATGACCAATTAACCTACACACATACAGTCAGGAGGTTACTACTAACAGTCTTGGGGCTGTGGGAGGAAATTGGAGCACCCGGAGAAAGCCCACATGCATACGGAAAGAACATACAAACTTCTTTACAGAGTACGCTGGAAATGAACTCTGAACTCCGATGCTCTGAGCTGTAATAGCATCATGATATGGTTGTGTCCCATGATGAGAGAGACTGATGAGGTAAAAAAGAATTCTTTCGACATTCATCTGACTGGAAAATTCATACACTTTCCAAGGTGAGATTAAAAACTATTTAAAATCTTTTGAAATTACTGAACAAATCTATTGTGAAACCAAGTGGTTTTAATACTGGAATGAAAATCGAGATACTTAGGTAATCTGTGCAGCTATTGGGCTTCCCAAATTTCACGTGTATCGTGTCGGGACATGTATGGCCATGCCATTTAGTAGAAGCAATAAAGGCATAGACTATTTGCTAAATGGGCAGAAAATTCAAAAATATGAAATGCAAAGGGACTTGGGATCTTCATGCAGGATTCACTAAAGGTCACCTTGTAGGCTGGGTCAGCAGCAAGGAAGGCAAATGCAATATTGGGATTTGTTTTGAAAGAACTAGAATATAAAGGATGTAATGCTGGATCTTTACAAGGCACTGGTCAGACCGCATTTGGAAGTATTGTGAACAGTTTTGGGCCATTCATCTAAGAAAGGATGGACTGGCATTGGAGGGAGTCCAGAGGAGATTCACAAGAATAAACTCAGGAATGAGAGATTCATGCATCAGGAACATTTGATGGCTCTGGGCCTGTACTCACAGGAGTTTAGAATGAAAAAGTGCAGGATATCATTGAAGGGACTGGACAGAGTGTATGTGGAGGGGACGTTTCCTATAGTGGATAAATCTAGGACCAGAGGGCACAGCCTCAGTACAGAGAGATGTTCATTTACAACAGAGATGAAGAGGAATTTCTTTAACCAGAGATTTGTGAATTTGTGGGATTCATTGCCACAGATAGCTGTGGAGGCCAGATCATTAGGTATATTTAAAACGGAGTTTGATAGGATCTTGATTTCTAATGGTGTCAAAGGTTACAGTGAGAAGGCAAGAGAATGGATAATAAATTAGCCTTGATGGAATAGTGGAGCAGACTCGATGGACGAAATGGTGTAATTCTGCTCCTATGTCTATGGTCTAGGTCTTATAAGGCATTTGAACAGGTACTTGTATAAGAAAGGCATGGAGCAATATGGCCCTAAAGAGGATAAATAGGACTAAAGTGTATAACTTACCTCTTTCTGTGATGTACGATTTTATAATTCTGTAGGTTTAAAGTCCATTGTGGCAGCTGGGGGAATTAACCTTAGCTGATATAATAAAGATGTGGAATTATAATGGTAGCCATGTAACTGTTGGGTTGTTGTAAAAAAAAAATACCCAACTGCTATGTAAAGGCCTTTAAGGAGAGGGAACTCCTACGTTGTCAGGCCGATGTTCATGCCAGCACCATGGCAATGTGGTTGACTCTCAAGTGCCCTCAGAAATAACTTGCAGGTGCCTTCAGAAATAATTGTTCACAGCAGATGAGCTGCGAACTTTGCTTTGCCAGCATCCTAGCATCCTGTGAATCCCGAAGACAAATATTGTGAGAAATTCAAGTGAAAACTTGCTTCCACAGAGCAATTTCATAAAAGGGCAACACACACAAAAGGCTGGAAGAACTCGACAACAAATAAACACAAGAAATTCTGCAGATGCTGTAAATCTTGAGCAACACACACAAAATGCTGGAGGAATTCAACAAGTCTAGCAGCATCTATGGAAGGAAATATACAGCTCACAATTTAGGCTGAGACCCTTCATCAAGATTTACGGAAAAAAAACCCCTATCTTCTCATTATGGTTTCTGACCCCTTCCTTTCCTGTCCTGATGAAGAGGGCTTAGAAGAGGTGACGGGTTCAGATGTCTAATAATGGTGGGAAAGAAGCTCTTCAAACTCTTCCATAAGAGAGTAAAGTGGATGGTTAAGGTGGCAGGAACTGCCTATGATACTATGAGCCATCTTGAAGTGAGGAACCATGAAAATTGGATGGAAGTGACGAGACCAGACAGTGTTTATCACTTTCTGTAGGGTTGGTTGGTCCACTGCAGAGCAGTTGCCATACCAAACTGAGATACAACCTGCCAGGATACTTTCTGTAGCACATCTGTAGAAATTCGAGATAACCCAAAACCAAATCTCCTCAGATGCAAGGATCACAGAAATCCCCAGTGCTGAGAATAAAACTGAGCTCAAGTTTAAACGTGGAGGGAAAGGATCAGAAGTGACATTTGCAGTGGTAAAGCTGAATTTTATGGAGGTTTTATGAAGTTGTGTATTTAATCTGTTTGCCTTTGAAGAAATGTCACAACTACTTCCTGCAGAAGGATTGTTAGTTACAAATGAAACAAGAAAGAAAACTATGAGCAATTTGAACTTTTTAAAGAAGTACTCTAAGTTCCAATGCTCAAAGTAAATTTATTATCAATGCATGTATGTATGCTACCCAATACTTTCTTGAGATTCATTTTCTTGTAGGCAGTTGCATGAAAAAAGAAAGAAAATAGATTTTTACAAAAAAAAACATACATAGCCACCTTGGTACAAAAAATGTGCAAAAGAGGGCATATTATGCACATGAAAATAAAACTGAGAAGATGAGTTGTCAAGCGTCTTTGAAAGTGAGTCTGTAGGTCACAGAATCAGTTTAGTGTCATGGTAAATGACGCTATCCACACTGGTGAGCAACGTTATTCATGGTGGTTCAGGAGTCTGATGGACGTAGGAAAATAACTGTTCCTGAACCTGATGGATCTAAGACTTCTACATCAAATGTTATATCTTTTTAATGATGGATGTTGACTCGGGAAAAATGAGTGATATGACTGAGGGATTTAGTATCAATATCTATTTTGAAGGCCAAGGTTATGACGTTGACAATTCCAAGCAATTAGTGAATAAATTCAGGAAACTCTCCTCTGATGATTGCCCTTGCCACTCAAGGAAGCTGTGTGAAAGATGAAGAGTTCATGTCATTTATTTTTTATTTTGAGTTTCAGCACAGTTATATACTTCTCCAGGTCAATGAGCCAGCACAGTCCAATTACACCAATGTGACCAATTAACCTGTACGTCTTTGGAATGTGGGAGGAAACCAGAGCACTTGGAGGAAATAAAGGTTGTCATGGAGACAACATACAAACTCCTTATAGACAGCAGCAGGTATTGAACATTGATCACTGATGCAGTAAAGGCATTACACCAACAGCTATGCTACCATGCTGTCCCCAGGAAATTGAAATTATACCATAGTTTGATCATGGTTTCCTCCACAATCTTTTACTATGAGATGCTTTGTGAAAACCATATAATAACACAACACCAGATCTATAACAGATTTAATAAAGAAAATGATAAACACAATATTACATCGGTTGGTCCACTGAGTCTGCTCCATCATTTCACCGTGGCAGATCCATTTCCCTCTCACCTACTTTCTCCTGCCTTCTTCCCGTATCTCTTCATGCTCTGATTAATAAAAAATCTATCAATCCCAGCCAATAATGCCTTCACAGCCACCTGTGGCAATAAATTCCACAGATTCACCAAACTTTGGCTAAAGAAATTCATCCTCTTCTCTGTTCTAAATAGACATCCCTTTATTCTAAGGCAGTGCCCTCTGGTCCCTGACTCCCCACTATAGGAAACATCTTCTCTATATCCACTCTACCTAGGTCTTTCTATATTCGATAGGTATCACTGAGATCCCACGTCATTAATGAGAAAGAAGTGGGACACCTGATCTGACCATTACAGAGTTTACTAGAGAACTATCTGCCCCAGGAACCACTGACTTTGCTTCCATTGGTGCTGGAAGGGATTTGGAAACTTCATGCAAAAAAAAAATCGAGACTAACACTTGAAAAGCTGTAAGGTGCAGAACTTTAGATTTATCAATAATCTACAGCTTTGTATTGAGGCAGGGTGTTACATACACAAGGGATTCTCTAAATTTCAGAAATTGACCCCCTCTTCTCTCTTTCTCCATTCCCCATGCAGGCTCCACTCTTACCCCTTCTCTACTCAGCTGACTATCACCTCCCTCTGGTTCCCCACTTTTGTCTTTTCCTCCCATAGTCTACTGTCCTGTCCAATCAGAATCCTTCTTTAATTCTTCCACCTATCACTTCCCTCTTTCTCACTTCATTCCCCCCTCGCCCACGCACCAACTTTCCCACTCAACTGGCTTCACATATTCACTGCCTGTTTTGTATTCCTTCCCCCCACCCGCCTTCTTATTCTAGCTTTTCTTCACTTCCATTCCAGTTCTGATAAAGGGTCTCAGCCCAAACATTGACCGTTCTATTTCCTCCACAGATATTGCCTGACTTGCTGAGTTTCTCCAGCATTATGAGTGTTTATGCAAGTTATTATATTCTCTGCATACTGGTGCTGTTGGGGAGGGATTAACACAGCTTGGCAGCAAACTGGAAATTGGAAAATAAAAATAGAATGGAGAAAATTGAGATGAGTTCAGATGGGGTGGACAGGGGTGGGCTGAGAGAAGTAGGGAATGAAGGAATTCATCCAACCAGAAGATTAAGATGCAATGGATCAATGGTGAATTGGCCGCATGGATTCAGAACTGACTGTGCTTACAACGAGAGGGTGAACAAAGTTAGGTTGTTTTCTCTGGAGCACCAGGGGCTGAGGGGACGTTTAATAGAAGCTGACCAGATTATCAGAGGCATAGATAGCGTAGGCAGACAATATTCTTTTTCTCCGCAAGGCCAAAAACTTTAGTAGCAGAGGGCATGTGTTAAAGGTAAGAGGAGGTAAAATCAAAGGAGATGTGAGGGGCAAGTTTTTTTACACAGAGTGGTGGGTGCCTAGAATGCACTGCCTAGGGTGGTGGTAGAGGCAAATAAAATTAGGGACTATTCAAAGATGTTTTGATAGGCGCATGAATGTGAGGAAAATGAAAGGATATGGACACTGTGCAGGCAGAAGGGGTTAGATTATTTAGTCAATTAACAATAGTGTGGACCAAAGGGCCTGTTGCTGTACTGTGCTCTTCTGTGTTTTAATTTGAAATAAAAAAAATACAAATTGAAAGGTAAGTGCAAGACTATGACAGAGGTAACAACATGACTTACTAGAGGATTGAAAAGCTTGACCATATAGACATTAAGAAAGAAGATGTACTGGAGCCTCAGGCAATGATCTTTGCATCATCATTGGGGACGGGGGAGATTCTGAAAGATTGGAAGGTTGCAGATATTGTTTCCTTATTCAAGAAAGGGAGTAGAGATAGCCCTGGAAACTATAGACCAGTGAGTCTTACTTCAGTGGTTGGTAAGTTGATGGAAAAGATCCTGAGAGGCAGGATTTATGAACATTTGGAGAGGCATAGTATGATTAGGAATAGTCAATATGGTTTGTCAAAGGCAGGTCATGCCTTATGAGCCTGATTGAATTTTTTGAGGATGTGACTAAATATATTGATGAAGGAAGGGCAGTAGATATATATGGATTTCAGCAAAGCACTTGATAAGGTACCCCATACAAGGCTTATTGAGAGAGCAAGCAGGCATGGGATCCAAGGGGACATTGCTTTGTGGATCCAGAACTATCTGGCAAAGAGTGGTTGTAGCTGGGTCATATCCTGCATGGAGGTTGACACCAGTGGTGTGCCTCAGGGAACTATTCTGGGACTCTTACTCTTCATGATTTTTATAAATGACCCGGATGAGGAAGTGGAGGGATGGATTAGTAAATTTGCTGATGACACAAAGGTTGGGGGTGTTGTGGATATTGCGGAGAGCTGTCAGAGGTTACAGAGAGACATCAATAGGATGCAAAACTGGGCTGAGAAGTGGGAGTTCAACTCAGTTAAGTGTGATGTGGTTCATTTTCGTAGGCCAAATATGATAATATATTATTAATGGTAAGATTCTTGGCAGTGTGGTGGATTAAAAGGATCTTGGGGTCCGAGTCCATAGGACACTCAAAGCTGCTGCACAGGTTGACTCGATGGTTAAGAAGGCATACGGTGCATTGGCCTTCATCAACAGTGGGATTGAGTTTAAGAGCCGAGAGGTAATGTTACAGCTACATAGGACCCTGGTTAGATCCCACTTGGAGTACTGAGCTCAGTTCTGGTCAACTCACTACAGGAAGGATGTGGGAACTATAGAAAGGGTGTAGAGGAGATTTACAAGGATGTTGCCTGGATTGGGGAGCATGCCTTATGAGAATAGGTTGAGTGAATGCAACCTTTTCTCCTGGGGCAGCAGAGGAGGAGAGGTGACCTGATAGAGGTGTATAAGATGATGAGAAGTATTAATCATGTGGATAGTCAGAGGCTTTTTTCCCAGGGCTGGAATGGGTAACACAAGAAGGCACAGGTTTAAGATGCTGGGTAGTAGGTACAGAGGAGATGTCAGGGGTAAGTTTTTTAAGCAGAGAACGGTGAGTGTGTGGAATGGGCTGCCGGCAACGGTGGTGGAGGCGGATACGATAGGGTCTTTTAAGAGACTCCTGGATAGGTATATGGAGCTTAGAAAAATAGAGGGCTATGTGTAACCCGAGGTAATTTCTAAGCATATGTTCAGCACAGCATTGTGGGCTGAAGGGCCTGTATTGTGCTATACATTTTCTATGTTTCAATGTTTTTAATAATCTAATAATCAGCATGCAGAAAATATCTGAATTTGGTTTAATATCATTAGCATATGTTGTGAAATGTGTTATGTTTGCAACAGTGGTACAGCGCAGTATAAAATAATAATGAAAAGAACTCTGAATTACAGTAAATATATATATTAAGCAGTTAAATAAATAGTGCAAAAGTCAAAATAAAAAAGTAGTAAGGCGGTGTTTATGGAATCAATGTCCATTCAGAAATCAGATGGCAGAGGGGAAGAAACTGTTCCTGAATCACTGAGGGTGTACCTTTAGGCTCCTGTACCTTCTACCTGATGTTAACTGTGAGCTGGCACTCCTGCAAGATGTACTGGATACTATGGAGGCTAGTGTCCATGATGGAGCTGACAAAGTTTACAAGTCTTTGCAACTTACTTTGATCCTGATCAGTAGCAATCCCACCACCACCTCCATACCAGACGGTGATGCAGCCAGTTAGAATGCTCCTCACAGTGCTTCTGCAGAAATTAGTGAGTGGTTTAGGTGACATACCAAATTTCCTGAAGTTACTAATGAAATATAGCTATTGGCTTGCCTTCTTTATAGCTGCATTGACACGTTGGGTTCAGGTTAGAGCCTCAGACATCTACGTGTATAAATTTGCTCCAGCAAATGCAATGATTAAGGAAAAGTGTTGAGGTGAAATATCGTCCTCTATATCTGAATGAACAGAGCATTCAGATTGAACACTGGGTGATGTGGCAGCACAGATAGAAATAAATTGCTCTGACCTGAAAGCCATTCGAGAGACTTTGTTGCAAAGTGACCAAGCCTGGGAAGTGAATTTTCTGAGAGATCAGATATTTCGGAAGGATAAGTAGAAAAGATTTGTTTGTCATAAACACAAGATATTCTGCAGTTGTTGGAAATCCTGAGCAACACACACAGAAGGCTGGAAGAATTCAGCAGATTAGACAGCATCTATGGAGAGGGCTAAACAGCTGATATTTTGAGCCAAGGCAATTCATCAAGACCTATTGCATTGCAATTCATCATGAATCATTATGATTCTGGTACCTCAACCTATGGACTTGCCTCCAGGGTCTTTACAACTCATTTTTATATATTATGTATCACTTTTTTATTTTCTTTTTCTATTTGCAGAATTTGTTATGTTTGAACATTGGTTGTTTAACTTTGTGTGCAGTGTTTCAATTAAACTGTGTCTACCTGTATTTCTGTGAATGCCCAGAAGAAAATGAATTTCAGGGTAGGATACAATCAAGGCATGAAGGGATGTGGGGAGAAGGTAGGAGACTGGGGCTGAGAGGAATAATGGATCAGCCATGATGAAATGTCAGAGCAGACTCGATGGGCCAAATGGCCAATTTCTGCCCTATATCTTATGGTCTAATGGCCTTATATAGATTTTGTATACGCGCGCACACACACACACACACACACACACACACACACACACACACACACACACACACACACACACACACACACACACACACACACACACACACACACACACACACACACACACACACACACACACAAACAAACACACACACCGCCCCCAAGTGGGGCATAGTGGGGATGACCTCTCGCTACCTATTAAATGCTCCCAATGGTGTACACCGACATAGCTTCTGACAACCAAGTCCAGTTTCTGGCCTTTGTATCTGACTTAGCTACTAAATCTGGCAGAGTCATTTCAACTGACAGGAGAAGGAGCAAAGGCACCTTAAAGCCAATTGCTTTGGGAAGATGGGGCTCGTCAGCCATGGTTGGCAGCTCATCTAGGAGAAGGACAATTCTGATCTCAAATCTCCATTGCCTTGTTGCTATACCCATTGACAGGAAAGGCTTCAAGAATAAACACTGAGGAAAAATCTGGAACCGAGAAAGGTACTGTGAACATATCGCAGGCACTTTTTAATGCAGTAGGTAAGATGACTTTGCACAGTAATTTTATGCATTGCACCGCACTGCTGCTGCAAAAAAGCAAATTTCATGGCACCTATGAGTGACGATCAACCTGATTCCGATTTGGGTCTACTGTGGACCGAGAGTGAAAAGGGGGCAGGGAGACGGGAATCGTGGTTAGGAAAAGGGAAAGGGAGAGGGGAGCAAACAGGAAGCACCACAGAGACATTCTGTAATGATCAACAAACCAATTGTTTGGAATTGAATGAGTTTGCCTGGTGACTCAGGGCTGGGTGTGCCTATACCCGTGCCACTGCCTGCCCCTGGCACTCCTTTTCTGCCAGCTGTCCCACACCTCTCCCACAGTGCTCCACCCTCACCATTCCCAATGCTCATTGTTCCTGCCAGATTTACAAACTCACTCTCCGCTCCACGTTGACAAATACAGTACTGTGCAAAGGTCTTTGGCACCCTAACTATATATATGTGCCTAAATATTGTGCTCAGTATTGTACACATGGTATTTCACTATAAGTTTTGATGTACACATGGTAAATAAATCTGAATTTGAGTGGTGTTTTGAATTTTGTATGACATATCATCATCATCATCAAGTGCCGTGTCGTATGACATAGGCAGTTATAGTCTTATCCACGACCACTGACAAATTCTTTACAGAAGTGGTTTGCCATTGTTTCTTTGGGCCATGCAGGTACTGTTCTACTAAGCTTCTGACATGTGGACAAAATCTCAGTCACAAAGAACACAGAAGTATGACAATATCCACTAACTGATGAGAAAAGCTAGGGTCCACAATTAATACAATTTTCATTCTTCCTAAGATACTCTGTAGCTTCCTTTAAGGTGATTTAGTCATTTAGTGAACCTTTCTTAGAAGTTTGCATCAATTCAGCACGTCACCTAAAACTCCAACAAATTTCTATAGCACTGTGGAGAGTATCCTAACTGATTGCATCACAGCCTGGTATGGAAGCACCGTGCCCAGGAATGGGAAAAGCTATAGAAAGTGGTGGACATAGTCCAGTCCATCACAGGAATGATCCTTCCCACCAGTGAACACATTTACAAAGAGCGCTGCCACAAGAAAGCAACAACTGTCATAAAGGGCCTTGCTCTCTTCTTGCTGCTACCATCAGGTAGCGGGTACAGGAGCATTAGGTTCTTCATCACCAGGTTCAGGAGCATTTATTACCTTTCAATCATCAGGCGCCTGAACCAGCGTGGATAATTTCACTCACCTCAATGTTGAACTGATTTCATAATCTATAGACTCACTTTCAAGGTCTTTGCAAATCATGTTCTCTATATTATTAATAATGTATATATATTTTTATATGCATAAAATGCCTCCTTTTGCATATTGGTTGTTTGTCAGCCCTTATCTATGTGTAGTTTTCATAAATTCTATTGTATTTTTTATTTTCCTGTAAATGCCTACAAGAAAATGAATGTCAATCTAGTATATAGCAACATATATGTACTTTGATAACAAAATCACTTTTATTTTTAATTTTTCTAAAGATGCTCACATCGAATGTATAGTTTACTTCATCTATAATTTCAAAGGAGAATGGACCAGAGGTTGAGTAGTATAGAATATCACCACTCAGCCCATCTGGTCTGCTCCAAATCTTTTCAAAAAGCCACCCGCAGCATCCCTGTGTTTTCTTCCTTTAAGTATTTAGATGCAGCCTGTTAAAATTTCCCCTAGTTACATAATTCAGTTGCTTAATAAATTTTTCAAATGGCCAAGGAGATCGGTGTAGATAATTGGTGCTACATATCTTCTCAATTACTGTCATGAGCATTAGTTCACTGGAAAGCCAATGTTCAAGCATATTATCGCTGGGTGATATATACTGTTGTTGCACTTGCAGATCTCATCATTATAACCTTCTGTGGCTGAGTCTGTAGTACAGCAAAGACCAAGCTGCAACCCTGTTACAGGAATTAGAGATATTCAGTATAATGTCCTACTCTGTATGGAGAAAACCAGAATATCTTCAGATATTACCAAATCTACATCTGCATAGATTAACCTGGCAGGATTTGGCTGCATTCTTTCTTGGGTCCCTCTGGCATAATAGAATATATAATATAGAACACTATAGCAAAGTACAGGCACTTCAGCCCATCATATTGTGCTGACAGTTTAACCTTCCCTCCTACATTGCCTTCCATTTTTTTCTATCATCCATGTGCCTATCGAACAGTTCCTTAAATGCCACTGAAGTATCTGACTCTGACATCACCCCAGCAGGGTGTTCCCCGCACCACCACTCTCTTTGTATGAAAACTTCCTCTGACATCACCCCTATACTTTCCTCCTACCACTTTAAAACTATGCCTCCTTCAGTTAGAATCATCATTATGTGTCTTGTTGTACGAAGAGGACAGTCATGGTTTTTCCATGACCGTGACTGTTCTTGGAAAAGTTTTCTACATAAGTGGTTTGCCATTGCCTTCTTCTGGGCAGTGTTCTAACAAGATGATTAACCTAGCCATTATCACTGCTCTTCAGAGATTATCTGCTTTGTGTCAGTGGTCACATTACCAGGACTTGTGACACACACCAACTTCTCATATGACCAACCACCACCTGCTCCATGGCTTCACGTGACCCCAGTCAGGGCAAGGGTGACCTGCAGGCTAGTGGAGGGAAGGAATGCCTTACAACTCCTATGGTATAAATGTAACTCCACCCTGCTACCAAATAGAAGTGGATAAAAGAAGATTCTAAAAATAAGAAATTATAATAGTATAATATTATTATTGGGTGGCTCAGTAGCATAGCATTTAGTGTGACTCCCTAGTATGCCACTGATTGCTAAATTGGTTTCAATTTCAAATCAAAATTTGTATGTTCTTTGCATGACCACTTGGGTTTCCTCTGGGTGCTCCACTTTTCTCCCACATTCTAAAGTATTGTATACAGGTTAGGAGTAATAGACAATAGAAAATAGGTGCAGAAGTAGACCATTCGGCCCCTTGAGCCTGCACCACCATTCTGAGATCATGGCTGATCATCTACTATCAATAGTCGGTTCCTGCCTTATCCCCATATCCCTTGATTCCCCTATCCATAAGATACCTATCTAGCGCCTTCTTGAAAGCATCCAGAGAATTGGCCTCCACTGCCTTCCGAGGCAGTGCATTCCAGACCCCCACAACTCTCTGGGAGAGGAGGTTTTTCCTTAACTCTGTCCTAAATGACCTACCCCTTATTCTCAAACCATGCCCTCTGGTACTGGACTCTCCCAGCATCTGGAACATATTTCCTGCCTCTATCTTGTCCTTAATAATATTAGATGTTGCAATCAGATCCCCTCTCAATCTCCTTAATTCCAGCGTGTACAAGCCCAGTCTCTCTGTAGTAAGACAGTCCGGACATCCCAGGAATTAACCTCGTGAATCTACGCTGCACTTCCTCTACAGCCAGGATGTCCTTCCTTAACCCTGACTAAAACTGTACACAGTACTCCAGGTGTGGTCTCACCAGGGCCCTGTACAAGTGCAAGAGGGTTTCCTTGCTCTTGTACTCAATTCCCTTTGTGATAAAGGCCAACATTCCATTAGCCTTCTTCACTGCCTGCTGCACTTGCTCATTCACCTTCAGTGACTGATGAACAAATAAACTGTGTAATAAACTGTGTGCATACGTTGGCACTTGAAGCATGGCAACACATGTGGCCTGTTCCCAGCACATCCTTGGACTTCACTGATGCAAACAATGCATTTCACTGTACGTTTCAATGTTTCAATATACATGTGTCAGATAAAGCTAATCGAATCTAGTAATTAATATGTTTTTGTATCAGAAACTGCCCTAGCTCTCAATATACAGCAGCACAGTTGAATTTAGAATTAAAATGGTTATATTTTATTTTGCTATGTCACCAAATATTATAGCAACAGTGGGAATGTTTGGGCAGATCTGAAGTGACAGGGTTGTAATCATATTGCACATTATAATTTGAAGGAGCCTCTGTAGTACAATTATAATATCAATGGCCAAAAAACTACGCCCAATGCATCCAAGTCATTTCTGAGGTTTATTATGCTGAGCTTCAGTCCTGGAAATGGGAGAGGTCACTGAATTGTGAAAGTTCAGTTTAAAGAGGAAATATAACTTAATTCCATCATGGGCACAAGCCTCTGTAGCTCATGGCCTAAGATAGAAGGAGATGAGTTATTAATGTCAAACTTTCTGCATAATCACTCAAAGAGTTGACCTGCATGTGCATGTAATGAGAGCTGAATTACTCATCTCCTTCTGCCTTAGGCCACAAACTTATCAATCACCCCTGCTGTGGACGCTTTCTGGAGGTCCAAGATCCATATGCTCCATGACCACTGGACTAAGTGTGTAAATGTAGGAGGGGACTATGTTGAAAAATAAATGTGCTGGGTTTTCTCAAATGGACTCCTACCTTAGGCCACAAAATTATCAATCACCCCTCGTATGTATAACAGTATAATGCTACTGGTGCTGTGATAAATAAAGTGTACTGGGTGGTAGTGGTGCGTCCTCGCAGCCTGGGGGAAGAAGCCATTACCCAGCCTAACAGTCCTATAGTGCGGAACTTACCTCCAGATGGTAGCACGTCAATGAGATTGTCGGACGGATGGGGAGGGTCCTTGACAACACTGGGGGCTCTATGAACACAGTGCTTCTGGTATTTGTCCTGGATGAGGATGAAGGTGAGGATAGAGCTGATTTTTTTCTCGTGCAGGATATATCTTCCACCAGTACTGTTAACAGACAACATTCATGATAAAGGAGGAAGTGATGTATTAAGAGACTATGGGATGAACAGGAGAACTCTGACTTTTTGTGCATGCCAGTGAGAGTTAAAAAATCATCCCCATTTTTCGATCACTCACTGCTGGCTTCAGCCTTCCCTGCCGTATGCTCTCTGTTCTTCATCTGTTTACATTTATTTATCTTTTATGACTTCTCTTGACATTTCCTTCAAATCCTGATTTGAGCTGAACAGAGATTTTTTATCAGAGTTCTGCAGTTGAATAATCAAAGGCTGACTGTTTTTGACACTATTTTGCTTCTTTCCTGTTTCCCCCAACTCTGCTGTTACACCTCATCAACGCATCTGTTTCTGTCAGACCTGCTGATCTAATTTTAAAATGCAGCCAGTTATTCATCTTCTATAGAAATACCCATCTTTAAAACTATGTTCTTCATTTTGGAAAACCAACAGTATTCATTGCCTGTTTGCTAAGATCTTATTGAGCATCCATTAACAGCTTCCACACACAAAAACTACTTTAAAACTAATCTGTAGGTACAGATGAAATTGACAACTGGACTCTATGCTATCACAAGATTGTTCTTTTCTTAAGAGAATCATCTATTTTTCTTCCACTAAGAATACCCACCATCTTTATACCACTTCCTTAGTACAGGTTAGTATCTCACACTTGAAAAGGGTCCAGAGGAGATCCATGAAGAATAATTCTGAGAAAGAAGGGGTTAATATGTGAGGAGCATTTGATGGTTCTGGGTCTGTACTCACTGGAGTTTAGAAGAATGGGGGGGGGGGGGGGTGTTCTCATCGAATCCTATCAAATGTTGAAAGACCTAAGATGAGGAGAGGAGATTTCCTATAGTGGTGGAGTCTCAGACCAGGGAGCACAGACTCAGAATAGAAGGACGTCCTTTTAGAACAGAGATGAGGATTAAGTTCTTTTGCCGGCAGGTAACGAATCTGTGGAATTTGTTGCCACAAATGGCTGTTGATGCCAAGTCATTGGGTATGTTTAAAGAGGGGCTGATAAGTTCTAGATTAGTAGGTACATCAGAGGCTATGTGGAGAAGACAGGAGAATGAGGTTAAGGGGATAAATAATTGAATTGAATTGGCTTTATTTCTTACATGCACGAGGAGTAAAAATCTTAACGTTATATCTCTGTCTAAATGTGCAATGTGCAATCATTGTAATTTTTAATAATTTATAATAAATAGAACAGTCAATGTAATATAGAGTACACTCAAATCAGTGTGAGTTAATCAGTCTGATGGCCTGCCGGAAGAAACTGTTCCGGAGACTGTTAGTCCTGGCTTTTACGCTGCAACACCATTTCCTGGATGGTAGTAGCTGGAGTAGATTGTGGTAGCGGTGACTTGGCTCCCCATTGATCCTACAACCCTTTTTACACACCTGTCATTGTAAATGTCCTGAATCGTGGGAAGTTCACAACTACAGGTACGCTGGGTTGTCCACACCACTCTCTGCAGAGTCCTGTGATTAAGGGAGGTACAGTTCCCATACCAGGCAGTGATGCAGCCAGTCAGGATGCTCTCAATTGGGCCCCTGTAGAAAGTTCTTAGAATTTGGGGGCCATACCAAACTTCCTCAACCGTCTGGGGTGAAAGAGGCACTGTTGTTTCCTTTTTCACCACACAGCCAGTGTGTACAGACCACGTGAGGTCCTCAGTGATATGGATGCCGAGGAACTTAAAGCTGTTCACCCTCTCAACCCCAGATCCATTGATGTCAATAGCGGTTAGCCCATCTCCATTCCTCCTGTAATCCACAACCAGCTCCTCTGTTTTTGCGACATTAATGAAGAGGTTGCTTTGTTGACACCACTGTGTCAGAGGGATGACTTCTTCCCTATAGACTACCTCATTATTGTTTGAGATAAGGCCAATCAATGTAGTGTTGCAATGAGCCATTGAGCAGACTCAACAAGATGAATTACCTACTATTCTATGAAGATATTGAGTGAAGAACGGGTTTGCGTTAACCAACAAACCAAACCTGAAATAAAAACAGAAAATGCTGGAAACACTCAGTAGGTCAGGCTGGATCTGCAGAGGAGGGAGCTGAGTTTCAGGTTGAAGATCTTTATGCAAAAGAAGAAGGTAAGAAATTGGGTCACATTCAAAACACCATATTGTCATCTACACCAGGAAACCTTGCTTGCAGAATAAATAATATTTATGATCATATTAAATAGAGTGACAAATACAAAAGAGTGGAATAGTGCACAGTGCAGTGGTACAGTCTGAAGGAGGGCAAAAAGAAATGCGACAGTTGCAGAAGAGGTACTGTTTGTTCATTAATTTTTAAGCCAATATCACAATGAGATCTACTGAGTGAAAATTTGTGGACCTCAATCCAGTAAAAGAAAAGCACCAAACAAGACTTTAACTGAAGAAGAGAAATAGTTTTGTTCACATTTAGTGTAAGATCAATCAAATCATGGAAAATTGAAATACCATAGACTGTCCGGCTGTCTGAATGTCACTGCTCAGACTGCCATTTATCGATATCCCTGATTACCCCTTGAGTTGAGTGGAGTTTTGGACCATTTCCAGAAACAGTCCGAAGCCAACCACATCTCTGACATTGGTGGACCAGATGAAGCTTTACATGAATCGAACAGCTTTTTTTTTTGGCGATCATATTTTACCAAATTTATGTTCCAAATTCTGCAGCTTTTGCAGAAAGTTGTGGACAAAACTCAACAGATAGTAAAACCCTCCTCTCCATGGACTCTGTTTACAGTTTTTGCTGCCTTAATAAAGCAGTTAACAAAACCAAAGACCCTATTTACCTCAGATGTTCATTCTTCTCCCTTCTCCCTTCTCCCATAAGGCAGAATATACAAAAGCTCGTATCACCAGGGTCTATGCTGCTGTAAGGATTGCATGCAAAACAAGAGTAAAGCATGGATTAACGTTGGTTGGTATCTGAACTATCAGTGGTCCAAGTGCCTGTTTCAGTGCTGTATCTCTCTATGAATTTGTCTTCAATATATGGCTCAGTCCACTGAGCTTTCTCTAATTGCCTTCAATACAAAGATATGGTAGCATAGTGGTTTGTTTAATGTTTTTACAGTGCTTCAGTTCAATTCCGCCACTGTCTGTGAGGAGTTTGTATGTTCAGCTCACGAGCATGTTGATTTCCTCCAGATGGTCTGATTTCCTCCCAAGTTCCAAGGCTATACAGGTTAGTAGATTATTGGTCTCATGGGTGTAATTGGGCCAGAAGTGCCTGTAACCACGCTATTTCTCTTAATAAAATACAATAAAATTAAAATATCCTTCTTAAATAAGGAGATCAAAACTAGGTGCGGATTTTAAACCTTTCAAAGCCTATTCAACCTGAAGTTTGATTGCTTTAACTCCAGAAGATTAAAATGTGATTAGCTGAAGTTGTTTAAGGTAATTGAAGGATCCATGGCAAGGGAAGAGGACTTGTTTCTGCTCTGGGAGATTTCCACATATCCAAACAATAGCTTCAATGGAAAAGCCTACAAAAAGTGATGGATACAGCCCAGTCCCATCATGGGCAGAGCTTCTCACCAAGGAGTGCTGCCACAAGAAAGCAAAGACCCCCACCATTCAGGCCATGCTATCTTCTTGCTACTACCATTGAGCAGGAGGTCTAAGAGGCTTTGGTCCGATGCCAGCAGGTTCAGGAACAGTTATTACTCTTTAACTATCAGTCTCTTGAGCCAACGTGAATATCTTCACTTAACTCAACACTGAACTACCCATGGACTCACTTTCAAGGACTCTACAACTCATGTTCTCAGTGTCAGTTATTTGTTGTTTTTTTTCCAGTTATTATTATTATTCATTTTGTTCTTGCAGTTTGTCTTTTGAACATTGCCGGTCTTTATTTACACATTAGTTTTTCATTGATTCTATTGTATTTCTTTGTTCTACTGTGACTGTCCACAAAATAATGAATCTCAGGGTGGTATACAGCAACACATAGGTGCTTTGATAATAAACTTACTTTGAACTTCGAAAGAATACGGAAATTGTTCTTGTTTCCCAGTCCTATAGAGCTTTGACAATTTGCAATTGTCCTTTGCTTTTAATCCAATTGCCAGACTGAATTTGAGCCTCTATCTCATCAAAGGAACGAAATGAAGGTTAATTAAATCAGGTTAAAATAAGAATACTGCATTGTTCAGTTTACTAATTCAAAGTAGGCAGTAAAATAAAGGCATTAAAATTCTTTAGAGAAAAGTTGCACCCCAATTAACCTTCTGAATATTTGACAATCCATCTATCTATAATGTAGTGTGTTGAGTTTCCTTACACCTTAGAATAATCTCTCCACTATCCCTAGAAATATTTCAGAATAATTGTCAGCAGATTAAAAAAACATTTTTATATGAAGAGTCATAACAAATCATGAATGTATTTGCTCTCTGTTGGTTTAAATCTCATATCTCCTGTTTACCTTAGTAACTGTCTGAGGGGGAAAAAAAACAAATGGGGAAATTGAAAATCTAAGTGTCAAATTATGTCAAGTGTCTCCGATTAACTTGAGGTACATTCATCATATAAAGGCATTCTGACAATTTGACCAGAGTTATTTAAAGACATATTGATCATTTTTGAAATCACATTTACTGGAGACGGTGCTTTGTTTGGAGATCTGAGATAGCTGTTGCAGCTACAGTATTTGCAAAGGAATTGTGGATACTTGTCTCACACCATCCTCCCCGGAATTCAGTCTGGCATTTTGGCATATTACACTCAGTGGCTACTTTATCATGAGCCTCCTGCTTAGAGTGCCACTGAGTGCATGTTTGTGATCTTCTGCTGCTGCAGCCCATCAGCTTCAAGGTTTAACATGTTGTGCATTCAGAGATGCTCTTCTGCACATCACTGTTGTAATGTGTGGTTGTCACCTTCCTGTCAGCTCAAACAAGTTTGGCCATTCTACTCAGACCTCTCTCATTAACAAGATACTTTCGGCCACAGAACTACTGCTCACTGGATGTTTTTGTTTTGTTTTATTTTGTGCCATTCTCTGTAAGCTCTAGTGAGTTTTGTGTGTGAAAATGCTAGGTAATCAATAGTTTCTGAGATACTCAAACCACTCCGTCAGGCACCAACAATCATTCCATGGTCAAAGTCACTTAGATCACATTTCTTCCTCATTTTGAGGTTTGGTCTGGAAAAAACTGAACCACTCGATCATGTCTGCATGCTCGGAGGCTGCCACATGATTGGCTGATTAGAAATTTACTTTTATGAGCAGGAGGACAGATATATGTTTTGAGGCAGGCACAAGAGAGGACAGATGCCAGAATTATCAGTGACACACAAAATGCTGGCGGATCTAAGCAGATCAAGCTGCATCTGTGGAGCGCGTCCTCTTTCATCGTTGCCTGGCCTGTTAAATCCCTCCAGCATCTTGTGTTGGTCATGCTTAAATGTGCAAATATCTCTTCTGAAAAGATTTGCAATTCTGCTTATGAAGAAAGTCAAGGAATATGGAGTTAGTACAAGGAAATCACCCTGAAGTAAAAGCTTAACTAAGTTCAAGTGCAAGTTTATTGTCAGAGGCATACGTTCCCAGGGTATTAATGCCATAAAAATGAGCTTTTTTGCAACAGCAGTACAGTGCATTACAAACATGACAAATATCAATTGCTGAAAATGAAAATGACATCCAATATTGTGCAAAAGATACACACACACACACACACACACACACACACACACACACACACACACACACACACACACACACACACACACACACACACACACACACAGTGTCTGAGCCTTTTACACAGTACTGTATTTGTTAACATGGAGCAGTGAGCAAGTTTGGAAATCTGACAGGAGCAGAGGATGTTGGGAATGGCGAAGCTGGAGTGCCACAGGAGGGCTGTGGGACAGGTGAGAGAGAAGGTGTACCAGGGTGGGAGGGGTGTCTTGGGTGCTGACATACCCAACCCTCAGACGCTAGGGAAGTTCATTTGATTCCAAACAATTGGTTTATTGACCATTACAGAATGTCTCTTTAGTGCTTCCTGTTCCCACCACTCTTCCTTCCCCATTTTCCTAACCCTGGTTCCACTCTCCCTGACCCCTTCCCACTTTCAGTCCACAATAGAGGCCTATGTCTAAATCAGAATTATCATCATTCATGTCATGAAATTTGTTTTTTTCATGGCAACAGTGCAGTGTAATACCGTAGTACATAAAATTACCACAGTAATGTGCAAAACACATAGCCACTCTGTTCTTAAGACCTGATGAAGGGTCTCGGCCAAAATGTTGACTGTATGTTTTTCCATAGAGGTAAATTTTCTGTTATTTCTCTGCCCTCAGGACTCACTTGAAAATGTAACAGCAGGAATGCTGTAGAAGTGTGAATGTATACATTTAGAACCAAGAACAAGCAGTGGGGAAGAGAAGCTGGAGATGAAAAAAGCCCAAAGAGTTACATAAAAACACAAAATGCTGGCAGAACTCAGCAGGCCAGACAGCATCTATGGGAGGAGGTAGTGACGACGTTTCGGGCCGAAACCCTTCATCAGGAGTGAAGTAACATGGGATGGTCGTGGGGGGATAAGAAGTGGGGGGAGGGATAAAGTAGAGAGCTAGGAAGTGATAGGCTGGAGGGAAATGGGCTGGAGAAAGGTGGAGAATTATGGGAAATAAAAGAGAAAGAAAGGTAGGACTGGGGGGAAGATTATAGTGAGGGGGGGAAAGAGAGAGAAAGAGAACCAGACTAAAATAATAGATATGGATGGGGGTGGTGGGGGGGCGGGGTATCAACGGAGGTCTGTGAGTTGAATGTTCATGCCGGCAGGTAGGAGGCTCCCTAGGCGGGAGAAAAGGTATTGTTACTTCACTCCTGATGAAGGGTTTCAGCCCAAAACATCGTCACTACCTCCTCCCATAGATGCTGTCTGGCCTGCTGAGTTCTGCCAGCATTTTCTGTTTTTATTTATTTCCAGCATCTGCAGATTCACTCATGTTGCCCCAAAGAGTTACATGCTGTCTCTGTCTTCCGTGTGTTGCCAAGGAGAAATAATCAGAAAGTTGGCTGGGTTCAGTGAAGGAAGTTGCCTGCGTCTAATTTCTAGAGCACAGATGAGTTAGTTCACCACAGAAATAAAATTGCAGCTCAATACTATGAGTGTCTTGTGATGAAAATAGATGCAGCTTCAATTTTCCTTTGCCTTATCCAAACAAAAGATTGTAATAAGAGCAGGAAATGGCCACTTGGCTCATAGAGCAATAAGATATTCAATAAGATCATGGCTAATCTGTTTGTAGACTCAGCTCTACCTGTCTTTTCCCCATTATCCCTTAATTCCCTGGTTAAGAAATAATCTATCTAACTGTGTCTCAAATTACCAGATTACCAGATGAAGTGACTCAAAGGGCCAGAAGGGCCAATTCCATACTGATCTCATTAAATATAAATATATCTAAAAATCTATCCACTCGAATGGCTATCTCCACTAGTTTTAATTTCACTTTTATATATTTATTTATTTATTTAGAGCTAATATATGGAACAGGCCCTCCTGACACTTTGAGCTATGCCACCCAGCAACCCATTGATTTAAACCTAGCCTAATCGCGGTACAATTTACAATAAGTGAACAACCTACATCTATGGACCATGGAAGGAAACCAGAGCACCCAGGGAAAACCCATATGTTCACAGGAAGGATCATAAAACTTGCTTACAGAGGACACCAAATTGAACTCCTAACTGCTGCGCAGGTTGACTCCATGGTTCAGAAGGCATATGGTGCATTGGCCTTCATCAACCATGGGATAGAGTTCAAGAGCTGAGAGGTAATATTCCAGCTATATAGGACCCTAGACAGACCCCACTTGGAGTACTGTGCTCAGTTCTGGTCGCCTCACTACAGGAAGGATGTGGAAACTGTAGAAAGGGTGCAGAGGAGATTTACAAGGATGTTGCCTGGACTAGGGAGCATGCTTTATGAGAACAGGTTGGGTGAACTTGCCTTTTTTTCCTTGGAGTGACGGAGGATGAGAGATGACCCAATAGAAGTGTAGAGAGGCATTGATCGTGTGGATAGTCAGAGGCTTTTGTCCCAGAGCTGAAATGGCTAACATGAGAGGGCACAATTTTGAGGTGCTTGCAAGCAGGTACAGAGGAGATGTCAGGTGTAAGTTTTTTACTCAGAGAGTGGTGAGTGCGTGGAATGGGCTGCCGGTGACAGTGGTGGAGGCGGATACGACAGGGGCTTTTAAGAGACTCCTGGATAGGTACATGGAGCTTAGAAAAACAGTGGGGTAAGTGTAACCCTAGGTAATTTCTAATGTAAATATATGTTTGGCACAGCATTGTGGGCCAAAGGGCCTGCATTGTGCTGTAGGTTTTCTATGTTTCTAACTCCAAAACCCACAAAGCTCGTAAAACTGTATGCTCACTGCTATGCTGCAATAGCACCCTACAGACTAGTGGAAACAACTTTCCTAACTCTACCCTATCTAACCCTTTCATATTTTATATCTTTCTATAAGATCCCCTCTCATTCTTCTGAAAGAAAATGCTTGTGGTCATGGATGCACTTTCCAAACCTCCCAAGGAAAAAGTTGTCTAGTTTGATAGGATTTGCATAAACGTTTCTCCACAAGCATGCTGTGAATTTCTTGGCCAAAATCATCCAGCACTTAAAAAGAGATTATCAGGTCATTATCACATAACTCTTCATGCACCACACACAAAATGCTGGAGGAACTCAGCAGGTCAGGTAGCATCTGCGGAGGGGAATAAAGAGTCTCTATTTCTTGCTGAGAGCCCTCATTGGGAGCAGAAAGGAAGGGGCAGAAGCCAGAATAAGAAGTTTTGGGGTGTGGAGATGCAAGCTGGCAGGTGATGGGTAAGACTGGATGAAGAGGAATGTGGTTGGGAGACAGGGAATGAAGTGAGAAGCTCGGAGGTGATAGACGGAAGAGGTAAAGAGATGAAGGAAAGGGAATTGCAGCAACAACCTTACACTCAACATCAGAAAGTCCAAAGAGCTACCTCAGAAAAGGGAAGATGAAGGATCAGAAATGAATCCTCACAGAGGAACCAGAAAGTGGAGAGAATGAGCAATTTGAAGTTCCTGAATGTCAATATCTCTGAGGATCTAATCTTATCCCAACATATTGATGCAGCTACAAAGAAGGCAAGACAGCAGCTATATTTCATTAGGATTTTGAGGAGATTTGGTTTGTCACCTGAAACACTCAAAGACCTGCAGATGTAGCATGGAGAGCATTGTGACAGGCTGCATCACTGTCCGGTATTGGATGGGAAGGGGGAGGTGTGCGACTGCACAGGATTGAAAGAACATACAGAAAGTTGCAAAATTAGTCATCTCCACCTTGGGTACAAGCCTCTGTAGTATCCAAGACACCTTCAAGGAGCGGTGCCTCAGAAAGGCAGTATCTATTATTAAAGACCCCCATCACCCTGGGCATGTCCTGTTCTCATTGTTACCATCAGGGAGGAAGTACACTTATATGTTTCAGGAACAGCTCCTACCCCTCTGCCATCCAATTCCTAAATGGACATTGGAATCCATGAACACTACCTCACTTTTATTATTTCTGTTTTTGCACTACTTTGAATTTAACTATTTAAAATACATACATATACAGATATAAAAATTAGTTTAACTGATTTACTTCTTTTTTTCTGTATATAATCATGTATTGCATTGTACTGGTGTTGTTAGGTTAACAAATTTCACGGTATATACCAGTGACATTAAAACTGACTTTGATTCTGATAGGAGAGGACAGTGGACAATGGAAGAAAAGGAAGGGTGAGGGGAACCAGTGGCAGGTGAGGGGCAACTGAGGTAAATTAAGGGGTGAGATAGAGACAAGAATGAGAAATGGAAAATGAGAGAACAGAGGAAAGAGGAGAAACTAGTGGAAGTTGGAGAAATCAAGGTCCACGCCAGCAGGTTGGAGGCTACCCAGATGGAATATGACATGCTGCTACCCCAACCTGAGTTTAGCCTCATTAAGGGAGTAGAGGAGACCATGGCAGTGGGAAGCTGGATGGAAATGGGCAGCCAGTGCAAAATCTGTGATCTTGCTCTGAAAACCTTTTGCTCCATTTCCATTATTAGATTAAGGTCAAGTCTAAAAATGTCTACAGTTTTGCTGGGTAGTCAAGGTCCAACGCCTGTATGTCCACATCTGAATCTAAAGCTGAAGGCAGGAGGCCAAAGCATACGGACTGTCTTCCGATTAGAGGACTGTGTATGTGTGTGGGTGGGAAGGAGGAACGGGGCTGGTTTTGCTGTTGTTGTTTTGTTGCTTGTGTTTTGTGTTGTTCTGCTGAACATTGTAGGTGTGCTATGTCGATGCCCAAATGTGTCGCAACACTTGCGGGCTGCCCCCAGCACACACTTGAGCATGTCGATTATTAACACAAAAGGCATATTTCACTGTATGCTTCGATGTATATGTGCTAAGTAAATGAATCTGAATCCAAACGTGATTGAAACGTATTAGGTCTTAATGAGGTGGGTGTGGAGAGGATCCTTCCTCCTGAAAGAAAACCTGGAGTTATGGGATTCTGAGACTGACATGATACCGAAATGGGTAATTACCGGGAGACCCTACCATCTTGTTCTGCAAACTGCTACATTTCCTATATTGACTTCATCTCTTTGGCAAATTCCTAAGCTGTAAATTAGACGATAAGACACAGGAGGAAATTAGGCCATTCAGTCCATCAAGTCTGTTCTACCAGCCCATCATGGCTGATTTATTATCTCTCGCAATCCCATTCTCTTGCCTTCACCTGTAACCTTTGATGCCTTTACTAATCAAGAAACTTTCAACCTCTGTTTTAAATATACTCAACAACTTGGCCTTCACTGCCATCTGTTAATTGGTTACATGGTGTAAGTGAGTGGCATGGGCTTGTTGGGCCAGAAAGGTCTGTTATCCTCTTGTATCTCTAAATAAATATTACAATTTTCCTCTGGACCCTCTCCAATGCCAGCACAGCCTTTTTTAGAAAACAGACCTAATACTGCTCAAAAGAGTACAAAGAACATTTGTAAGTATGTTGTTGTGAATGGAGGAAAGATTGAATAGTTTCGGAATTTATTCCTTAAAACGTAGAGGGCAAATCTGACAGAGGTATACAAAATTCTGAAGGGTATAGATAGGGTAAATACAAGCAGGCATTGAGGATAGGTGGGACTACAACTAGTGGCCATGGGTTAAGGGTGAAAGGTGAAATGTTTAAGGGGGAACATGAGGGGAAAGTTTTTCACTCAGAGTGTTGTGAGAGTGTGGAATGATCTGCCAGCACAAGTGATGCATGCAAGCTCGATTTCAACATTTAAGAGAAGTTTGGATAGGTACGTGGATGGGAGGGATATAGAGGGCTCTGGACCTGGAGCAGGTCAATAGGACTTGGTGGATTAAATTGTTTGGCATGGACTAGATGGACTAAGATGCTTGTTTCTGTGCTGTACTTTTCTGTCTCTAAGACTCTAATACTCCAGGTATAGTCCGACCAATGCCTGATAAAGCCCCAGCAATGGTACGGGTGCATTGCAAGCCATTCTTTTGCCTCCTCCTTTCCTGTGTATTGAACAACCTGAAGTATTAGCAAAAAGAGAAGTTGAATTTCAGCATTCTGACCTGCGGCGATGGAATTGATATAGACTGTGGCGAAGCCTGAATCTCTGACGCACTTGCCAATCATTCCGGATTACATGAATTAGCCACCATCTCTTTCGGCATTAGCTTAAATGTGTGATTGCTCTCCTGAGGAGACTGAGGATTTGTCAGATGTCAGTCCAAAGCTATTGCTTTTGGCATTAGCAATTTACAGAGGAAATCTATTTGCTTTAAAATTCAGGGCACTCGTCAACCACAACATGAGCAAACTGAGTTCACACCTGCCTAGTTAAAAAGAACCATTGTTAACAACTTGTTATAATACCTTTTACTCAAGTGCAATATATCTAAAATAAGTGTGCAGTGTAGCTGACCTTTACACTGGTTCCTATTCATCAGTAGCAGCATTCGCTGACAGCGTATTAGCTACACTCTTTCTTGTCTGAGACAGGCTGGGCTCCACTGTCTGAAAGGAGATTGTGAAATCTGGTGCTGTCTGTGATTCTTCACACATGACAACATAGAACATAGAACAGTACAGCACAGTACAGACCCTTCGGCAATTCATGTCAAGTAGCCACTTAAATTTCACTAGTGTGTCTGCCTCCACCACTGACTCAGGCAGTGCATTCCACAGCACCAACCACTCTCTGAGTGAAAAACCTTCCTCTAATATCCCCCTTGAACTTTCCACCCCTTACCTTAAAGCCATGTCCTCTTGTACTGAGCAGTGGTGCCCTGGGGAAGTGGTACTGGCTGTCCACTCTATCTATTCCTCTTAATATCTTGTATACCTCTATCATGTCTCCTTTCATCCTCCTTCTCTCCAGAGGTTAAAAGCCCTAGCTCCCTTGCTAGGGCTCAGTGATTTCCCTCATTAGTATTGTGGGAAAGCACAGGGCAGTTCTCCCTGATGGGATGAGCTAGAACTTGCCTTTCATCCAAGAGTTTATCCCATTTATTTGGAGATATAACACAGTAACAAGTCCTCCAGGCCCATTGACCTTGCACTGCCCAATTACACCCATGTGACTAATCTACCTACCAATCTGCACATGTGAAAGGAAACTGGAGCACCCAGAGGAAACCTATGCAGTCACAGGGAGAACATGCATACTCCTTACAGACAGCGGTGGAACTGAACCCGGGTCACTGGCCACGTGGAGGATTCCTCCGTTGGTGTTGCCTCACCAGCTCAGTGCTTCCAGTGTTTTGTGTGTGTTCTTCCCTAACATTTTAAGTCTGGGACTGTTTAACAGAAGCAGACAAGAGAAAAAACGTTAGCTTTCAGTGGGGGAGAGGGTGGGATATGTTAACAATGAATGGAATGTCCCCTGGTTGGTGCTTGACTCTCTATTGAGGTGAAGCCTTCTCTCAGCTTTCAACATCTTCACCTTCCTCAGATTTCCGTAAGATTTTAGTATTGATGAGACTTCAGATTCACATCCAGGTTCAGATTCATTTAGTTATCACATGTGCATCGAAACATACAGTGATATGCATCGCTTGTGTTAACAAACAACACAGCCCAGGGAACACACACAAAGTGCTGGAAGAACTCAGCAGGTCAGGCAGCATACGGAAATGAATAAACAGTTGATGTTTTGCACTGAGACCCTTCTTTAGGACTGGAAAGGAAAAGGGATGACGACAGAATAAAAAGGGAAGAGAAGGGGAAGGAGGCTAGCTAGAAGGTGATAGGTGAAGTCACTTGGGCAGAAAAGGTAAAAGGCTGGAGTGGAAGGAATCTGTTAGGAGAGGACAGAGAACAATTGCGGAAAGAGAAGGAGGAGGGGCACCAGATGGAAGTCATATGTAGGTGAGAAGAGGTAAGAGGTCAGATGAGGGAATAGAAGAAAAGGGGAGAGGACCAACCACATTCTAAACACGTTCTAGGGCAGTCCACAAGTGTCGCCATATACTGAGGTGATAAAGACTAGTTAGTGAGTATAGAATTGGTGGACTGGAGGGCCTTTTTCTACGACTCTATAGTTCAATTCAATCATTCCTTATTTTTCATACCATCAGTCCTTAAAAGTCAGTTTTAATCTCCTTGTATTGAACGATCCATCAACCAGGACAAAGTCAATAAACATAAAATAATATTTATTTCTTAGCAGATATTAATGGAAATAAAATAAGTTATCATTTTCATGTTCCTGTTTGTAGCTACTGCTGTGCACAAATTGATTGTTCCATTTCATTCCATTAGATTGTTTTTTTCATATTTCTTGGTTTGTAAAATGCTTTCCAATGTTATTTAAAAAGCCAATCATTGGTTGCATTATTTTTCTAAGTGAGTTAAAATTTTTCCTGCTATAGAAAAGATGTTATTGCTCAGTGGGTAGCTGTCTAGGGATACGTCTCCACCAAAGGGGGTGTAAAGTGCTCCTTCGCTCTGCTAGCTTGCAGGTCACCCTTGGGCGAGGTATGGCAACTGCTTAGACCCCCGCCAACCCCCGATCAGGGTCTTGTGAAGCCCTGGGAGCAGGTGGTAAATGGTTGTATGAGCAGCTGGTGCAGATCGTATATCCTGATTATGCAAACACTGACTCTAGGTAGACAATCTCCGAAGAGTGTTGACAATGGCTGGGATCACCTGTCTTGTAAAGACACTGCCCAGAAGAAGGCAAACCACTTCTGTAGAAGAATTTGACACAAACAATCATGATCAAGACCATGATCACCCATGTCATACGACATGGCACAAAATGAATGAATGTTGTTGCACTGTAAAAAGTGCTGAATCTATTTACAACGATGCTGTCATGAACTTCTGGGACTGGGTTATAGGGAGAGGTTGGAAAGACTAAGACTTTATTTGTCCGAGCGTAGGAGATGGAGTGGTGTCATCGAGCATTGAGCACCACAGCAGAGAAACAGGCTCTTCAGTCCATCTAGTCCATACTAAACTATTATTCTGCCTTGTCCCGTCAATCTGCACTGGGACCATAGCCTTTCATACCCCTCCCATCCATGTACCTATCCAAGCTTTTCATAAATGTTGCAATTGAACCCACATCCACCACTTCCATTAGCAGCTCATTCCACACTCCCACTACCTGCTGAGTGAGGGTTCCTCCTCAGTTTCCTCTTGACTATTTCACCTTTTACCCTCAACACATGACCTCCAGTTCTAGTCCCACCCAACCTCAGTAGCAAAGCCTGCTTGCAGTTACTCTAATTGTACTCATCATAATTTTGTATACCTCTATACAATAGATGATTTTATGGAATGGTATAAAATCATGAGGGGCTTGGGAAGGTGAATGCACTCTGTCTGTTTCTCAAGTGTCACAACCACGGATTCGGCAGCGCAGCAGATTCTGCAATTACGCTCATGAATATGCACATGTCAGCTCATTATCATTTCACTGTGACAGTACTTAACTCCACTCATTCCATCATAGTTTTTATTGAGACTTGGACGTAGCTACACTATGTTATCTCCATTCCTCCTTGCCTGAGAAATTGGACTATCGAGTCAATTGACTCTGAAGACTGACGGTATTCATTTTATTCTTCGTTGTTCTCTTCAGTTGCAGTGTCAGTTTCATTTTCCATTTGAGAATTTTCGTTAACGGCCCTGTTTGCCCTAGCATTTATTGTTTTATTTTCCCTTTAACACTGCTCGCATTAAGGTCTGTGAGCTATCGACCTGCTTCAGTGTCTCTCCCTCTGTACTTGGGCCACGACCATACCTGGTGACATCAGGTTGGGGAATCAAGAGCGAGAGGCTATAGGTTTAAGTTGAGAGGAGAGTGATTTAATAAAAAAACAACAACTTGCTTTCCACAAAGGGTGGTATATCTATGTGGAATGAACTCCCAGAGAAAGTACTTGAGCCAGATACAATAGTAACTTTTAAAAGGCATTTTGATCAGAATGTTCAAAACCTGTATCAGAATTAGGCTTATTATTACCAACATTTGGCATGAAATTTGTTGTTTTGCAGTAGCGGTACAGTGCAGTACATAAAAAAATAAGTTATAATAAGAAATATATAAGAAAAGTAGTGAGAAGAGAGCAAATATTGAGGTAGGGTACATGGATTCATTATTCATTCAGAAATCTGAAGGCAGAGGAGAAGAAGCTGTTTGTGGTTGTTGAATGTGGGCCTTCAGGCTCCTGTACTTTCTCCTTGAAGGTAGCAATGAGAAAAGGGATATGAGCATTATGGGGGCAAATATTTGTGTAGGCATCTTGTTTATGGCTACTGATTGGACCCAAGGGTTGGTTTCCATGCTCTATAACTCTATGAACTCTAAAGAAAGATTTGCTATGATATCTGTGCTGGAAATACCTGCATTTCCATCACACTTAAAGTTTCAGCACAGATTCTATTGAAATACCAGAGATCTCAAGAGTGCAAACCACAAACCTGTAAAAATAATTCCAGATACTTCCACATTTTTGGATTTGATTACTTGGTTTGGTTGACATCTTGAGCTTTTTGAAAAATGCGAGCCAGTGAATGAATATCTTCAGGTTGGCTGAACACTTTAAAAACAATTTATTATCAAAGTACAGTCCCTATAAAATGTATTCACCACCCCTCCCAGAAATTTTTATGTTTTATTGATTTACGGCGTTGAATTTGTTTTTTTTTACACTACTCAACAGAGAAAGACTTTTCTGTGTCAAAATGACAGCAGATATGTACAAAGTGATCTAAATTAATTACAAGTATAAAACACAAAATAATTGATTACATAAGTATTCACCACCTTCAAGTCAACACTCAGGAGATGCATTTTTGCCATCAATTACAGCTTTGCTCATCTTGACACAACAACTTCTCCCCATTCCTCTTCACAAAACTGCTCAAGCTCTGTCACATTGCATGGGGATCATGAGCAGACAGTCTTTTCAAGTCCAGCCACGGATTCTTAATTGGATTGTGATCTGGAATTTGATTTACCTACTTCAGGACATTAACTATGCTGTTTATAAGCCATTCCTGTGTAGCTTTAACTTTATGCCTAAGGTCATTGTCTTGCTGGAAAACAATTCTTCTCATAAGTTGCAGTTCTCTTGCAGACTGCATTAGGTTTTCCTCCAGGATTTCCCTGCATTTTGCAGTCATATTACCCTCTACCTTCACAAGCCTTCCAGGGCCTTCTGCAGTGAAGCATCCCCACAGCATGATACAGCCACCACCATGCTTCATGGTAGGGATGGTAGGTTTTTAATGATGTACATTGCTTGGCTTACGCCAAATATAGCATTTAGTCTGATGACCAAAAAGCTCAATTTTGCTTTCATTGGACCATGGAACCTTCTTCTAGCTGATTTCAGCATCTCCTACAAGCCTTCTGGCAAATTCTAGCTGAGATTTCATGTGAGTTTTTTTCAACAATGTCTTGCTCTTTGCCGGTCTCCCATAAAGTTGCGACAGGTGAAGCACCTGGGCAACAGTTGTTGCATGCGCAGTTTCTCCCACTTCAGCCTCTGAAGCTTGTAAATCCTCCAAAGCTGTCATAGCTCTAGCAGCAGCCTCCCTCACTAGTCCACCTCATGTACGGTCACTCAATTTTTGAGAACAGCCTGCTCTTAGCAAATTTACAGCTGTGACGTATTCTTTTCATTTCTTCATGATTGACTTAACTATACTCCAAGAGATATTCAGTGACTTGAAAATTTTCTTGTATCCACCTCCTGACTTGTGCTTTTCAATAACAGTTGTGCGAAGTTGTTTGGATTATTCCTTTGTCATAATGGTGTAGTTTTTGCCAGGATACCGACTCACCAGCAGTTGGACCTTCCAGATACAGGTGTATTTTTACTACAATCAATTGAAGCACCTTGACTGCACACAAGTTTCCAAAAACAGATCTCCATTTAACTAATTATGTGACTCCTAAAGTAATTGGCTACACTAATGATGATTTAGTGTGTCATATTAAAGGGGTTGAATACTTAGGCAATCAATTATTTTGTGTTTTATATTTGTAATTAATTTAGATCACTTTGTAGAGATTTATTTTCATTTTGATACAGAAGAGTCTATTTCAGTTGATCAATGTCAAAAAAAGTCGAATTAAATCCTCTGTAATTCAAAGTTGTAAAACAATAAAACATGAAAACTTCCAAGGGGCTGAATACTTTTTATAGGCAGTGTACTATATCCAACCCCGAGATTCATTTTCTTGTGGGCATACTCAACAAATCTATACAATAATAACCATGACATAATCAATGCAAGACCTCGTTATCCCAGGCATTCAACCAGAGTTCAGAAGACAACAACTGTTTAAGTAGAAAAAGAAAGAAATAATAATAATAATAAATAAATAAGCAATAAATATCAAGAACATGAGATGAAGAGCCCTTGAATATGAGTCCATTGGTAGTTGGAAAATTTCAATGATGGGGCAAGAGAAATAGAGTGAAGTTATCTCCTGTTTCAAGGGCCTAATGTTTGAGGAGTAGTAACTGTTCCTGAACCTGGTGAACCTGAACTTTATGAAGAATGAGGGGAATAAAGGGAACTGAAAAAATGTCCTTCACACCATCTTCTGCACAAAAAGACAGCACAGATGGCATAGTAAGTGGATGCACTGTCTCACAGATCCAGTGGCCCAGGATCAATCCTCACCTCTGGTATTGTCTTTGTGGAGCTTGCCGATTTTTCCAAACAAAGTACTGGAGGAACTCAGCAGGTCAGGCAATATCTCTGGAGGGAAATGTACAGCTGATGCATTTTGGTCAAGACCCTTCACAGAGCATAGAACAGGGAACAGCACAGCACAGTCCAGGTCCTTCGGCCAAAGGTGGTGTGGCAAAACTTAACATGCTCCAAGATCAATTAACACATCTCTCCGACATAGTCCTCCAGATTTCTGTCATCCATGTGCTTATCTAAGAGTCTGTTTGTTCCGTCATTTGGACAATTCATTTATGCTTTTCCAGGTGATCAAGCACATTCAGCTTTTAATTTAATAAGCAGCTTCTGATCTGTATTAACTCACTTCCAATGCAGCAAGGAAATAGTATGTAAGCACACTAGCCAGCAGTAGGCCAGAGGTTTATGTTGGGAGCAGAAGTTTCTATCCAAAGCCATCCTGTTATTTCCCCAGCAGAAGCATTGCTTCTAAGGTGATGTTACATTGTTTAGAAGTTAATCTAAAGATATCATAAAGATTTTGTTGAAATACAATGTTGTTCTTGAGTTTTTTAGACACCAGCTTAATTAGACATAAGATGCTCATGGTTTACATATGTTATTTACCTGTAGTATTTACTTCTTGGAATCTTATATTTACCTGCAAGAAGGTTAACTAAGTTCTTATTTAACAGAGTATATTTGCTTATGTGAATGGAACAACATGATAATGGCACTATATATTGTTTTTCAGTTTCACTCCTTATTCACCATGTCATGCCAATAAAACCAACCAGCTGGGACGCTAAATCCCGACACTCATGCCGTTTGAAATGGAATTTTGCTGCCTCTCTGGTTGATATTACAACACGTCAGTGAGGGCAGCAATCTCTTAACTGGCCGTAGTATACCTGACCCCAACACTAACCCCAACAGTGCATTCCACATACCCACCAAACTCTGGGTAAAAAGACACTCACCTCTGACATCTTCCTGCATCCTGCCCTCCAAACACCTTGAAATTATGCCCTATCATGTTAGCCAGTTGGGAAAAAAATCTCTGGCTGTCCACTTTATCAATGCCCGTTATGATCTTTTACACCTCCATCGCTGCCTGTCATCCTTCTTCACTCCAAAGAGAAAAGCCCTAGTTCACTAACCTTTCCTCATAAGACATGCTTCATGACATATGCCGGTGATATGAAGTCTGATTCTGATTCTGATGCTCTCTAATCCAGAATGCATTCTGGTAAATCTGTACACTCTCTTTAAAGCTTCTTGGAATGAGGTGACTGGAAATGAGCACAATATTCCAGTCATTTGCATTGAAAGATGGTAGATAATAGAAAGATAAAAAAATGCCAGACAACCAAATAAGCAAATTCAAAAAAGTGTTAATAATTGTTCTTAAATGTCTGTGGGTTTCACTCACAAATTTTTCAGTCAACCATGAGGATTTTGAGTGGGAGTACAACGAGAGGTCATGGGTTAAGGCTGAAAGAATCATCAGGAGAAACTTCTTCACTCAGAGGTTTCTGAGAGTGTGGAATGAGGTGTCAGCACAAGGGTTGCATGTGAGCTCAATTTCATTTGGATGGCAGAGGTATGGAGGGCTGTGTTTTGGGCAGGTTGATGGGACTAGGCAGCTTAAATGTTTTGGCACAGACTGGATGGGCTGACAGGCCTGTTTCTATGCTGTAGTTTTCTATGACTCTAACCTTTCAAGTCAAGACCTTTCATTGGGTCCAGAAAGATTGTGGGGAGATAGTCAGTATGAAGAGATGGATGAAGGGATAGAGTAAGAACTGGCAGATGATAGACGAATCCAGGTGAGATGTGCTGATTGACAGATGGGAGAAAGAAAGGTGGAAATAGTGACAGAGACTGGGAGGTGATAGGTGGATCCAGGTGAGAAGGGAGTGATTGAAAGGTGGATGATGGAAGACTGGAAACAGTGATAGAGACTGGGAGGGTTTATAAGTGGAGACAACAGATGTGTTACTAAACATTCTTGCTGTGAATTCAGTTTTACCCTAGGTGCTTCCACTTCCTTCCATGTATCTACACATTTGTAAGATGTGTAGGTTAGTTAGATAATTGGCCACTGCAACTTGCCCCCAGTGTGTACAAGACTAGCATAATTTGGCTGGGGGTTAACAGGGTCATGGGGAGAATAGGCTCAAGGGAAAATTAGCGGGGAAATGGAACTGCTCTGTGAGCCAATATTAAATGAGTTAAAATAACTTCCCTCTGTTATAAAGAAAATAGCAAACAGGTTGTCAAATGGGCTGTAGGCAAAGATTTCCTTTAATCAAGCAAAATATATCTGCATCTTAGATGGAAGCTTACACAGATAGAATGAGATAAATGTAAATTTATCGTGACTATTGTCCTTGAACAATGAGTGCATCCAACCTTTCTGTGTCGAGTCTTTCTGGTTCTCTGGAAGACGTCAGACAATCTCCAATGTGCAATTTCATTGCTTAATCAAGCAAGTTGCTATGATTACATTCTCAAAACACAAGGGAAATAATTCAAGGGTTTCTCTTTGGAGTGGGGGCATTATTAGCTGAACTAAAACGCAGATGTAATTGGCTGCACACGGGTAGAGCTCCCCCTCCTTCAAAACAGCAGATAAAGAGACAGAAGTATTGTAAGTGGCTGAGGAGATGTTCACTGAATAACTTGATTGATTGTGACAGTGATGATATTATCCTCAAGTGGCTCCATCTGACTCTGACCCTGTCAGAACGCATTAATGTTCTCTTCAAGGGAGACCTGAAACAGAACATGAATTGAAAGATTTTTTATTTGATGTCATTTGGGGATGCGGAAACCAGACAATAATTTGGTGCTTTGGAACCCTGTCTGTAGATCCTGCAATGAGGGAAGCTGAGGGTATACTCACCTTGTTTTGCAATGCAAAATTGCAAACGCAAACAAAAAACTTAGAGCTTATTAGGTATGACAGCACAGAAACAGGCCTTTTGGCCCATCCTGTAATGAGATCTTTCAGTCTCTGTGTTGGGCTCCTAAGTTTTCTAGTTACTTGTTGTCATAATGAGTCATTAATCCTTGGTGCTTTCTGTTCAACCTTATTAAAAAAATTATTAACAAATTTCATGACCCTGATAAACCTGATTCTGAAGATGATTTTGACTGTCATAGGCTTTCTGCATTATTTGAAATGGACTGGCATTTTGCATTATTTGAAGTAAACTCCCGATTAGCACTTATCATGGGGTCCTTGTTTTTAAGAATGATTTGTCACATTGTTTTGCTCAGTGGAGCCACCGATGTCCTGTTAGATTCCTATGTATAAACTCTAGTTTCCGTCTCTGCATGGGAGTCTGTTGTTCATCCATACCTGGGTTCACTCCTTGCCGGCGCTCACCATGACCCATCGAGTCTGAACCAGCATGATCTTCTGCTTAGTATCATCTACCTGCACTTGGATCATAGGCCTCACAAACACTCTCTTCCATGTACTCATACAAATTTCCCTTGAATGTTACAATTGAACTCACGTCAACCACTTCTGCTGCCAGTTCGTTCCACACTCTCACCACCCTCTGAGTGAAGAAGTTCCCCCTCAGGTTCCCCTTAAACGTTTCACCTTTCTCTCTTAACTCATGACTGCTAGCTCTAGTCTTATCCAGCCTGAGGGAGGAATGACTGCATACATTCATCCTATCTATATCTCTCAATATTTTGTATATCTCAATGAGAACTCTCCTAATTCTCCTGCATTTTAGAGAATGATCTCCTAACATATGAGTGGGAGGGGGTGGGAATGTTGGAGGTAGTTTCTTTTCACAGTGAGTGGAGAGGTGGTGATAGAAGCAGATACATAAGGTGCATTTAGCACTCTTAGATAGGGACATGGATGATAAGAAGAATGGAGAGTATGTTATAAGGAAGGGTTAGACTGAACTTAGCATAAATTAAAAAATCAGCACAACATCATAGACCAGAGGACCTGTTCTGTGCTGTAACATTCTATGCTCTATACTCAACCTTTATCTGTAACACATCTCCTCAAGTCCTGGCAACACTGCTGTAAGTTTTCTCTGTACTCTTTCAAACTTATTGATATCTTCCCTTTAGGTAGGTAGTCAGAACTGCACACAGTACCCCAAACTTGGCCTCAATAATGTCTTGTACATGTTCAACATAGCATCCCAACCCCTGTACAAAATGCCCTCATTTATGAAGGCCAACATGCCAAAAGCTCTCTTTATGACCATATATCTATCTATGATGCCACAACTTATCGTTGTATTTTGTCCAGTTGTTTTTCCTTAAAAGGTAGGCAGTGCAGTGATGCAGCTGGTTGAATTCTTGCTCCAATGCTATCAGCATGGAGTTTGCACCTTCTGCATGTGACAGTGTACTTTTCTCCCGAGAGCTTCCCCTTTCCTTCCACATTCCAGAGACAGACAGATGGTTTGGCAGGTTAATTAGCAGCTATAACCTGTCCCGCGTATCAGGGTGACGGCTGATAGCTAAGGAGAGTTCATAGAAAAATGGGAAGAATAAAAAAATGTGGGATTAGTGCAGGATTAGTGTGAATCCATGCCCTCTTCTCACTAGCACTAACATGCAGGAGGTGCAGGAGACTTACCACCCATGCCACCAGGTTCAGTAGTTATTACCCTAGAACCATCAGGCTGTTGATCAACTCAACTCTGAACTGATTCCAGAAGCTGCACACTCACTTTCAAGGACTCTTTACAATTCATCTTCTCAGTACTAGTTTTTACTTACACAGAATGGCTTCTTTTGCACATTGGTTGTTTATCAGCCTTTGCATGTTATATATTGTTGTTTTGTATAAATTCTATTGTAATTCTTTTTTTCTTGTAATTCCTGCAAGAAAATGAATCACAAGGTAGTTAGTATATGACAGTTTGTATATACTTTGATAATAAATTTACTTGGTAATGTTGATCATGATTGAAGGTTGCTTTGCCAGGCTTGAGTCTGAGCTATATAACTTTACAGTCTATGACAATATGAAATGTGTTAAACAGTGCACTCAACAAATCACAGAAACCAGCCTTCCTTCTATGGACTCTTTCTCCACTTCTAGCTGCTTCAGTAGAGCAGCCAACATAATAAAAGACCTCACCACCCCCAACATTCTCTCTTCTCCACTCTATGATTTGGTGTGGCGGGGTTGAGACATGTTATCTACCAGAGGAGGTATAAGACATTCAGGTCACTCTTGGGCAAGGTGCAGCACCTGCTTAACCCCCCGATCAGGGTCATGTGAAGCCATGGGAGCAGGTTGTGGATGGTCATATGTGCAGCTGGTGCAGATCACAAGTCCTGGTTATGCAACCACTGACACCAGGCAGACAATCTCTGAAGAGTATTGTTAATGGCTGGGTTCACCTGTCTTGTAAGGGCACTGTCCGGAAGAAGGTAAAGGCAAGCAAGAGGAAATCTGTAGGTGCTGAAGATCCGAGCAACACATACAAAATGCTGGAGGAACTCAGCAGGCCAGGCAGCATCTATGGAAAAGAATATAGCCGACATTTTGGGTTAATGGCAAACCACTTCTGTAGAAATATTTGCCAGGAACAATCACAGTCATAGACAGTGATCGCCCAAGTCATATGACATAGCACATGATATTGATGACGGCTCTCCCATTGGGAAAAAGATTCAAAAACTGAAAGCACGTACCACCTATCTCAAGGACAGTTTCTATCCCACTGTTATAAGACAATCCCCTAAAATGAAAAGATGGGCTCATGAGGTTGCTTTGGCAAGTAAGGTGAAAATAAATCCGAAGGGCTTCTACAGTTATATTAATTGCAAATAGATAGTGAGGGATAAAATTGGTCCCTTAGAGAATCAGAGTGGTCAGCTATGTGTGGAGCCGAAAGAGATGGGGGAGATTTTGAACAATTTCTTTTCTTTGGTATTCACTAAAGAGAAGGATATTGAATTGTGTCAGATAAGGGAGACACGTAGGGAAGTTATGGAAACTATGATGATTAAAGAGGAGGAAGTACTGGCACTTTTAAGGAATATAAAAGCGGATAAATCTCCAGATCCTGACAGGATATTCCCTAGGACCTTGAGGGAAGTTAGTGTAGAAATAGCAGGGGCTCTGACAGAAATATTTCAAATGTCATTAGAAACGGGGATGGTGCCGGAGGATTGGCGTATTGCTCATGTGGTTCCATTGTTTAAAAAGGGTTCTAAGAGTAAACCTAGCAATTATAGGCCTGTCAGTTTGACGTCAGTGGTGGGTAAATTAATGGAAAGTATTCTTAGAGATGGTATATACAATTATCTGGATAAACAGGGTCTGATTAGGAACAGTCAGCATGGATTGGTGCGTGGAAGGTCATGTTTGACAAATCTTATTGAATTTTTTGAAGAGGTTACAAGGAACTTTGATGAGGATAAAACAGTGGATGTTGTCTATATGGACTTCAGCAAGGCCTTTGACAAGGATCCGCATGGAAGGTTAGTTAGGAAGGTTCAATCGTTAGGCATTAATATTGAAGTACTAAAATGGATTCAACAGTGGCTGGATGGGAGATGCCAGAGAATAGTGGTGGATAACTGTTTGTCAGGTTGGAGGCCGGTGACTAGTGGTGTGCCTCAGGGATCTGTACTGGGTCCAATGTTGTTTGTCATATACATTATTGATCTGGATGATGGGGTGGTAAATTGGATTAGTAAGTAGGCAGATGATAGTAAGGTAGGTGGTGTTGTGGATAATGAAGTAGGTTTTCAAACTTGCAGAGAGATTTAGGCCAGTTAGAAGAGTGGGCTGAACGATGGCAGATGGAGTTTAATGCTGATAAATGTGAGGTTCTACATTTTGGTAGGAATAATCCAAATAGGACATACATGGTAAATGGTAGGGCATTGAAGAATGCAGTAGAACAGAGTGATCTAGGAATAATGGTGCAGAGTCCCCTGGAGGTGGAATCTCATGTGGATAGGGTGGTGAAGAAAGCTTTTGGTATGCTGACCTTTATAAATCAGAGCATTGAGTATAGGAGTTGGGATGTAATGTTAACATTGTACAAGACATTGGTAAGGCCAAATTTGGAGGATTGTGTACAGTTCTGTTCACCGAATTATAGGAAAGATATCAACAAAATAAAGAGAGTACAGAGAAGATTTACTAGAATGTTTCCTGGGTTTCAGCACCTAAGTCACAAGGAAAGGCTGAACAAGTTAGGTCTTTATTCTTTGGAGCGTGGAAGGCTGAGGGGGGACTTGATAGAGGTATTTAAAATAATGAGGAGATAGATCAAGTTGATGTGTTTATCATACCCCAGTAGCGTCGGTGTTTACTAATAATCAAAGATCTCCCTTTTTTTGTTTATTTTGGGGCACTAGACAAGGCTGTCCTCTTAGCCCACTATTATTTGATATTGCTTTAGAACCTTTGGCAATTGCTATCAGAGAATCACAGGATATTCTTGGTATTAATCATGGGACAGATACTCATAAGTTATCTTTGTATGCAGATGATTTATTATTATTTATTTCCAAGCCTGAGAAATCCATTCCTGTAGTTTTATCATTGTTGGCTCAATTTAGTGACTTTTCTGGGTATAAATTAAATCTTAATAAGAGTGAATTGTTTCCTTTAAATAGACAGGTCCCAATTAATGGAAACTTACCCTTTAAATTAGTTAATGACTCTTTTATTTACTTAGGGATTAAAATCACAAAAAACCATAAAGACTTATTTAAGATTAATTTTTTACCCTTAATTGATCAGATTACATGTTTGTTTACTAAGTGGTCACCATTATCTTTATCTTTGATAGGTTGGATTAACACTATTAAGATGGTTATTTTACCCAAGTTCTTATATATTTTTCAAGCAGTACTAATTTTTATTCCGAAATCTTTTTTTACCAATGTTGATTTAAAAATTTCCTCATATATATGGCAGAATAAAAATCCCAGGTTAGGTAAAATATACTTACAGAAGGCAAAGAAGGAAGATGGATTAGCATTGCCTAATTTTAGATTTTATTATTAGGCAGTTAATATCAGATATTTGATATGTTGGTTAAAAGATTGGGATAGATTTTTTGCCCTCATTAGGTGAGCCTGGAAATTAAATCGGTACCAGGTTTTGCACTGGGTTCTATTTTGGGGACTTCTCTCCCTTTTGCTCTTTCTAAATTGCCAAAACGAATTGACTATCCGATAGTTAAACATACTTTACGTATATGGTTTGAATTTCAGAAATTTTTTGGGTTGACTCAGTTTGTTTTAAATATTCCTATTGTATCCAATTGTTTTTTCCACCCTTCAATTATAGACCAAGCTTATTTGGCTTGGAAGACTAAAGGATTACTAGGAATTTCTGATTTATTTTTGGATAATTGTTTTATGTCTTTTGAGCAATTATCTAATAAATATAATTTGCCTAGATCTCATTTTTTTAGATATTTACAGATCAGGAATTTTTTAAATACTGTACTTCCTACTTTTCCAAACTTTGTGTCTTCAGGCATTTTGGAGAATTTGTTTGAATTAAACCTCTTTCAGAAAGGGCTTATATCAAAACTTTATAATATAATTATGAAGATACGTTCACAGCCCCTTTCTAAGACAAAAAATGATTGGGAAAGAGAGCTTAACATTATTCCTATTGAGAATTGGGATAAAATTCTTCAATTAGTTAATCATCATCTATATCATCTATATGTGCCAAACATTCACTAATACAGTTTAAGGTCGTGCATAGGGCTCATATGTCCAAGGATAAATTGGCTCATTTTAATTCCTATATAAATCCTATTTGTGATAGATGTCAATCTGAAATAGCGTCTTTAACTCATATGTTCTGGTCGTGTCCGCTTTTGAAAAAATATTGAAAAGATATTTTTGATATTATCTCTGTGGTATTGAACATTGACTTACAACCCCATACTATTACTGCAATTTTTGGTTTACCAATGATGGACTCACTTCATTTATCTTCTTCTGCTTGTCGAATGATTGCATTTCTTACACTAATGGCTAGAAGATCTATTTTGTTGAATTGGAAGGAAATTAATCCTCCTACTATATTTCGTTGGTTTTCACAAACTATGTTATGTTTAATTTTAGAAAAAATTAGAAGTGGTGTATTTGACACTTCTATTAAATTTGAAAAGATATGGAGACCATTTATTCAATATTTTCATATGATGTAATAGGACCCTGTTCCAAGCCTATTTGATTTTCCAGTTTTGATTTCATATATGTCAAGAGGCTCGGAGTTGATGACACTGATGATTTTGTATTTTTGTGAGATATTATAAACAGCCCTTTTTTCTTTTTTTTTGTTTTTTTTCTCTTCTATTAGTTATTAGATTTTTAGATTAGTTTTTTTTGCATAATGATTTTTTTCTTTTTTCCTTTTTCTTTTTTCTTTTTATTCTATATTATGATACGCCTAGGTTTGCCTTGTCTATTTGTATATTGTATCATTTATGATGTGGGAATACTCATTTATACTGTAATCATTGTTCTTGTAATCTTTTATAGTTAGTTGAAATATGTACGTTTGTAATCCCATTATCTATGTACCAAGTTTATTTTGTTGTTATTAATAATGATAATAAAAAGATGGAAAAAGATCAAGTTGATGTGGATATTTCCATTGAGAGTAGGGGAGATTCAAACAAGAGTACATGATTTGAGAGTTAAGGGGCAAAAGTTTAAGGGTAGCACGAGGGAATTTCTTTACTCAGAGAGTTGTAGCTGTGAGGAATGAGCTTCCAGTAGTAGTGGTAGAAGCAGGTTCAGTATTGTCATTTAAAGTAAAATTGGATAGGTATATGGACAGGAAAGGAATGGAGGGTTATGGGCTGAGTGCGGGCCACTGGGACTAGGTGAGTGCAAGTGTCAGCACAGACCTGAAGGGCCAAGCTGCCCTGTTTCCGTGCTGTAATTGTCATATGGTTATATGTTATAAGTCATGCTGCCCAGCACCCCACTGATTTAATCTAGCTTAATTGCAGGACATTGGTGCCAGTGATGCGCTGGGCAATTTTGACTAACTGTTGTAGAGTCTTCCTGTCTGCCTCAGTGGATATACATTGAAGCATACAGATAATTGCGTCAGTTGCATTAAATACCAGTAAACCTAAGGATGATAGAGCAGTGGTGATGGAGACCATGATGAGGTGTGTTAGTGAGTGGGGGTGATGAACAGTCTTACTGTTTTCGGAAAGTAACTGTTTTTGAGTCTGGATATCCTAATGTGGATGCTATGTAGCCTACATTGTTGTGTAATATCCAATTTGAACCACTCAAACATTGTTACTCACAATTGGTCTATGTTATTGTCTCAGCTGCCTGAAAATGATGTCAGAAAATTCAGATGATACATCTTTAATAATGTATAACTACTTCCCCAGGAGCTGATATCCAGAAATACACCAGATCTGGGTCTATCTGTTTCATTCTCAAGGTCAAAGCCAGGTAAATACAGGTGGTATTTTTTCACAGAGTACCAGCAGATTTACAATTATTATATTTTTATGCATTCCAGAAAGGATGTCTTCCAACATTCAGCAGAGGTTAAAGTCCTTGGTATGTAATAAGTAACCATTAGCAACATCCAGACCAGATAGCCAGTGATGGGGACACTGGTTCATGTTCTGTGTGTTATTTGTTTACTTTTTTTATATTGTTTACATAATTTGTTTTTTTTTTTGCTCATTGGATCTTTACCACACTTTGATGTGTGGGGTTTTCCATAGATTAGTTCATAAGATTTAGGAGCAGAATTAGGCCATTTGGCCCATTGAGTCTGCTCTGCCGTTCCATCATGGCTGATTTATCTTCACTCTCAACCCCATTCTTCTGCCTTCTCTCCGTAAGCTCTGACACCCTGATTATGTTGTATCTCTTTGCTTTGTGGCAGCTTGCAAGATGATGAATCTTGTTTGTACATGGTATACATCAAGTCAAGTCAAGTCAAATTTAGTCAAGTGCTGTACAAACCATAACAAGTAGCTCGAATCACAAATACAAGAAACACAGATATAAACAACAAGGCACTCAGCTTATAGGCACAAAATAAACAACACATAAGCCTAGGCACAAGCCAAAAATCAGCCACATCAGGAAGATTCAAAGTACAGACTTTGATAATAAACTTGAATTGAACATTGAACTTTAAAAACAAAAGACCTTGCTTGAATTGTCAAAGTCATCTGCTGTTTTGTGAATATTTGATATCATCTTCAGTTTTTGCTAAAGCTCTTCTGATAATTGTAGTTTCCCACTTCCTGATTTTGTTCTAATCAGCAGCTCCCATCGTTCCACTGTTAGCAACGTATTAGATAGGCCCAGAAAACAAAATATTGCCCAGAAACCCACAGCTGGTTTTTCCTGTCACCTGCCAGCTTATGCTCCTTAGTCTCTCTCCACTTTCTTATTCAGGCTTCTTCCCCTTCCTTTCCAGTTCTAATGAAGGGTCTCAGCCTGAAACATTGACTGTATTCTCTCCTTAGATACTGCCTGACCTGCTAAGTTCCTTCAGCATTTTGAGTGCATTATTCTAGATTTCCAGCATCTGCAGAATCTCTCATGTTTATGAACAAAATCTTGAAAGAACTTAATGGGTAGTTAACAACTTCAGTTACGAAACTTTATTTGTTGTCAGATATTTGACCTCAAAATGCTAATTATGCTGGAGGCAGCTCACAAATTTCACCATGCTTCTGGTGCCAACATGGCATGCTAACCATTTGCTCACTTTAACCCGTATGCCCCTGGAATGTGGGAAGAAACTGGAGCACCCAGAGAAAACTCGTGTGGTTATGGTGAGAACATACAAATGCATACAAATACAGACAGCGGCAGGAATCAAACACCATTCAGTGTCTACTGACACTGTAAAGCGATTGTGTTACCCCTTCTCTGGACTCAGGTCCTGGTAACATCCTTGTAGTTATTTATCATGAGCCATGGGGTTTTAAGTTCAAACCCTACCCAATACTTTTCTTATAAATTTTCAAAGTAAATTTATTATTAACATACATATGTGTCACTATATACAATCCTGAGATTCATCTTCTTACGGGCATTCACAGTAAATACAAGAAAGGCAAGAGAATTAATGGAAGACCACACACAACAGGATAGACATACAACCTATGTGCAAAAGAAAGCAAACTGTGCAAGTACAATAAGAAAGAAAAAAAAGAAATATAATAACATCAACAATAATAATAATAATATTGCCCCAATAGCAATATGTAAAACTATATCATCCCAGAGTCACTACACAAGTGCACTAAACAATTAGGCCCACACAGCTATCTTTATAACAACCTCTAGAAAGCCACACCAGCAGAATACCTGGTCAAGTCCGTACTGCTGGTTTTACCAGCCTGAGTTAAGAAAAGGTAAGAATTATAAAAATAATAATAAATAAGCAATAAATATGGAGAACATGAGATGAAGAGACCTTGAAAGTGAGTCCATAGGTTCTGGGAACAGTTTAGTGATGAGGTGAGTGAAGTTGACTGAAGTTATCCCATCTGGCTCTGATGGCTGAGGGGCAATAACTGTTCTTGGACCTGGTGGAGTGAGTCCTGAGTGTCCTGTACCTTCTTTCTAATGGCAGCAGTGAGATGAGAGCATGGTTATAAAGCAACAGATTATGATAATTCAAAGGTTATTGATTAGGGCTCTTTTTTAAAATGTGTCACATCTAGTAAAGTATTCTGGGAAAATTCCTCAGAATATCTCCTTTCATTTATGACTGACAACGAGAAAGCTTTCAGTCACCAGCTACTTGAAGTTTTATCGACACAGTTATGAACATAAATGTGAGTCTGGGAATAATACTCCGATGTAGAACATCTGTTTTCTATCCCAGTAGAGACTAATGGTCAATTGAAATATCTTTTGAGAAATAGTACACCTCTGAAAAATGACATGCATCAACCATTTCTAATGGCCCTAGCTATCTCACTCTCCGGCAATAAACTGCTAAACTCACAATATGAGATTAAATTACTCAAATCTAAACCTGCAGTCTCCTTGGTGACCAAAAGGAAATAGCTGAGAGCAGAACTTTCTTGCATTGATTTCTGTTCTTGTTTCCTGAGTAGATTTCCCTTCAGTTTTGCAGGAATGATTTAGCTGAAATCTATTTTCCTCAGACTCCTTGAGGATGCAACTGATAATTTTTCGTCATTTCTTTCTTTTTGTGCAGGCTGAAGTACCTGGGTTAACCAGCATGGGAAATTTAGAGTTACTGGATCATGAGGTCACTTGGGACAGAATACGAATCAGAATCCAGTTTATTATCACTAAAATGTTTTGTGAATTTTTAAAGACAAGTGTTTCTGCAGCTGCTGGAAATTGAGAGTAGCCCATACAAAATGTTAGAGGAACTCAAAGTTCAATGATGAAGAGATGCCATTGCCCAGATGGTGGAGATCTTTCAACATAGATATAATCTGTTTGAGATAGCACCTTCTGTAGATAACACTGATGGCAGGGAAGGACGTGCCTTTGATGTTCAATACCCTTGGCAATTTCTAACATTCTCGAGTACTTGAGTTGTCCTACTAGACCAGTCAGGATAGTAATAGCAACATTTTCTGTGTGTTATTTTTTATTTAGAGATGGAGCTCAGTAACAGACCCTTATGACCCAATAAGTCTGCACCCCCCCCATTACACCTATGTTTCCAAATACCTACCCATACATTCCCCAAGGGGCATGAGCCTCAGGACACACCACCAGCTTCAAGAACAGTTATTACCCCTCAGCCATCAGGCTCTTGACCAAAGGGGTTAACTTCACTCAACTTCATTTGCTCCATCATTTGAAATGTTCCCATAACCTATGGACACATTTTCAAGGACTCTTCATCTCACTTACTCAATATGTATTACTTATTAATTATTAATATTATTATAATTTCTTTCTTTTCGTTTTGCACTGTTTGTTAGCTTTTGCATACTGATTTAATGCCTAAGTTGGTTCAGTCTTTCATTGATTCTGTTATGCCTATAATTCTAGTACGGATTTAGTGATTATGCTCATAAGATAACGACTCTCTGAATTGTATATTGTGACATAGATGTACTTTGATAATAAACTTTCTTTCAACTTTTGAACTTTGGATGTGGAGGAAATGGAAGCACTTGGAGAAAGCACATTCTGTCAAGGGGAGCATAAACAGTTTTCTTACTAACAGTGGCAGAGTTGAAGGCATATTGTTAGAAAGATCAGAAAGAGTGAGATTAATTAGTGACTTTCAAGGAGTCAATTGTAAATGGTGGGCTGAAGGGTCTTTTATGCTATAGGATTCTATTATTCTATATGAATTTTCTTTGTGAAGACAAGGTTGTTTGTAACCTTGAGTTGCAGGTTAACAGTGAAATAGTTAACAAAAACTGAGGGTGAGCTTGTTCACTGAGAGGGTGGTGAGAGTGTGGAATGAGCTGCCAGTAGGAGTGGTGGATGCAAGATTGACGTCAACGTTTTAAAGACATTTTATATAGGTACCTGGATGGGAGTGGTATGGAGGGCTATGGCCCCTGTGCAGTAGGTGGAGTAATGGTTCAGTGTGGACTAGACGGACCAAATGGGATCTTTCTGTGCAATAAAGTTCTATGACTACAACTGGTGGCTGTGGCATATATGGAGATGCAAGAACTGAAACCTGGAGCAAAAAATACCCATACCTGGTGTGGTGAACTACATATACCTGTCTGGACATGCCCCCCCCCCCCCGTTGACTGCTCCTGTGGCTCCTCCCACAGACCCCTGTGTAAAGGTGATTGGAGGCACAGACCCTTCCTCAGTCTCCAGGATGTCATGTGATGGTCACTTGCTGCTTGTGCTTTCTTCCAGCTAATAAAAGCCTACCTTAACCCACGTCTCAGAGTTATTGATGGTGCATCACCTGGTCAGCTGTTAACTTGTTGAGAAAGGAATCCTCAATTTTCCCCCTGTTGTTCAGCTTGTTGATCCACTTCTGAAACCTGGAGCCTTGACAAAACCCAAGCTGGGTATCACTGAGCAGGTTAATGTTAAATAAATGCTTCCTGATAGCTCTGTCCTTGCCACCTTCCCTTCCTCTGCTGATGGCTGAGAATAGACCAAGTGGTAATTAAGCAGATTGGATTAACCTTGTTTTCTCTCTGAACAGGACATTGCTGGGCACTCTTCCAAATGGTTGGGTAGACGCCAGTGTTGTTCACATACTTCAGCAGTCTGGGAGCGCATGTCTGCAGAATTATGGAAGAATTTTGGCCTCCATAAACTTGATTAAATCTGGTGCCAGATTTATGGCAATGGACTCAATCAACTAACTAGCATCCCTCCTACACATTCTGTTCTACACTTAGTGGCCACTTTATTATATTATTTACCTCCTGTGGCTAATAAAGTAGCCAGTGAGTGACTGTTCATGGTCTTTTGCAACTGTAGCCCATCCACTTCAAGTTTCAATGTGTTGTGATACTCTTCTGCACAGCACTGTTGTAACATGTGGTCATTTGGTTTACTGTCACCTTCCTGTCAGCTTAAAACAGTCGAGCAATTCTCCTCTGACCTCTCTCATTAACAAGGCATTTTTGCCCACAGAACTGCTGCTCACTGTTTTTTCTTTTGTTTCTTGCATCATTCTCAGTAAATTTCACAAACTGTTGTGCATGAAAATCCCAGGAGATCAGCAATTTCTTAGATATTCAAATCACCGTCTGGCACCAACAATCGTTCCACGGTCAAAGTCACTTAGATCATATTTGTTCCCCATTCTATTTGGTTTGAACAGCAATTGAACTTCTTGACCATGCCTGCATACTTTTATGCATTCAGTTGCTGCCACATGATTGGCTGATTTGATATTTGCATTAACGAGCAGGTGTACATGTGTCAATAATAAAGTGGCCACTGAGTGTAATTTCCTATAGTGTTCGAAGTGAGCATATTAATGCTGAATGTATTTGCACAACTCTTTAAGCCTGAGAATGTTGTAGAGTGGAATCAAATTGTTTTAAATGGGTTTAATAAATTAGAGGATAGACCACTACCATATTATAATTAAGAGCATGGCCACGCCTCAGCTCTATAGGTTTCTGAGAGTCTTATTGCTGGTGCACCATCTAGACTGATTTATCCAATTATAAGTATGAATATTCAGGTAGTAAAATAGGAAGTCTATCATGAGTAAAGCCCTCCCTAAAATTGAGTACATCTACAAGGAGCATTTCACAAGAACACAGCTTCCTCATCAAGGACTGGACTCCAACATTCCAAGCCATACTCCTTTCATGCTGCTGCCCTCAGCATGGAGATACAGGAGCCTTAGGTCCCACACCACCAGGTTCAGGAGCAGTTATAAACCTTCAAACATCAGACTCCTTAACCAACGTAGACAACTCCACTCACTTCAACAATGAGCTGATTCTATCTGGGTAAACCTAGGTAATTTCTAAAATAAGTACATGTTCGGCATAGCATCTTGGGCTGAAGGGCCTGTACTGTGCAATAGGTTTTCTATATTTTCTATGGACTCACTTTCAAAAACTCTCAACCCATGTTCTCAATATTATTTATTATTTCTTTATTCATTATTACTTTTGTTGTATTTGCATAGTTTATCTTCTTTTGCACATTGCCTGTTTGTCCACCTTTTTGTTTACTTTTTTCATTCATTCTGTGGTCCATTACTGAAAATTGATCAACCATCAGGGTTATGCCAAATTTAGCTTAATATTCAAAGTTCAAAATAAATTTATTATCAAGGTACTTATATGTCGCCATATACTAACCTGATTCATTTTCTCGCAGGCTTTCCCAGAAGATACAAAGAAACACAATAAAATCAATGAAAAACCACAAACAATAGAACAGACAAGCAACCAACATGCATATGACAGCAAACTGTGCAATAATAATAATAATAATAATAATAAAAATTTTCAAGGACATGAAATGAAGAGTCCTAGAAAGTGAGTCCATAGGTTGTGGGATCAGTGTTGGGGTGAGTGAAGTTACCTTCTCTGGTTCAATGGGTATTAACTGTTTCTGAACCAGGTGGTTTAGAAGTAGATGCACTGTCATGCTTTCTTGACCATAACATCCATGTGCTTGGACCAAAACAATTTGCTGGTGATACTTATACCCTTAAAAATTCTTTGAGGACCCTCTTCTCCTGAAAGATGACACCTTTGATAATGCAGCACTTACTTAACATTGTATTAAGACTGGCAATCACGATTAGTGTTTGTGTCTTTGTAGTTAGGGTTGAATTTGAACCAGAAATGGAAAACCACCCACTCAGCCATTCCCGCGCATTTTAACTCAAAATAAATGGAGTAACGAGTGCATTCATCACCTCTGCTCTGCTGAGAAATCCTCTGTATCATCTTTTTTTGTTGTTGCTGAGTTTAATCAATATCATAAAACAGATTGGTGAACTTAGATTTGTAAATTTTATTGGGATTAGACGTTATCCTGGCAATATGAACTGCTTTTTGACTTGTATTATGTAGTTTAGAAATTGTCACATTGCCAAGTATTGCATCTTTGTTGAGGCCTTTAAAAATCCCTCATAGGGCTTAGCAGGTCATATTTGCCAAGAATATAAATGTGAACTCGATGTTTTAATAAACTAGAACCTCTGCAACGATAGTCTCTTCTACCTCTTAATTACGGTTTTTTTTTAAATAAAGCAAGAAAATCCAAGAACAAATATGTTTAATTTTCATAATATTACTTCATTTTAAGAAACAAATATCTGAAAAATAAGTAGGATTATTTGGAGGCTGTGAGAAAGAAAAAGATTTGACTTACTTACCATCTTTCCAAACTTCAGATGCACCGAACAAAAGAGTCACTTTGAAATGTAATTGCATTGTAACATATGAAGTGAAGAAACCTGTTTGAGCCCAGCTAGAACATTCAGAGTGGGATTGGTAGCAAGTACTGTTTGGGCGATGCACTGTCTATTTCTGAACTGAACCATCCAGAAATATAAAGGCAATGGTGTACCTAATAGAGTGGCCACTGAATGTATGTTCATGATCTTTTGCTGCTGTACCCCATCTACTTCAAGGTACAATGCATTCAGAGATGCTCTTCTACACAACACTCATGTAAAATTAGGTTACTTAAGTTACTGTCATCTTGCTGTCAGCTTGAACCAGTCTGGCCATTCTCCTTTGACCTCCTCTCTCATTAACAAGGTGTTTTTGCCCACAGAACTGCCACTCACTGGATATTTTTGTTTTTGCACCATTGTCTGTAAACTCTAGTGACTGTGTGTATAAAAATCCCAGGAGATACTCAGACCACCCCATCTGGCACCAACAATCATTCCACAGTCAAAGTCACTAAGATCACATTTCTCTCCTCATTTTGATATTTGGTCTGAGCAACAGCTGAACCTTTTGACCATGTCTGCATGTTTTTTTGCTGATTAGATATTTGCATTAATGAGAAGATATACAGGTGTACCTAACATAGTAGCCACCGAGTGGCTACTACATTGGTGAGTAGTCAGTGTGAAAGTAATCTTCAGAAGTAACACACAAAGTGTGAGAGGAACTAAATGGGTTAGGCAGCAGCTATATAGGGAAATGTTTTGGATCAAGACTCTTCATTGAGACTGAACAACATAGGGGTGATAGCCAGAATAGAGAGGTGAAAGGAAGGGATGGAGCAAGAACTGGCAGGGGATAGGTGGATCCTAGTTTTGGAGCAAGTTGAGAGGAGGAGAAGAGTGTGAAGATAGGAGATGTCTGCTGGATGGAGATGAGCAGGAACATAAGGCGCTACGGAGTGCTGGATTCTGATAAACAAAGGAGGTGAGAATGAACACAATTAGGGGAGAGGTGCACGGTAATTAGAATCTGTGATGGAATCAGGAAGGGCGATAGGTAGCTGAAGAAAGGGAACAAGGAAATAGTGACTGAAGCTGGGAGGTGATAACTGAAATCAACAACGAATGTGATCAAAATGGTAGGTGGAGCCTTGAATCTAATTGGGGAAAGCAGATGGAAACAGTGATGGGTGACAATCACTGGGTGGAGAGTGAGGTAATTGACAGATATTGTGAGTGGAGGAATGGAAAGAAACAGGGTCATGGTGGCTGGGGTAATTGTAGGAAAAACCAGGCAGATCAGGAGAAGAAAGAAATGAGGCAGATGACGAACAGTTGCTCTGAAGTCAAAGAGTTCAATGTTCTTGTCAATGGGCTGCAGACTACCCAGGTGGAATTTGAGGTCATAGACATACAGCATGTAAGAAGGCCATTCAGCCCAACTCATCCATGCTGACTGTGTTGACCAGTGAATGATTCCTATTTGCATGCATTTGGCCCATAGCCCTCTAAACCTCTTCTATCCATGTATATATCTAGATGGCTTTTAAATGTTGCAATGGACAAGGAAGTCAATGCCAGGACTTTCAAACCCAGCCTGAATCATAGTGGCCTGCATTCATGTGTGTTGAACAGGCACAAAATTCAACTACCCACAATCTCTTTTATGTGTATGATATATGGATTGTCTACAGAAAACATCTCAGACAGCTAGAGCAATTCTACATCTATAGCCTGAGGTCAATCCTAGGGATCTATTGACAGGACTGAGTTAAATCGTGGGAGCCCTTGACAGAGCAGAGACCACTAGCATTGAGGCCGTGATTCTGAAAACCCATCTTCGATGGACAGGATATATCATAGGCATGGTGGACTCCAGAAACCCCAAACACTGTGTTATCTCAAGACAAGCGTAGGCCTTGCAACAGGATCAAACCAGACTGATTTCAGTCTGAAATCCGATTTGACTATGTCAAAGCTAACATTGCATATCCTGGACTTACACCAAAGCAGCTGGAAGAGTGTAACACTAAACTGGTTGGCCTGCCTTGGTAACACTCACACTCAACAAAATGTGAGCAGAGGCATCATGCAGACCTGCTGGTTGGCCGAGAGCAATGGAAAGCTGTAGCAGCAATTCCTCCAGCTGACTCTGAATAGTATCCCTGCCCTTTCTGCATATTTGTCCTTCATGGGGGGCGGGAGGGGGTGGTAGTTTAGTAAGCTGGTGCCAGTGATGTATCGGACAATTTGGCTACCCATTATAGATCCTTTCTGTGCACCATGGAGACATTTATATTTGGAGATATTTAGAGATACAGCATAGTAACAGGCCCTTCCAAACGAGCCCACACCACCCATTTAAACCCTTGTGACCTACTTGGCTGTATCCTACTAACCTATCAACTTGTAAGTATGTCCTTCCAACGTAGGGAGAAACCGGTACATCCCAAGTAAAGCCATGCAGTATCTAGGAGAACATATGTACAGGATCCTTACAGACAATTGCAGTATTGAACCCAGTTCACGGGCATTGTAATAGTATTACACTAACTACTGCATGATCATGCACCCCTAAGTTCTCTTCACGCATGCCCAAAGTTATTTCAACAAGGTTTAGCTAGGTGGGACTGAAGAAATAAGCCTCTCTTTTGTATTTGACTGACTCCGTGAGCCTGCTCTGTGTCAACTGAAGTTTAGAAGGTGGAGACTCAGTCTGCACCTTAAGTTGCAACTACAGTATAGAAAATGTTGGTGAGGCCTCACTTGGAATATTATGTACAGTTCTGATCACCACGTTATCAGAATGATGTTACTAAACATCATTGAATTTGAAACATTGAGGCGAATGTGGAAGCTTGGAGGTCTTTGAGTGTTCCACCACTCTGCAGTCTCCTAGAGAATTCCAGGAGACAGAGACAGTGCACATGAACTTCACAGCAGGAAAGCTGTGGGACGGAGCGCAAGCCATTTTTGGACTCCATTTTGCTGATTAAAGCTTCCATCGTTCCCTGATTAAAGCGAAGAGGGAAATTGAACCATCGAGGCGAGTGCAGAGGGTGACAGCTGGCTGCCTGTCTTTTTATCACTCTGTACCAGAGAGTGAAAGGTCGACCACTGGGCCCAGCGAGTATTCCCCAGGTTTTCCGCGTTTTGGATGTGGACTTAGACTGTAGACTTTTTTTTCTGGTCTGGAGTAATAAATATTTTGTTTTCCTTTACACCGGTATAGTGGAAATGACATTAAACAATCTTGAATCTTGAACCTTCAAACAAAAGTTTTAGCCAGAATGGGGAAGAGATTCTGTATTTACTGTAAAAGATGACAATTTGCCCAACTTTATCTGGAAAGTGCTACTCATTCATTGCTGAGTGAACAACTCAAACTGTTACCACACAAAGAATCACACATTCTTATCAAGTATTCTCCTGGCTCAGAATTAAGAAAACATATGAGATACGTTAGAAAAATGTTTAAAAAGCAGAAGATATGGATTCCTAGATTGGATAAAGAAGCTAGCACAACATACGTAACATCTTTGTGGATCATTTTGAGGTGAAGCAACTGGTGAGATCCTCAGAGTGATGCCATTGGGAGCATAGCTGCTGAAGGGTCACTCATGGTAGTAAGATCAAGGGGGATCTTCCTGGCAAGGAGAGATCCAATCAGAACTTCAGTGCTGGAGCAGGCAGAAGATGACACATCACAACGGCAGTGAAGGTGGAGGAAGCCTGTAGCAGTGAAAAGTCCCCAGTTGTCTTGCATTCCATGCCACTGGACCCTGATCCCAATCTGTCAAGGGAAGTGTGGTGGCTGCCCATTCATCAGCCTCCCCACATTAAACCACGTCATATACAGGCATTCTTCATTAAGGGAAAATCTCCTCAGAAGAATATCATTCTTGTACATGGATTTTGTAAAATGGTAAATGAACATCTGTACGGTTAGATGAAACTTAACTCTTTCTGAACTCATGGGCATGTGGGCTCTGTGGAGTAATTACTGAATGTCTGTTAATGGTTTGATAGCTTGATTCTTTATTAAATTGGGATTTTCGCTTATATGTAAACATTAATGTACTCTGTAAGCACAAGGAATGTTGTGTCTTCTGGACATTGTGAGATCAGTGAATACGGAGTGACCATTAAAAGGTCTAATTGACTTATGATGACTGTGTTAATGGCATGAGAACAAAAGATTTGCCTGTCTCTTGGTGACTCTACGCTTGTGAATATATGAAGCTGCTTTTAAATTTTCATTGGAATTTCACCAGAATCTGGGACCTGGGACTAAGGGGCGAGGGTTATCCCGAGTTGGAATCGGAGCTCCTCCAACAACAACAAAGTGATGACTAAGAATCATGAGCCCAGAAATCTTTTGTGGCTTGTAGAATCTTTATGACTTGCTACGTAGTATTTCGTGTGGTTTATTTGTGCTATCTATTTTCTGAAAATAACACAAGCTTGAGTTACTTTGTTGTGTTTGTATGCTTATTACCACATCTCCCGGACACTTGCGATCATCCCAGCCTATTACAGTTCTTTACTCAAGTGAATGCACTGCTAGTAACTAATTGTGCCATTTCATGGATTATGGCTTGTGCTGAACATCTATATTCCAACAAAAGCACTTATTAACAGTGTGGTAGGTGGCTGAATTTAAAGATACTGAAACAAAGAAATTTCAGAAAGTGATACACTTTGTATTAACTTCCAAAAAGATGGAAGAAGGGCCTGTTTCTATGTTGCATTACTCTGACTCCAAGTGTAAGAGCTATAAGCTCTTGTATTTTATGATTCAAAGTTGTATATTCTGTTACATTGTTAGAATAACATATTCCTATCTTGTATCTTTTCTAGAAGGGTTTCTATCCAGCTTTGTGGATGGAAGGGGAAAATGGTGGACAAAAGAGACTGCTGATGCTGAAAACCTGGAGCTATACAATGGACAGTTAATGTCTCAGGTTGAGGTCATTACCTGCTGGTGAATCTGTGGAATTCATTGTCACAAAAGGCTATGAAGTCTAAAGGCTGATTTACACTTGTGCATGAGGGCTACACTGCAACCTATGCCGTAGCCCTGATTTTCACTTCTGCATCGCTCTACACCTTAGTGAGCATGCATTGGTGTGCGCCAAAACGCTAGTTGCCAGTGGGGTCTCTCTGCCACTGTGTTGAGTTTCTTCATGAGAGACATAGACGAGAAATGAATTTCAAACATTTTTGCATGGCGACAGGTAGATTTGACGATTTGGTTCATCTATTTCACATCGGTGTACAGACATACAGACATGGTGGAGAAGAAGCAACTGGAAATGCGTAGGAGGAAATGTGATGCTACCAAGTGCACTAACCACAGTTGTTGCAGTCTCCGTCACCGTGACGCGTGAGTGAGTTTTTTGGGAAGGTACATGTCACCCTATGGTGAGGGGTGCGTCGTACCTACGGCGTAGATGTGATGCACAAGTATAAATCAGCCTTAAGTCATTGGGTATGTTTAAAACAGAGGTTGACAGGTTCTTGATTAATAAGAGTGTCAAAGTGAACAGGAAGAAGGCAGGAGAATGGGGTTGAGAGTAATAATAAATCAGCTATGGTGGAATGGTGGAGCAAACTTGATTGGCTGAATAGCTTAATTCTAAGTCTTATGGTCTTGTCTGAACTGGAAAGAAAGAGAGAAGATAGCTGATACGAAAAGGTGGGAGAAAGAGTTGAACAAGAGCTGGCCCTCTTGAGGCAGAACAATGGAAATGGGCCAAAGGCAGAACAGTTGGTCCCTGGAAATTCACCGGTGTTCCCTTGATCAAATGTAAAAGAAGACTGTCAAGTTAATGGCAGGACCATTTGTGATGGATATTTACTTCCTGGTCCAGGGGCCCAATGTTTTATTTTTTGCCTTTTGGATCACTGAAGCATTGGGACCCAACAAAGGTTGAAAGATTCATTTTATTATCAAATATGTATGCAGAATACAATTCTGAGATTCATCTTCACCAGATCGCCATGAAGTATAGAAAAGCTATGAAAGCCACTGAAAGAAAAGACATTAACCCTCCCACCTCCAGCACAGAAAAAGAAAAAGTAACAAAACTCACAAGTCCCAATCCATCCCTCGCACAAAAACTAACATAAGCTAACTAAACACAGTAGCTAAAACATCAAGTCCCTTACCCCAGCCGCTCCCATGCAAATGACAGTGGCAATTACATCAAAACCCCAACCCCCTCACACACAAAAATCTAACTGGTTGCTCACAAGGAAATTACAAACAAGAACATCTGATCCAGTTCTCAAATTCCCAACCCCTGCCTTGACCAAAAAAGTAACATATCACCCACCCATGAATCAGCAACAAGGATGAAAATATGGAAAACTGAAGGAGACCAGTATATATTATAGTCCACACCATTAATCTTAAATTTCGAAAATATCCTCCGCCAGCATTGACAGATTGAATGCATTCCTTCCCATTCCTTCAATGGAGAGTGACTTGCCCACCCACTGCCTCTTGACCTCTGGCCTGCAACCTGTGTAGAGTGACTGCTGACCGGGCCTCTTCTGCGTTTGTCTCAATGTTTTCAGTCTTCCCCAATCAGTGAGAAATGGAGTCGATCATGGACCCACACCCTATTTCTGGTCTGCAGATTGGGACAACTGATGTTCGCAGTCCTCCCTTGGAATTTTCTTGGGCACAGCAGATTGCTGAATCACTTGATTGAACTCTAAACTGTAAGGCACAGGCTGGTCACTTAAGGTTGCTATAGCCGGGGATGTAATGGGGTCAAGCTCCCACTGCTGTGCACCTTAAAAATCCTCTGCCAACCAAGTTGAGCTCCTGCCTTTCATGTGTGTTTTAGCTATTAAATGCGGCAGAACTGTTTCTACTGACAGGAGAAGGGCCAGGAGGTTACTTGTGCATTTTAACTAGTTGCTTCGGGCAGATGGGGGTCATCAGCCGTAGTTGGCTGCACATCTAGAAGGCAAACTCAGATCTGAAACCTCTACTGCCTTGCAGCTGCACCAATTCATGGGGAAGGCTTCAGGAGTAAAGTCCGTGGAAAATTCCAGAGCTGGAGACCCTAAGGCAGTTCACTGCTGACTGGCAACTCCTACAACACTGCTGGTGCCAAATTGTGTAGGTCTCTTCCATTCTTTTGGGTTCATGAGATGTGTGGAGAGGGGGAGCTTGGGTAACAGCTTTCTCTCCATATTGTACTACTCAGGCTTGCTAATCTACAAAGCTAGGACACAATATCCATGGTCATTTCTTCCCAATGGAGATCCTCAACCTCAACAAGTCATAGGCTCCAACAGTCTCTGATACACAATTAAGATTTTAAAAAATAGGTAAAAGCTGTAGAAAAAGTGAAATAATTGACAATTATTATTTCAAGATGGCGGCACGACGCAGCTTGCAGCGGCCATTCCGGAGCTGATTATCTGTTATTTGTGAAGCGGGGTGCCGCGCGCAATCATAATCGATTGAAAATGGATGTGGAAGCATGGAGAAACATCGGAAAATCTCCAAGAAGACCCTTGTTGCTGCTGCTGCTGTGAGGTCTGAGACTCTGCTGGGAAGAACAGGCCCCCAGTCCTCGGGTTCGCGTTGCCGATGAACATTGGCAGGGCCATCTTAGTACGCTCAGCAGAGGGTGGTGCTCAGAGAAGCTGTGACGGAGGGGATGGTCGTCGGCTCGGAGGTTCGACGGACTTGGAGTTCGCTGCAGTCAAGTCGCTTTCGGTGTGTGTTGCGTCAGCGAGGCTGAGTCAGGTGCCACGGGGGTATTCGCTTCTGTTACCGGCGTGGGATGGCGAGTCTGTCGGGACCCTGGGGACTTGTGGAAACTGTGGTGATTTCTTTTGAACTTACAGCCCTTTAACATCTTTGGATTATTTTTACTGTGCCCATAGTCTGTTTTTTTCAATTATGCTATTGTTTGCACTGTTGTAACTATGTGGTTTTGTGCAGGTCTTGTAGCTTTAGTTTTTGGTCTTGTTTGTCTGGTGGATTTGGAGCTCCTTTCCGGGGAACGCGCTAAGACGGTAGCGCGATATTAATACACAGCAGCCTCTCCGGACTCTGGATTGGGGATTGCCAAATGTTATGTGGATTTTCTAGTGTAGTCTGTTTTGTCATATCATTTTGTGATATCATTCTGGAGGAATGTTGTCTCATTTTTTAACTGCATTGCAGTTGTGGTTTCTAAATGACAATAAACTGAATCTGAATCTGAATCCGACATTAGAAGGTGTCACCCGAGGAACCGTTGTTTGATGGCACCATCTTGACTGGAACTTAAATAGGAGAGCAGCTGGCATTTTTAGTCACACAAGGACATCAGGAGGTGGTTTATCTCCCTGATCATATTCGAGCTTTGAACCCAGATTGATCCCTGCACAATACATGCTGAAGTGTCATGTCCCTTTCACACTGGATCCATTTTTAGTTGGAACCAACATTACTTTGTTCATGAGTCAGCTGCTGTGTCAAATTATCAGAGACAGAACAAAGACCTATTGCCTCAAGAGATTCAGGCAGAAATATCTTCTTCCTTCTACTAAATTGGTCTGTTTCTTTCGCCTTTCCCCAGAGATTACATAGGTCGTTGACAATGTAATTACATTGATGACCTCATTGGATTTTACTTGTCGATTATTCTGTATTTTAAATGCAAAGGCTTTAGAGTCATACAGCAGAGAAACAGGCCCCTTGGCCTAACTAGTGCTTGCCAACCAAGATTCACATCTAATCCTGTCCCATTTAGCCGTGTTTGATCTATGTTAATCTGAGGAGACTGAGGTCCTTTAACATCTGCCAGACGATGCCGAGGATGTTCTACGAGTCTGTCGTGGCCAGTACTATCATGTTTGCAATTGTGTGCTGGGGCAGCAGACACCAACAGAATCAAAAAACTCATTCGTAAGGTCAGTGATGTTGTGGGGGTGGAACTGGACTCTCTGACGGTGGTGTCTGAAAAGAGGATGCTGTCCAAGTTGCATGCCATCTTGGACAATGATTCTCATCCACTCCATAATGTACTGGTTAGGCACAGGAGTACATTCAGCCAGAGACTCATTCCACCGAGATGTAACACTGAGCATCATAAGAAGCCATTCCTACCTGTGGTCATCAAACTTTACAACTCCTCCCTCAGAGTGTCAGACACCCTGAGCCAATAGGCAAACAAGAGCACATGGTAATACAAAACCACAGACTGACAGCTAGAGGAAGAGGCACAAAAAGACAAAGTTCAACTGGAGATACTGACAATTATTGTAACCTATAATTTTTTTTGTGTATTGCTCTGTACTGTTGTAACGGAACAACAAATTTCTCAACATATGTCAGTGATATTTTAAAAAGCTTATTGAGATACGGAGCACAATAGGTACCGTTGAATATCATTTTTTATTGTTAAAGTGCACTTATGTATTGCATGGGTGGAATAGAATGAAAAGTTGCCATGTTCTAGAAAGGACAACATTTGAATGCTTTTCCCAGGTTTGGTGAGGATTGGATAGTGTAATATATGGTAGTGGTGAAGAACAAGACAGCCGCTCCCTGGGAGAGCCTGTTACCACATGGAGACTGGTAGAGCCTTGAGACTAGCTGGGACATCAGGACTGATGCCAGGACATCAAACTGTCACGGTGATCAAGAGCAACTGCGGCTGTGAAGTCATCGTGGTTTCTGCAGGAGACGTCAGCAACTCCTTTTCCAGGCTTGTTGTAGAGACTTTAAAGATTTGACTTTTCAAAATGTTGCACTCAGAGATTGAGCAAACTGAACCTGATTTGAATGAACAAATTAGAGAGTTGCATAGTAGGCATGAGGAAACCATGGCAACTCTAGTTAAATTAAGCAAAAGGTCCTATGTACATGTTCCAAGGGAAAGACATATCGCTCCATTTTCAGGGGATGTTGAGAAAGATGGGAGGTCTGTTGATGACTTTAGTCAAATGAGTGCTTTGGGCTAGAAATCAGTCTAACCAGGATCAGTATGATTTTGTGATGTCACTGCTCAGGGGAGCAGCTCCAGAAGAAGTGCAGTGATGCTGAGGAAGACCAGCCTTGTTCACCTATCTCAGGGAAGCCTTTAGTGACAACTGAAGTATACCTCAGCTGTTGCATAGCTTTTATAGTCGCAAACAGCATGAGGGTGAAGACAGAAGAGAGTTTTCACATGCCCTAGCCCAATCTCTTAACTTGCTACTGAAGCGTTCCCCTGATGCTGTGGCCAAAAGAAGGTGGCACTCAGAGATCAATTTATAGAGGGCATCAGCGATCCTTCCCTTAGAAGGGAGCTCGACCGATTCTTGCGGAACAGCCCCGAGTCCTCAATGATAGAAGTGCAAGAGGAGGCTAGTCTATGGTTTTCAGAAGAGTCCTCAGGAAATGTAAAGACTGCAAAGTCAAAGTGTAGCAGTAGCCGGGCACATTGCTCAACTCACAAAACTCAGGAATGTCACTCGAGAAGATGTCCTTAAAGTAGTTGCAGAGCAAGGCAAAACCATTAGTGAGTTGATTTAAGCAGTGAAAGATCTTGCTGTACAGTTAGTGTTGCACATGCTACTAGCAGTAGACCTAAGTTACAGTCTATGTTCACAAAGGATGGGCACCCAAAGTGTTAGGTGGGAGGTTGTGTAGCAAAGAGTTGCCCACAGAAACAAAGTGCAATGGATGCAGAGAATGAATCCTCCAGCCCTTAGCTTGTTGTGAGTCGGGCAATTTGGGAATCCTCACAGACTTAGATAACGTACAACCACCCTGTGACCATGTGATGCAACGTGTCACAGGAATATGTCTAGTTGTTGAGCTTAAGATATCAGGTGCCTCTGTTCATTGTCTGTTCGACACAGGTAGTCAAATAATCACCATGACTGAGCAGTTCTTTCAAGAACACTTGTTTGGAGAGGATGAGCATATATTGTCCACTGCTGGCTGGCTTTGGTTAACAGCTGCTAACGGTCTTGATATTCCTTACCTTGGGTATCTAAGGCTAGAGCTTCAAGCAATGTGTATGAAGATTCCCAATTGTAGCTTCCTAATAGTCAGAGATCCTGTTATCACTGAATAACCTGTCCTGTGCATTGTAGGCATGAACTTTATAAGCCAATTTAGTCAACTTATCTACGCCAAATTTGACATGACCCTAGGAGGGAAGTTGAATTCTGATTGGAGAGATATTTTCAAGAAAGTGCAGATGTGCACTACTGAAAAGATGACCATAGTCCAAGTATTAGGAAAAGATACTGAGCACATACCTGCTGAATCTGTAGTTACCATTGGAGATGCTGGTACTGACCATAAGATGTTACGTGAGCCACGTAACACCCCTTTAATGGGTGGTCTTGTAGATATTCTGATGCTTGTTGGCTCTTGTTGTCGTACACTGCCAGTACAGGTTTTAAACCTCTCTTGAGAGGATGCATGGCTCTCACCTAGAACCCGGCTGGGTATACTGTCAAAGGTAGAATGTGTAGATAGTGATTGGCGAGGTGCTGTAAGATTTCAGTGGATCTCAGCTGCATTTAACAAGTGACTGTTGGTGTAAAGGAGGATGGTAGTAACCCCAGGTTAAAGTCAATTCTAGACAAACTCAACATAGGGGGTTGTGAAGAACAACAAGCTCAGCTAAGAGCTTTACTGTCTAAGTACTTGGATATCTTTGCAGTTGAAGATGAAAATTTTGGGTACACTGACAAGGTCAAGCATGAAATTCGTTTAACTGATCATGAGCCTTTTTCACAGCCGCACTGTTGCATTCCACCAAATCAGTACAGTGAAGTGAAGAGCCCATCTCAAAGCTGTTGAAGAAAGGTGTGATTCAGGAGAGCAATAGTGCGTATGCCTCACTTGCGGTGTTGGTCCAGAAGGCTGATGGTAGCATAAGACTGTGTGTGGATTATTAGAGACTAAATCTGAAGACTAAAAAGGATGCGTTCCTGCACCCACGTATTGATGAGGGTTTTCATGCTCTGCAGCGCAAAGCAGTTTTTCTCAACGATAGACCTTGCAAGTGGTTATCACCAAATGGCAGTAGAGGAGCATGATAGACATGATTAGAGTGCTTTTGCAACTGAATTTGTACTATATATTTATCTTCACATGCCATTTGGGGTCTGCAATAGGCCGGCAACTTTTCAAAGACTCATGCAGTCAACCATGAATGATTTAGTATTCTAACTTATGCTGGTGTATCTGGATGATATTCTGGTGTATTTGCAGACTTTCCAGGAACACTTGGACAGGCTTGACACTGTGCTTCAGCTTCTCAAGGAGACTGGTCTTAAAATGAAATTGGAAAAACATAATTTTCTGCAGTCAGAAGTTAAGTTCTTGGGGCAACGGATATCAGCCAAGGAGATATCCACGGATCCCGAGGAGGTCTCGATCGTTCAGCAAAGGCCAGTTCCATATACAGTCAAAGACATAAGATCATTTCTTGGCTTTTGTAGTTATTATAGACGGTTTTGTTTGGGAATTCTCAAAGATTGTATGTCTGCTGCAAGATGTAGTGAATTTGTGTTCAGGGAGTCCTAGTAAATGAAACCAGCTGTTAAAACAGTCTTGGACAGAAGAATACCAAACTGCCTTTGCCTTATTTATTCTCGGCTTTGCCGATTTCACACAGCCTTTCATAGTGGAGACTGATGCAAGCAGTCATGGACTGGGGGCTGTTTTATACCATAACAGGGAGAGACAAAGAGAGTTATTGCATGTGCAGCCCAACAATGAAAAATGCTGAAAAGAATGATAGGAATTATAGCAGCATGAAATTAGAGCTGCTTCCACTTAAGTGGGCTAAAGTAGAGAAGTTTTGTAGTTACTTATTGGGTTTCAAATTCACTGTAATAACTGATAATAATCCGTTATTCCACTTGAAAACTGCCAAGTTGGGAGCAATTGAGCAGAGGTGGATCTCACAGCTGTCAGTGTTTGACTTTCATGTTCAGTATCGTTCAGGTTGGGGCTGATACTCTCTCCAGACAGCCATTTGCAGGGAACCTGAGCCTGTCTCAGAGGATGCTGAGTTTGATGGGTCTGTGGCAATCTGTAGTCTGATCAATCATAGCACTGCTCTTGACCTAACACTGGTTACAGCTGGTATTTAAAGCCATAAGGTTAAGCAAATTCAAGCTCTTGAAGCTGTACCAGTGATGTAAGTAATCTGATGCAAGGAAACACGCCAACCTTCACCTGTTATTCTGCTGAGGACTTGCACACTTTTCAGCAGCAAGACCTTGTGTTAAGTGTCTTCAGAAACTTATGGGACGGAAAAAGAAAGTCGAATGGCAAGGGACATAGAGCTCTACCTAAACTGGTTTTGTCTCTGTTAAAGCATTGGGACAGGATCAGGGAGCATAAGGGGTTACTGTATTCTGCAGTTGAGGATGAGAAGCACGAGGAGTGTTAACAGCTTGTGCTACCTACCAGCTTGAGGAGGTGTTAGGGTATGTACATTACTCTATGAGTCATCAAGGCATAGAGCCTACTCTGCAGTTGTTGAGAAACAAATGTTTTTGGGTGGGCATGCATGAGGATGTGGCACAGTGGGTCAAAAATTGTCCACATTGTGTTTGAAGTAAAATGCCACAGCCTAAGATCCATCCCCCCCATGAAATCATTTCTTGACTCTAGGTTACTCAAAGTTGTTGCTGAAGATTTGGCAGTGCTTGACCCAGCAGCTGACGGGCATGAGAATGTTTTAGTAGTCGCAGATGCTTTTACAAAATTCACCCAAGCATTCCCAGCTCGAGATCAAAGGGCAGATACCACAGCAAAGGTGCTCTTGAGGGAATGGTTTATGAAGCATGGTGTTGCTGTGAGGTTGCATTCCGACCAGGGCCATAACTTGGTAAGTAAGGTCATAACTGAGCTTTGCAAACTGTACGGGGTAAAGAAAAGTTGTTCTACTCCCCATCATCCTACTGGCAACACACAGTGTGAGCGTTTCAACAGGATGATGCATGATTTGTTGTGTACATTGCCTCCAGAAAAGAAACGCATTTACCGAGTTAGTGAATGCGTACAATGTGACGTCTCACACAACCACCAGATATTCCCCTTACTACCTACTGTTCGGTGTTGATCCACACTTGCCAGTGGATGCTCTGCTGGGGAAATATGACTGCTTAGCCACACACCAGAAACAACTGAGTGATGCGCATGCCAGAGCAAAAGAATACTCTGAACAGAAGGCTACAGAATGCATTGCCTTACAGAAAGATAAAATTCATTGTCCCAAGATTGATGTAAATGCACTAGTTTGCTTTCGGAACTGACCATAAGGTCGTAATAAGATCGAAGATGCTTGGAAATCAACTGTCTACAGGGTGGGAGAGGTGCTAGACAACACAATTACTGTGGAACCTTTGGAGGGAGATCCTGTCAAGAGGGTAAACAGGGTAGACATCAAGCCCTGTGAGAACACTCCCAGCCCAGATCCTCAGAGCAGACTGCAAACTCCTGTAATTCAGGGTAGTCCTTCCCTGGGAGATGAATCAGATTCGGAACATTCAGAGAATGGTGTGATATTGGGAGAAGATGGGTCAGAACAGGCTCGACAGCCTTGACAGCAAAATTTCTGGAACTGAGACCATAATGCCTGTGACAGCCGATACAGGGTCAGATAAAAACATAGAAACATAGAAAGCCTACAGTAAAACACTGGTCCTTCAGTCCACAAAGCTGTGCCAAACATGTCCTTATCTTAGAAATTACCTAGGGCTACCCATAGCCCACTATTTTTCTAAGCTCCATGTACCTATCCGGGAGCACCTTAAAAGACCTTATCGTATCCACCTCCACCACCGTTACTGGCAGCTCATTCCATGCACTCACCACTCTCTGTGTAAAAAACTTGCCCCCAACATCTCCTCTGTGCCTAATTCTTTTTTTTACAATATTTTTATTCAGAAGAAAAAATAACAAGATTTACAGAGTGCAACACATAGATACATCTCAACATAACTTGTGTACATTCATATATTCTAATAAAATTGATCAAAATGTTATAGCATAACACATAAAGGTATACCACTCTGTAATCAAAAATTTAAAGATAAGTCATACATCATAAAATAAATTTTTTATATTAAAAAAAGTCAACCCAACTACCAAAGAAAAAAGCTGATGGATAACAATGGATAATTAGAAAAAAAGAAGACATATTCACGTAAGAAGAGAAGATAAAAATATACATAAAAGTCTGTGCACTGTTAAACTTTATAAATTGGAAAAGTAATTTAGGAAAGGTCCCCAAATATCATAAAAAGATTGTTTTGAATTTAAGACTGAGCAGTGGATCTTTTCTAAATTTAAATAAGACATAATATCATGTAGCCATTGAAGATGTGTAGGAGGGGTAGACTCCTTCCATTTAAGCAAGATTGCTCTTCTTGCTAAAAGAGAAGTAAAAACTAAAACCTGTAGGTTAGGAGTATTTAAAGTTATATCTTTATATAACCAGAACCAGAACTGAGCACAGTACTCCAAGTGGGGTCTGACCAGGGTCCTATATAGCTGCAACATTACCTCTTGGCTTTTAAACTCAATCCCATGATTGCTGAAGGCCAATGCACAGTATGCCTTCTTAACCACAGAGTCAGCCTACGCAGCAGCTTTGAGTGTCCTATGGACTCAGACCCCCTCTGATCCACCACACTGCCAAGAATCTTACCATTAATACTATATTCTGTCATCATATTTGACCTACCAAAATAAACCACCTCACACTTAACTGTGTTGAACTCCATCTGCCACTTCTCAGCCCAGGTTTGCATCCCATCAATGTCCCACTGTAACCTCTGACAGCCCTCCACACTATCCACAACACCCCCAATCTTTGTGTCATCGGTCGATGTTGGTAGTCTTCCTGATGCAGCACCCCACAGGAGTTAAATAGCAAATGCTGGACTGCACAATATTATGAACCAAAGTCAGTTTTAGATGGTGGCCTCCATATGTACTGCAGAGTGTCACAGATATTGGCTAGTCTAACTTCAGTTCTATTCAGATAAACAGTTAAAGAGGTTAAAAGTACTTTTGCAGTGAGCAAGTAATCGAGGACGTTTACTGGTATGCAGGGGAGATTGTAACTAGGCGACCGTTGAAAATAATTTTTTTATTGTTAAAGTGCACTTCTGTATTCACCTTGGGAATGCTAAAATAGCTGTCGGTGCTTTCAGGAGAAAACCGTGACGTCGTTTTTGCATGGGTGGAGCAGAACAAAGAGTTGCCATGTTCTAGAAAGGACGATGCTTGAATGCTTTTCCCAGGTTTGGTGAGGAAAGATTTTCACGAGCAAATTGATCAGTGCTGTTTAGTGTGATTGCGAAGTTCCTTAATTGGCCTACAAGAGTGAACGAGGAGAACATTTCAAAATCTAGCCTATATATGTTTGGAAGTTAAGCATATGTGTGCCAAATAATTGCCACTACCGTATTGGTTTTGTATATTTTGTTTTAGTTATTTTCATACTACATACATGACAAGGGGGTGGTCTGAAGTTAAACTGAGATTGTAATAGTGGGAACTGTTTTTATTTACTTTGTCGTTTTATATTTTGATACCCTCTTTTTGCAATAAAACATCTAAAACAGATAAAGGAATTTAAGACCCAGAAAAGTATTTGATGTCCTACATGTTTATTTTTCCCCAGGCTACAAAATCTTAATTTATTCACCCTCTCTGTTGACCCACCCACTCACCTAATGTATGGTACATCCTGCTTGCCATGTAATGAAATTTTGTGCTCCTAAAAGCAACCAAACATCTGCAGTTTCTGACAGCCGGGGAAATGATAACACAACAGTAGATTAAACAGCAAAAATATGTAAATGTGAGGAAAGAGTAAATACAAATATGCAAATTAATGGATTTAAATTACATAAATATGCGAGTGTGCTCTGATTTATCATAAGAAGACCCTAGGGCAAGTAGGCCGGACCATACCAACTTCTCAGGAGTAGGTTGCCAATGTGTAATCAGGGACATAGGATCATCAGTTTTATATTAGTTTTGGAGACAATTTACCGTTATGTTTCAAAATGTTTATACACAGTCCTTTGAACAAAAAACACATTTGCTATCTAGGTAGCTTATATTAATCAAAATGATTTGAGATCATTGTATTATTGATTTTCTTCCAAATGAACCAACCTTCTTCACATTCCTCTTCCTGATCCCCAACACTCAAGTCCACATTTCAGACAACATCTTGCCAAAGCTCCTCTTCTCTTAACTCTCTGTTGGTCCGGGTTAACCAGGGATGTTGTGACCCAGCTGTCCACATGAGACACAAGCCAGTGCAGTTCAATACGGAGAGTGAGTTGCTGCCCATGTCCCCTCTCCATGCAGCTGATGAATCTAAAGAAACGGTAGAGTTCGGCACCAGCCGTGTCACAGGTGTTGCAAGCTCCGGATTTTTACTCAGGGTTTTATCCTGAAATCTTCCCCATGAGTGTGTCTAGGTCCAAGAAAGCGGAGATTTGAGATCAAAATTTTCCTTCTCCCAGATGAGCTGCCGACAATGGCTGATGACTCCCATCTGCCCGAAGCTACTGGCTTTAAGATAAATTGATAGATTGATACTTTATTGATCCCAAAGGAAATTACAGTGTCACAGTAGTATTACAAGTGCTCAGATATAGATATGAGAAAGGAAGTAGAAAGAATGAAAAAAGAAAGTTACCACGAGCAGTCTGACACGAGGGGGTCACCATTTCCCCAGTTACAGGTTGACTCATTATAGAGCCTAATGGCCAAGGGTAAGAATGACCTCATATAGCGCTCTTTGGAGCAACATAATTGTCTTAGTCTATTACTAAAGTGCCCCACTGTTCAGCCAAGATAGCATGGGAAATATTGTCCAGAATTGCTAGGATTTTCTGTAGGGTCCTTTGTTCTACCACAGCCTCCAGTGCGTCCAGTTTGACTCCTATAACAGAGCCAAGCCTTTCTAATCAGTTTATTGAGCCTGCTGACATCACCCGTGTTGATGCCATTGCCGCAGCACACCACCACATAGAAGATTGTACCGGCATTAACAGACTAGTAGAACATGTGAAGGAGACACCTGCTTACTCCAAAGGACCTCTGTCTCCTCAGGAAGCAGAGGCAACTTGAGCTCTTCTTGTACACAGCCTCTGTGTTGATGCTCCACTCAAGTTTGTCATCATGGTGCACCCCCAGGTACTTGTTGGTCCTCACCATTAATGGTGACAGGGAGCAATGCAGGCTTAGTCCTTCTAAAGTCCATCACCATGTTCTTTGTCTTACTAATGTTATGCTGCAGAGGATTCATCTTGTACCATTTAATAAAGTCCTCCACCAGGGCTCTGTATTCATCCTCCCATCCTCCCTTTGTTTGCCCAACTACTGCTGAGTCAACAGAGAATTTTTGCAGATGTCACAACAGTGTTGTATCTAAAATCTGAGGTATACAGGGTAAACAAGAAGGAAGCCAATACAGTCCCCGGTGGGGCCCCAGTGCTGCTGACAGCCATGTCTGACCAGCTCTGACGCCGCACAAACTGTGGTCTGCCAGTCAGGTAGTCCATTAACCAGGATAGAATGGAAGAACCAGTCTGTATTGAATGGAACTTTTCCCCCAGCTATGAGGGTTCCATGGTATTGAGACACCTGAGAAATCAAAAAAAAATTATCTTCACTCCACCGCGCTGCTTATCCAAATGGGAGTTGGCTTTGTTCAGCAGGTAGATGACAGCATTGCTGACTCCAGTGTTCTGGTAGGCAAACTGCAGGGGATTGAGGGTTGATCTGATGCTAGTAATCTGCAGTTGCTGATTATCCTGTCAGTGGAAACAGTTCTGCTGGGCTTAGTAGCTAAGGTACATGTGAACGCCAAGAGTTAGACTTGGTTTCAGAGTCTATTTGAGGTGTACACCATCGCAAGCATTTAATAGATAGTGAGAGCTTATCCCCACTATCTTCCCTGGCAATGAACCAAAGCTTTATTTCATTAAGCACTGCTCGCTTTACACCTGTGACTGTGAGGCTAAGCACGGCTCCAGTGCTATTTTTAAGTTTATCGAGGACACCAATATCGTTGGCCAAATCAAAGGTGATGCCAAATCTGCATGTAGGAGAGAGACTGAAAATTTTGTTCAATGCTGCCACGACAACAAACTCCTCATTCACTGTCAGCAAAACCAATGAGCTGATTATTGACTACAAGAGCAAGAAATCAGAGGTCCATGAGTCATTCCTCATTATCGGAATGGAGGGTGGAGAGGATGATTAATTTTCAATTCCTTGCCTTTATCCTCTCAGAGGATCTGTCTTGGGACCAGCACATAAATCCATTGCAACACACCTTTACTATTTTAGAAGTTTACATAGTTTTGATATGCCATCTAAAACGTTGACCAACCTCAATTGATGCAGAGTGGAGAATATCCTGACTAGTTACATCGTTACCTGGTAAGGAAATATCAACGTCAAGTTCCACAAAAAGAAGTGGATTCAGCTTAGTCCTTTACAGGCAAAACCTTCCCCACTGCTGATCACATCTACAAGGAGTGTCATCATCAACCAGCATTCATCATCAAGGACCAACACCATCCAGACCAGGCTCTCCTCTGACTGCTGATCCTCAGGTCCCATGCCATCAGGTTCAGGAAAAATTGTTACCTGACAACCTGAAGGCCTTGATAGAATATAAAAGCAAGGGTATAATATTATGGCTTATAAAGCACTGGTGAGACTCACTTAGAGTATTGTGAACAATTTTGGGCCCTTTATCTAATAAATGAACTGCTGATATTGGAGATGGCTTAGAGAAGATTCATGAGAGTGATTCCATATGAAGACCGGTTGATGGCTTTGGGCCTGTACTCATTGGAATTCAAAAGAATGAAAGGAGATCCTATTGAAACCTATCAGATGTTGAAAGGCCTTGATGGGGTAGATGTGGAAAGGGATATTTTCAATGATGAGGAAGTCTAAGACCATAGTGCATTGTCTCAGAATAGAAGGACATACATTTGAACTGAGTGGCAGCAGAAGCCAAGTCATTAGGTATTTTTAATGCTGGGATTGATTAGTCAAGGCATGAAGGGATACAGGGAGAAGCAATGGGTCTGGGGCTGAGAGCGAAATGGCTAATGCTCCTATACCTTATGGTCTAGTTATTACCCCTCAACTATCAGGCTCTTGAACTAAAAGGAATAAATTCACTCAATTTCACTTGCCCCGTCACTAAACTTTCCTGCAACGTACGGATTCCTTTCCACAACTCTTCATCTCCTGGTCTCAATATTTGTTGCTTACCTATTTATCATTATTATTTCTTTGTTTTTGTATTTGCACAGTTTGTTGTCTTTTCCACAATGGTTACAGCCCAAATTGGTGTAGTCATTTGTTGATTTGATCATGGTTATTATATTATTATAGACTTATTGTGTATGCCTGCAAGAAAATGAATTTCAGGATCATTTATGTTGACAAAAAGAAAAACCCTAGCTCGCCTTATCTATCCTCATAAGACATGTTCTCTTATCAGGCAGCATCTGGCAAGTCTCCTCTACGCCCTTCTTCCAAATTCCTGTAATTTCTGCCCCCTCCCTCCTCTTTTATTCAATTCCCCATTCTGGTTACCCACCCACCCCCCTCTTCCCCTCAGCTGCTTATCACCTCCCCCTGGTGCCCCTCTTGCTTCCCTTTCTCCCATGGTCCACTCTCTTCTCCTGTCAACTTCCTTCTTCTTCAGCACTTTATCTCTTCCACCTATCATATCCCAGTTTCTTGCTTCTTCCTCCTTCCCCACACCTGGTCTCACCTATTACCTGCCAACTTATACACCTTTTCTATCCCCCCACCTTCATATTCTGGCTGCTGCCCTCTTCTTTTCCAGACCTGATGGTATGACAACAAAGGTGGCACTGTAGCAAGCAGGTTTGCATAATCGCTTTTCAGTCCCAGCAGTCTGCGATCGGGGTCAACTCCCGTCACGAAGGAGATTGTACATTCTCCCATGATGATGCGAGTTTCCTCTGGTTCTGCCATTTCCTTCCCATAAACCAAAGATGTATAGTTAGGGTTCCTGAGTTGTGGCCATGATATTTTGGTGCCAGCAGCTCAGCGACACTTACGCAGTCCCAGCGCAATACTTGTTGATTTGTTGTAAATAACAAATGTCACAGTTGATGTTTCAATATACGTACATGTGATAAATTAAGGAACTCTTTCATCCTTTATATTTGTTTATTCCAGTTCATAGATGCTGCCTGGCCTGCTGAGCTCCTTTGAGCATTTTAAACAATTAGACCATAAGATATAAGAGCAGAATTAGGCCATTTGGCCCATTGAGTCTGCTCCACACTAATGCATTGTTGAATTATATGTTATTAACTCATTTATGATGATAAATTTGTTTGTGTTCTGTGTGTGATATCTGTTTTGTGGGTACAATATTGTCAGGAAGACCGTTTCCAGAAGACTAAGATATAGGAGCAGAATTAGGCCATTTGGCCCATCTAGTCTGCTGCACCATTTCAACATTGCTGATCCATTTTCCCTCCCAGCCCCAATATCTTGCCTTCTCCCCTTATTCCTTCATGCCCTGACTAATCAAGAATCTATCAAACTCTGCCTTAATTAAATATACCCATTGACCTGGACTCCACAGCTGCCTGTGGCAATGGATGCTACAGCATCAGATTCAGTCAGGTTTATTATCACTGGCATGTGACATGAAATTTGTTAACTTAGCAGCAGCAGTTCAATCCAATACATAATATAGAAGAGAAAAATATAAATCAATCAATCAATCAATCAATTGCAGCATACATATATTGAATAGATTTTAAAAAAAGTGCAGAAACAGAAATGCTGCATATTTTTAAAAAGTGAGGTAGTGTCCAAGGGTTCAATGTCCATTTAGGAATTGGATGGCTGAAGGGAAGAAGCTGTTCCTGAATCACTGTGAGTGTACCTTCAGGCTTCTGCACCTCCTACCTGATGGTAACAGTGAGAAAAGGGCTTACCCTGGGTGCTGGAGATCCTTAATAATGTACGCTGCCTTTCTGAGACACCACTCCCTGAAGATGACAGATTCACCACTCTGGCTAAAGAAATACCTCCTCATCTCCTTTCAAAATGGACTCCCTCCTATTTTGTGTATGTTGCTCAAGATTTGCAGCTTCTGCAGAATCTCTTATACTTAACACCTTTTTACACTGCCAATCTCTATCCAGCTTTCAGTCCAGATGAAGACTCTGGACCTGAAACTTTGATTGTCCATTTCCCTCTATAAATGCTGCCTGACCCTCTGAGTTCTTCCAAATAGAAGCTGTCCTTGAACCAGGTGGTATGCGTTCTGAAAGTTCTGCTGAATTTAATGGGAGTGGGGAAGAGAGAGTGAGTGGCCAGGTTCCTTGATTATTTTGGCTGCTTACTCAAGGCAGCAAGAACTGCAGACAGAAGTATAATCTCACCTTCAGTCATCTTTCTTCCCCTTTGTCCTTTACTCAGGTCTCCTGGATTTTCTGCTCAGTGAATTGTTTTTGTACACAAACATATGGAGTGATAGAGAAAGAGAAGCACACTTCAGGATAGGGCAAGAACCCAGAGAGACAAGTTCAATGTACAGATGGTCTAGACCTGTGGTCGAAACTGAAGATCTAAACCCAAAGGTCAATAGAAGCCCAGTGACTGAAGCCCTAGATCTGCTAACCTGAAGTCCACCAGGGAAGTCAAATGCCCATGTCCATGAGTCTGCTGGTGGCCTGGCAGCCTGCCCTGGGGTTGGAGGACTTCCTGTGTGGGTGTCTGGTGCGAGGGAGGAAGGGGTTTGTTTTGCTGCTGTTGTTCTGCTGAGCACTGTGGGCATGTTGGTGCAAAATACGTGGCAACACTTGCTGACTGCACCCAGCATAACAATAAGTTTTGCTGGTTGTTATTGCAGACACTTTATTTTTCAATGTACAGTGCAAGTGATTAATAAAAGAATTAGAATCAGAACTGGAATCGGAATCAGCTGCAGTGTGTGTGAGGCTGTGTTCCAGCCAGCCCTGGGCAAGGAAAGCGAACAACAGGAGCAAGCAGTTCTGTAACCTTCAATTTACTTTTTCCCTCATCTCTGTTAGAATCTGTTAATAAAATTCACACAGCAAGCGGAGCAGCACAAAAGGCTTATGTACTCAGCACACTAAAAAAAAACAGATCAATAAATCTCAGCTGTGTGGTTAATAGTGTTAAGCATCTTGGCCAAGAGATACTCAATAAATGAGTAGCCCTCACCCCATCCCCCCGCCAGCCCACCAGGGATAGAGTCCCCCTGGTCCTCACCTATCACCCTACCAGCCTACAGATCCAAAGCATAATCCTCCGTAACTTCCACCACCTCCTACGGGATCCCACCACCAGACACATCTTCCCCTCCCCCCCACTCTTGGCTTTCCGCAGGGATTGCTCCCTACGCGACTCCCTTGTCCATTCATCCCTCCCTCCGGGCACTCATCCCTGCAAACGGAAGAACTGCTACATCTGCCCCCACACTTCTTCCCTCACCACCAAACCAGGCCCCAGACAGTCCTTTCAGGTGAGGCACCATTTCACCTGTGAGTCAACTGGGGTGATATACTGTATCCAGTGCTCCCGATGTGGCCATTTATATATTGGGGAAATCTGCCGCAGACTGGGAGACCATTTTGCTGAACACCGGCACTCGGTCCTCCAGCGGTGGTGGGATCTCCCTGTGGCCACACACTTCAATTCCACAGACCACTCCCACTCCGACATGTCTGTCCGTGGCCTCCTCTACCGTCAAGATGAGGCCACACGCAGATCGATGGAGCAATACCTTATCTCCTGCCTAGGTAGCCTCCTTCCTGCCGGCATGAACATCCAACTCACTGACCTCAGTTGATACCCCTGCCCCCCACTCTTACCCCCATCCCTATCTATTATTTTAGTCTGGCTCTCTTTCTCTCTCTTTTTCCCCCCTCACTATAATCTCTCCCCCAGCCCTACCTTTCTTTCTCTTTTATTTCCCATAATTTTCCACCTTCCCCCAGCCCATTTCCCTCCAGCCTATCACTTCCCAGCTCTCTACTTTATCCCTCCCCCCACTTCTTATCCCCCCTCGACCATCCCATGTTACTTGACTTCTGATGAAGGGTTTTGGCCTGAAACGTTGTTATTGCCTCCTCCCATAGATGCTGTCTGGCCTGCTGAGTTCTGCCAGCATTTTGTGTTTTTATTTATTTCCAGCATCTGCAGATTCACTCGTGTTGCCTCAATGAATGAATTTTGTCTTGATATTTTCAACATCTTTCTCAGCAATTTCTTGGAATATGCTGTCAGGAAGTACGTACAGGAGCCAGAGGACCCACACCACTAGGTTCAGGAACAGAACCTGAACCCCTCAACCATCAGGCTCCTGAACCAGAGGATAACATCACTCAACTTCACTCACTCCAACACTAAACTGATCCCAAAATCCTTCAAGGATTCCTCCTCTCATGTTCTTGATACTTATTACTGATTTATTTATTAGTATTTCTTTCCTTTCCTTTTTTTTGTTTGGAATTTGCAGTTTTTTCGTCTTTTGCATTTTGCTTGTCTGTCCACCTTGTATGGCATGGTCTTTCATTGATTGTGTTTCTTGTATTTACTGTGAATGCGCATAAGAAAATAAATCTCAGGGTTATACTTTGATAATAAACTTATTTTGAACTTAGAAGTTGGAAATCAAATCATATATGAAGATAGTAAAAAGAAAACAGAATTCAAAACATGACATTTCTAAAGAAAGTGCATGGCCACAATGAGGTAGACTGGGGATGAAGAATTTGCCTGTTACTGTTTGAGAGGTCTGTTCAAGAATCTGATAACAGTGGGACAGAAACTGTCCTTGAGCCTGATGGCCAATGCTTCTATCTTTTCTATCTTCTGCTTGATGTGAGAAAGGACTGTCCTGTTGGAGACTGTCCTATTTGAGGAACTGCAGATTCGCCCTTAAGGGCTCACTACAACTCATGTTCTCAGTATTATTTTTATTTGCACAGCTTGTCTTCTTTTGCACATTGGTTGTTTGTCAGTTTTTGTCTGTTTATGTACAGCTCTTCATAAAGTTCTATTGCATTTCACTTTTCTGGTCAATGCCTGCAAGAAAGTTAATCTCAAGGTAGTGTATAACATGTACAGAAAAGTTTCTGCAAAAGCAGTTGGGGCAACATAGTTGCACAGTGGTTAGCACAACCTTTGCAGTACCAATGATCTGGGTTCAATTCCCGCCTCTCCCTGTAAGGAGTTGTGTTTCCTCCAGGTGATCTGTTATTCTCTGACATTCCAAAGACCTACCAGTTGGTAGATTAATTGGTCATTGTAAATTGTCCCATTATCAGGATAGGATTAAATTCAGGAGATTGCTGTGACTTGAAGGGTCAAAGGGCTAATTCGGTGCTGTATCTCAATAAATAAGCAAAAAAGATTGTGGAAATCCAGAGTGAAACACACAAGATGCTGGTGATTCTCAGCCAGTCAGGCAGCATCTACGGAGGGGAATAAAGAATCGACATTTCAAGTCGAGATCCTTTATCACAACCCTATTGTGCAAAACCTGTGTAGCTGGTTTTTAGATGTTGCTCCTGTGACCACCTCAACCACAATTTCGGGCAGCTTATTCTAAATACCCTTTGTATGAAAAAGTTGCTCCTGATATCCCTTTGAAATCTCTCACCTCTGACCTTAAACCTATGCCATTTCCCTCCCTGGGTGAAAGGCCAAGTACTTTCAAATGATTGCATGCTTTCATACATGTTAATTAACTACTCCATAGATACTGACATAGATACCTATTATTTATTTAGCGATCTTAAACCTATGCCTTTAGATTTTAGCCCTGGGAGAGCGAGCTATGTACTTTGAAAAGATGGCATTTTTTATCGATGATTACAAATTACTTTATAGATTCCTTTATTAAGGAATACACAAGGAAGAGGCATCATGAAGACTTCTTTAACACAAGAGATTCTCCAGATGCTGGAAATCAAAACGAACATGCACAAAATGCTGGAGGAACTCGGCAGTTTGGGCAGTATCTATAGAAATGAAGGAACAGTTAACGTTTGAGGCTGAGACCCTTCTTCAGGACTGAGAAGGAAGGGGGAAGACGCCAAAATGAAAAAAATGTGTGGAGAGGCTGGAAGCTAGCTTGAAGATGATAGATGAGGCCAGCTATGTGGGAAAGGTAAAGGCTGGAGAAGAGGGAATCTGATAGGAGAGGAGAGTGGGCTAGAGGAAAAAGGCAATGAGGAGAGGACCTAGGGAGTGGTAGGGTGGTGAGAAGAGGTAAGAGACCAGAGTGGGGACAGAAGAGGAGGAGTGGGGGAAGGAAAAATAAAAAGAATAAATATATGTAAAATTTACCTTTCTCCTCCTATGAACTATTTTTATATCTTTTACATTTACTGTGCAGCTTGACAATACCTGAACATTGCGGAGCATCCCCCCTGGGCAGAACTCCCATGGTAATGCGTTTGTATGTCAGATTGTGTATAGACATCCCTGTGGGCAAACTTTACCCATACCTCTGACTTAAAAGTTAGAAAGGAATTGAATGTTACTGCTCCCAGCATATATATCACTTGACACATCTCTGTATGTCCAACAGACCCATGTTCATTTTAATTCAAAGCAACATTTATACCCCAACTTCCTTTAAACCAAATTCAATTTCTCAAGCTGTCATGATGGGAATTTAATTTGTGATGTCCTGATTACATGTCTGGCAGTGTAATCGCTCTGAAAATGTATAGGTTTTGCAGTAACTCAGAGACAATTTGCTGGTCCAGCAGGAAGATCACCCGATATTCAACCAGTTGTGCACAGCTCAACACAGAATCAGATTTATTATGACTGACATACCATGTGTCTGGAAATTATGAACACAAGAGATTCTACAAATGCTGTAAATCCAGAGCAGCAAACACAAAATTCTGGAGGAACTTAGCAGGTCAAGCTAGGTCTGTAGAAATGAATAAACAGTCGACATTTCAGGCCAAAACTCTTCATCTTACAGTATTTTATTCTTTACGTGCTATTTTCTATTTCAGGAACCCATTAGTTACTTGCTTTCCCACTTGATTTAGTATTGATTTCAGTTTATTTTAAGAGAGCCACAACCTTGTCATGGTTTGGAGGCTTGTGTGCCTCAATGACCCAGAAAGGTATCCCGACTGCAGTCTGGGCTTTTACATTTTGGATCTAGGTAGGGTCATTCCCTGTCAGTTCAGGAATAACAACCCTGATTGGTCAAAAAAAAAATTGCTACGGAAACAGCAATGAAGAATCCTTACATAACTTTGTGACAGAAAGAGATGGAGGACCTTCTGATGACCTAAGCACCAGCAGGCGTAATGGGCAATAAGTCAGTAAGTCAGTTTATTTTGCCAATTAAAACCTGAGACAAATCATACAAAAAACCCAGAAGTTATCAATGTCATATGCTGACTGGAATCTCTCTGCTGAATCCCATTAACATGTATGACTCTGTCAAACTGAATAGATATTTCAATCTAGTATTTAAACACTTCCCCAAAGCAGTAAAACAGTCCTTGGAGCTGATATACTGTATTATAGAGTGCAAAGTGACATCTGATAGAAAATTATAAGTTTATGAGAAGCAGAAATAGACAGCCAATATCATTTTCCACAGCATTGAAATTATAGAGAGCACACATTCCCACTGAGAGGTGGGTAAGTTCAAAGGAGATGTGCATAGCAAACTTTTTTACATAGAGTGGTGGGTGCCTGGAATAGTGATTGAGACAAATGCAACAGAGGCTTTTAAGAGAGTCCAGGATAGACACAGGGATGTTCAGAGTATGAAGGTTTAGAAGCTATCCAGCAGTGGGTAGGGCCCGTGGTTAGAGTGGCACAGTAGTCTAGTGGTTAGTGTGAAGCTATTACAGCTCAGGGTCTCAGAGCTCAGAGTTCAATTCCAGCATCAGCTGTAAGCTGTACATCCTCCCCATGAGCACACAGGTTTCCTCCGGGTGCTCTGGTTTCCTCCCACATTCCAAAGATGTAGCAGCCAGGAGGTTAATCGGTCTTTGTAAATTGTCCTGTGATAACCTAGGGTTAAATCGGTGAGTTGCTGGGCAGTGTAGCTTGTTGGGGTGGAAGGGCCTGTTCTGCACTCAATCTCTAAATAAATAAATAAACCTTGCATAGGCAGAAGGGACTTGTTTAGTAGGGGTTTCATTACTGATTTTGATTCAGTATACTGTCATGGGCTGAAGGTTCTTTTCCTGTGCTGTACTGCTCTGTATTCTGTGTTTTCGGGGTTGAAATGTCTAATATTAGAGAAAATGCATTTAAGGCGAGAGGGGAAATTTCAAAGGAGATGAGTGGGCAGGCTTTTCACACAAAGAGTAGTTGATGCCTGAAATGCACTCCTTAGTGTGGAGATGGACTCAGGTTAGGTCCCTGGATTATCAGAGGAGGTCAACCTCTGGATGCAAAAGTGAAGAGATCCAATGTCCAGCAATAGAACCTGAGACACTCTTCATCAGGGAGAACTCTTTTCCTGCTACCTTCCTCACCAGGGGCTTCCATTATCAAAGGGCCACATTCTTCACCAGTAGGGTGTCGCAAAACTGTAGTGATTAGCATAACGTTATTTCAGCGCCAGCAATCCGGGTTCACTTCATGCAACTGTCTGTAAGGAGTTTGTACGTTCTCTTGCGACTGCATGAGATTTCTCCAGGTGTTCCAGTTTCCTCCCACGTTCCAAATATGTACGGATTTGGAAGTTTATTGGGTGGCGCAAGTTATTGAGCTAAAAGGGTCTGTTAGCCATGTTGTATCTCTAAATAAATCAAAAGCTAATCCTCACACACTTACAGGGATTTTCTTCACCTGAAACCCTTGTTGGCAGGGAAACTGTTATCCAGGAACATGAGCAATTCTGCAGATGCTGGATATCCAGAGCAACATACTGAAAATGCTGGAGGAACTCAACAAGTTAGGCAGCACCTTTGAAGAATAACAAACAGTCTACATTTTGGGCTGAGACCCTTCATCAGGACTGGAATGGAAGAGGGAAGAAGCCAGAATGAGAAGGTGAGGTGAAGGGAAGGAGTACAAGCTGGAAGGTGATAGATGAAGCCAGGTCCACCATGTTTCTCAGGGTGTCAATGATAACCTGAAGTGGGAAGGTGAACAGCCAGAGGTCGTGGTACATATTAGTACCAACGACATAGGAAAGAAAATGGGAGGAGCTCCTGAAAACAGATGACAGGGAGTTAGGAAGGAAGTTGAGAAGCAGAACTCAAAGGCAGTAATCGCAGGACACCTCAATCAGTATAGGAATAGAATGAGGTGGTGGATAAATGCATGTCTGAGGAATTGGAGCAGGGGGCAGGGCTTCAGATTTCTGTATCTTTGGGACCCTTCTGGGGTAGCTGTGACATGTACAAAAAGGACAGGTTGCACTTGAATCTAAGGAGGACCAATATCCTGGCAGGGAGGTTTACTAAGGCTTTTGGGTAGTGTTTAAACTAGAGTTGCTGGGGGGTGGGAACCAGGCTGAAGAGATGAAGACAGGGCTGCTGGCACACAAATAGAGAAAGCTTGGAGACACTGCAAGAGGGAGGATAGGCAGGTGATAGAGAAGGGACGCGCTCAGACTGATGGTTTGAGGTGTGTCTATTTTAATGCAAAAAGCATCATGAACAAAGTGGATCACCTTACAGCATGGATCAGTACTTGGAGCTATGATGTCGTGGCCATTACATTGGATGGCTCAGGGGCACGAATAGTTACTTGGATGATTCCGATTGGACGAGGAGGGAGGCAAAAGAGATGGAGCGTGGCACTGTTGATTAGAGATAGTGTCATGGCTGTAGAAAAGGAGGAAGTCATGGAGGGATTGTCTACTGAATCTGTGTGGGTGGAAGTTAGAAACAGGAAGGGGTCAATTACTCTAGCGCAGACATCCCACCTCTCTCCGAAGTTCTGGGAGTCTCCCACATATTGATAGCGGCTCCCAGATGCCTGAAAATTATATTCAATATCCTGGAAATTGATTTTCTGAAAGTGAGTGAGCAAGAGAGAGAAAGAGAGCGAGAGAGAGAGAGACGAGGCAAGAGAGTGACAGGGGGAGCATCCTGATTGGTCTCTCCTGGTCCTAAGTAGACCTATCAGTTTTCTCTGTGGGCGGGCTTTACAGTTAACCTCTTTCTCTCTTTCATTGTCCATCAGTTCAGTTTAGTGTCCTGCAGCACCATGGCAGAGTGTTCCAAAAAAAGAAAATATAAAACGTACTTCACCCCAGACTACACTAAGGTGTACCCCTGCCTAATGGGGGTCAAAAATAATGACAGTGTTGCTCACTGCACTGTTTGCAACATTGATTTTTCTATTACCCATGGTGGGTTAAATGACTGTAACAGACATGTTGAGGTGCGTTTAATAGGTGCCATTTGTTCATTAGCATAGCTACCTTAATTTAAACTAGCTGGCAGTGGGCAGTTAGATTCAAAGAGCTCTGCCAGTTGATGAAGCAGCTTTTGGTGCTGTCAAATTCTAGTTCTGATGTAGAAAGGGCATTCAGTGTGGTGTGTCACATTAAGACAGAATTCAGAGGTCAGCTGTCTCACAAAACACTTGTGAATCTGATGTCTTGCAAAATTAACAAATTCATTAACACAGACTGCTATGAGGGTAAGACTTCCGGCAAAATGCTCAAATCTGCCAAGCAAGTCACATCACAGTACAGGGAAAGTTTGCAAAAGAAATAGAAAACCTATTTGCATCAGCATTTAGCTATTAGCATTGAGACTGCCAACAAAATACTCAACAAGGAATATATATCTGTGTGTGTGTAAATAGTTTCAATATGTGATCAAATAAATTGTTGTGTTCTTTCATAATCAAATATCTTGTATGCAGTTTGACCAGGGGAGGGGATATGAGGTTGCGGGTGGGGGGGGGGGCGGGAGTGGTGGTGCTACCTTCCTGAAATGAGTTTTTGCAGGGTGGGATGTCTGCTAGTGGGTGTTTTTTTTTATAGACACTCAATAGTAACAGGGACACTGAGGAGCAGATAGGGAGACAGATTCTGGAAAGGCATAATAATAATTAGGTTGTCATGGTAGGAGATTTTAATTTCCCAAATATTGATTGGTGTCTCCTTGGAGCAAGGGGTTTAGATGGGGTGCAGTTTGTTAGTTGTGTTCAGGAAGGTTTCCTGACACAATATGTAGATAAGCCTACGAGAGCAGAGGCTGTACTTGATTTGGTATTGGGAAATGAACCTGGTCAGGTGTCAGGTCTCTCCGTGCGAGAGCATTTTGGAGATAGTGATCATAATTCTACCTCCTTTACCATAGCATTGGAGATGGATGGAAAGCATTTAATTGGAGTAAGGGGAAATATGAAGCTATCAAGCAGAAACTTGGAAGCATAAATTGGGAACAGATGTTCTGAGAAACGTACGGCAGAAATGTGGCAAATGTTTGGGGGATATTTGCATGCCGTTCTGCATAATTACATTCAACTGAGAGGACCTGTACTGTGGCTATGCTGTTTATGTTCTTTGAATATCTGTGACAGGATGGAGATGTTGTAATGGGTAAGAATAACCCACCAAGTGCATGTAGGTTTGTGAAAGGCATAGATAGGGTAGTTTTTTTACTCATGGTAGGGATATTGAAAGTGGCAACCCTGTGATCTCTGTGTGTACGTCTCTCAAGAGGGTGAACCCTCGTAAGGTGTCAGGCCCTAATAGTGTACCTGGTAGGGCATTGAAAACCTTTGCAAGGCAACTGACAGGAGTGTTCAATGCATCTTCAATCTCTTCCTACTACAGTCCACCCTGCTTCAAAAGGGCAGCAATCATACCAGTGCCCAAGAAGAGCAGGGTGAGCTGCTTCAATGACTGTCACTCAATGGCACTCTCATCTTCTATGCAGAAGGGCTTTGAGAGATTTGTCTTGGCCAGAATTAACTCCTGCCTAAGCAAGGACGTGTACCCACAGCAATTTGCAAAGACTTTGACTGCAGTAGGTCTACAGCGGATGCCACTTCATTAGCTCTCCACTTGGCCTTGGTTCACCCGGTTAACAGCAATACTACTGCTGTTTAATGATTACTGCTCAGTGTTCAACACAATCATACCCTCTAATCAAAAAAGCTTAAAAACCTGGGCCTCTGCACCTTTCTCTGCAGCTGGATCTTTGACTTCCTCATTGTGAGACCGCAGTCAGAACGAATCCAAAATAACATTGCTTCCTCACTAACAATCAATATCACCACACCTCAAGGATGTGTGCTTAGCCCACTGCTCTGCTCTCTCTACACTCATGACTTTGTGGCTAGGCACAGCTGAAAAGCCATCTATAAATTTTCCAATGTCACAAATATTGTTGGCAGAACCTCAGATGATGACGAGGAGGCATACAGTAGTGAAATAGATCAGCTGGTTGAAAGATATTCTAACAATAATCAGTATGACCAAGGAATTGATTGTGGACTTCAGAAAGGAAAAGTCAAGGGATTACACACCAGTCCTCTTTAAGGGATTAGCAGTGGAATAGGGGAGAAGTTTCAAGTTCCTGTGTGTCAATATTGCTGAGATCTATCATGAAGGATCCCACCCACCCTGTTCATGGACTGTGGGTCCCACTCCCATCAGGGAGGGGGCTATATAGCATCCACACCAGAGCCACCAGACTCAATAACAATTACTTCCCCTGAGCAATAAGGCTGATTAACATTTCTGCCTATTAACTCCATCACTACTTTATTATTTCCCATCAGACACCTTATGTACAGCCTAGAGTCATTTTATGGACAATCAATCTGTGTACATAAGCCATCTTCTGTATTTATATTTACTGTGTTTTTTTTAATTATTGTTGTGTGCTTTATCTTATTGTCCTGTTTTTTTTTGGTGCTGCACCAGATCAGGAGTGACAGTTACTTCATTTTCCTTACACTTATGCACTGGAAATGACATTAACCAGTCTTGAAATACAGGACCTTGTGGCTTCCTTTGTGTTTTGGCCAAGGCTTTAAAGAATTACTATGAATCTACCACGTGATGGCTGATAGAAAAGGACCTGAGATTACCACAGACTGGTTTGGTGGGTTGCGATGAATCAGAATCAGAATCAGGTTTATTTTCACTGGCATGTGTCATGAAATTTGTTAGCTTAGCAGCAGCAGTTCAATTCAATACTATAGAAGGAAAAAATAATAAATGAATAAATAAGTAAATCAATTACAGTATACCTATATTGACTAGATTAAAAATCATGCAAAAAAAGAAATAATATATATTTAAAAAGTGAGGTAATGTTCAAGGGTTCAATATCCATTTAAGAATTGAATGGCAGAGGAGAAGAAGCTGTTCCTGAATCGCTGAGTGTGTGCTTTCAGGCTTCTGTACCTCCTACCTAATGATAACAATGAGAAAAGAGCATGCCCTGGGTGCTGGAGTTCCTTAATAATGGATGCTGCCTTTCTGAGACACCACTCCTTGAAGATGTCCTGGATACTTTGTAGGCTAGTACCCAAGATGGAACTGACAAAATTTACAACCCTCTGCAGCTTCTTTCTGTCCTGTGCAGTAGCATTCCACCCCCTCCCCCCGCCCTATACCAGACAGTGATGCAGCCTGCCAGAATGCTCTCCACGGTATATCTATAGAAGTTTTTGAGTGTATCTGTTGACATGCCAAATCTCTTCAAACTCCTAATGAAGTATAGTCGAAGTCTCCTGCCTTCTTTTTCACTGCATCGATATGTTGGAATCAGGTTAGATCCTCAGAGATCTTGACACCCAGGAACTTGAAACTACTCACTTTCTCCACTTCTGAGCCCTCTGTGAGGAATGGTATGTGTTCCTTTGTCTTACCCTTTCTGAAGTCCACAATCAGCTCTTTTGCTTTACTGATGTTGAGTGCCAGGTTGTTGCTGCGGCACCACTCCACTAGTTGGCAGATCCCACTCCTGTACACCCTCTCGTCACCACCTGAGATTCTACCAACAATGGTTGTATCAATGCATATTTATAGATGGTATTCGAGTCATGGGTATAGACAGAGTAGAGCAGTGGGCTAAGCACACACCCCAAAGTCGTGCCAGTGTTGATAGTCAACGAGGAGGATATGTTATCACCAATCTGCACAGACTGCAGTCTTCCAGTTGGGAAGTTGAGGATCCAATTGCAGAGGGAGGTACAGAGGCCCAGGTTCCACAACCTCTCAATCAGGGTTGTGGGAATGATGGTTTTAAATGCTGAGCTATAGTCGACGAACAGCATCCTGACATAGGTGCTTGTGTTGTCCAGGTAGTCTAAGGCTGTGTGAGAAGCCATTGAGATTGCAACTGCCATTGACCTATTGTGGCAATAAGTAAATTGCAATGGGTCCAGGTCTTGCTAAGGCAGGAGTTCAGTCTAGTCATGACCAACCTCTTGATGTATTTTATCACCGTAGATGTGAGTGCTAATGGGCAATAGTCATTAAGGCAGCTCACATTATTGTTCTTGGGTACTGGTATAATTGTTGCCTTTTTGAAGCAAGCCGGAACATCCACCTGTAGCAGTGAGAGGTTGAAAATGTCCTTGAATACTCCCGCCAGTTGGTTGACACAGATTTTCAGAGCTTCCAGGTACTCCATCGGGACCTACCACCTTGCAAAGATTCACTCTTTTTAACATTGGTCTCTGAGACAGAGATGACAGGGTACTGAGTGTAGCTGTTCTAGACTCCAAAACTTAAGACAAGGCCTTAAATTTTGTGCTGATCCAGTAGGTGTCTATCAATACTGTCAGTATAACTATAAAATTAGGGGTATTGTTCTATATCAACCTGACATTCAAGTAGACAGCACAAAAGGCAATTGCGCTCCCTTGGTCTCCATCCTATCACAGGTATTCCCTGTGCTCTCTCCACTCTGTTCCCTGTCTGCAACTTAAAACATGCTTCGCCCCTCAGTCTTGCCCTTCTGATCAATGACTTCTATATAAAATTGCAATTTCACACAATGAAATTGGAATAATAAAGGCTAGCAGGGTTTTCTGTCAAAGCAAGATCCAACACTCTCCCTCCTCTTACTAGAGAGACAGTGAGAGATCTCTTGCCTATTCTCTGTAATTTCTGTTTCCATTGTAGGAATGCCTTCAGGGTGCAACAAACATGCTGTGTGTCAATCTTTTATCTAGCAATGTGCCTCAGCAATGTAGGTGAAGCAGTGAAGGGAAAATGGAAGAGTCTCTTAGCACAAAATGTTAGGTCTTGTGGCATGTGCAAGGGTCGATAATATCTCCAGTGGAAGAAATAGTTGACATCTGAATAATTTGAAAATGAATTTACAAATAGTCTGTGTGTGTACTTACAAATGTATGTAATTATATGAGTTGTATTGTATGAATCTTTATGAGTGTACATTTGTTTGTACATGTATGTTAATTGTATGATTTCATGCACTTATTCATTATTTTTAGATGAGTATTTGTCTGTCAGTGTGCAAGTGCACCAATCTATATCCATCTGTGGCTAATGTATGCATTAGTACATTTGAGTTTGCTGACAGAGAGAGAGAGAGAGAGAGAGAGAGAGAGAGAGAGAGAGAGAGAGAGAGAGAGAGAGAGAGAGAAGAGAGAGAGAGAGAGTGTGTGTGTGTGTGCAGATATGTGAGATTGGCCAATTGAATGGGTATCCATTTCTTATTTGGTTGGCTGAGCTGGCTCTGATGGAGCTGGGAATTACTTGCATGTACTTTACCATGAGGTCCCTAGCCTTGAAGGGTGACGCCAATGAGTCTTTTCTTAGCCAAGCTGATATGGCAGAAATATAATGGACTTCAACAGTGAATGTGTTGCCATGGGGTCCATTGGAAACAGAGGTGCATCACTGGCCTTTTCCAAACATTTTCATGAAAGATCTCTTGGCATTGGACCATGATGTACAAAACCATTGTGAAAGAGGAACAGAAATACTGTAGTCAATTTACAAGCCTGTCCACCATTCACTCCAAATATGTCAGAGGCCTAAACTGAGCCCTTCAAAAAAGAAAACTGATTTCCAAAGTAACAAGAATGTTATCGACACTGCAGAACATTTTGAAGAGTGCTCATTGCTGAAGTGTAAGGAGTGTTCCATTAGTTGGGTGAAGGATAGACCTGGGCAAGTGCTGCTAGAAATGTGGAGAGGATAAAAATGATCAATATAAATGAGTCAGTAGAGATCTGATGGGTGGCAAGGTCTGCTTTGGTGCTGTAAAACTCAATGACCCAACTTTACATTCCAGTCTACTCCCTGTCCCTTTTCATGCCACTGCCTGGCCTCAGACTTGGCCTTGCACACTGGAAGTGAAAGGGTAAGGAACGGCCCTGCTAGTCAGCAGTTTACTGTTGAAGAGGTTGGAACTGGGCAGTGAAAAAAGTTATAATTTTTGGCGGAGCAGACTCAATAGGTAGAATAACCTAATTATGCTCCTATGTTGTATGGCTTTATGGTCTTAAGAAGCTGAGGTTTTACTAGACATTGGCCAGAGTACACTTGGAGTATTGTGAGCACTTTTGAGCCCCTTTTATAATAAAGGATATGCTGGCATTGGAGAGGGTTCACAAGAATGATCCCAGGAATGAAAGGGATAACATATGAGGAGTATCTGATGGTTCTGGGCCTGTATTTGCTGGAGTTTAGAAGACTGGGGGAGGGGGGGAATCGCATTGAAACCTATCAAATATTGAAAAGCCTAGACAGAGTGGATGTGGAGAGAAAGTTTCCTATAGTGGGGGAGTCTAGGATCGGAGGGCACAACCTCAAGATAGAAGGATGTCCTTTCAGAGGATAGAGAATCTGTGGAATACATTCCACAGACAGCTGTGCAGGCTAAGTCATTAGGTTCATTTAAAGTGGAGGTTGAAAAGATTCTTGATTATTTAAGATGTCAAAGATTATGGGTAGAAGGCAGGAGAATAAGTTGAGAGGGATAATAAATCAGCCATGGTGGAATGGAAGACTCAATGGGCCAAATGGCCTAACTGTGCAGCTATGTCTTATGGTCTAATGTGGCATTGTGCACAATGGCACTGTCCTGAATGAATGTCATATATACCTGCTAGAGCTCCATGAGTTTCTTGCATGTCACATTGCACACTCCACATTTTACTTTACTAGAGACTAAGAACTCACTGAAGTAAAATACTGTACGATTATCCCCCAAAACTGCCACAGCAAGTCAAGCATTAACTGCCTTCCTTCAGGGTGGAAACACAAGGAACTGGAGAGAGCCTTTGTTGTTCATAGTGAAGCCAAGTTTACTTGCAGGGACTTCTTGATTTAACCTTTCTCGAACAAGCTTAATCAAGAATGACAGCAGTCGAACCTCACCAGCTATTTGGTAGAGAATCAACCCGGATCAAAGCTTAAAGACTATCCCCAGATATTATCCATAGAAAGTGCAGATTGATGAAAAGTTCCTCTATCAAATATCTCCATCTTATTGTTTCATCATTCGTACTGTCTCATAATTGCAAAATGGGAACAAATTACCAGTCATTTATTTCTTTTCTGTTAGCTCAATTTATCATTCTAAAGTTTCCTTTGTTGAATAAGCTGTATTTAAATACAAATGCTCACATGATGTTAATTATTAAACATAGATGAGTCTAATTTTCACCTTAAGAGGGATTAGCATTTTGTCTTGACTGTGAAATAGTGAGAAGGTACACATGCTACTGTTACATCAGTGGTGCTGAGGTTGCAGAGGCTGAGAGCATCAAATTTCTAGGAGTGAACATCACCATTAGACTGTCCTTGTCCAAACTTGTAGACACTATGGACAACAAGCTTCACCAGCACATCTGGAAGCTAAAGAAGTTGGCATGTTCACGCTGATCCTCACCGTTTTTTATCAGTTCACCACAGAAAGCATCCTATCTAGATGCATCACATCTTGGTTTAACAATTGCTCAGTTCAAGTCTATGAGAAAATGCAGAGTGTACAGGCGTAATTCAGCAGATCACAGAAGCTAACCTCCCCTCCATGGTCTCTTTCTACACTTCTCGTTGCCTCTGTAAAGCAGATAGCATAATCAAAGACCCACATCCACACCAAGCAGTCTCTCTTTTACATTTCTCCATAAGACCATAAGACACAGGAACAGAATTAGACCAGCTGGCCCAACGAGTCCGGTCCGCCGTTCAATCATGGCTGATCCTTTTTTTCTATCTCATCCTCAACCTCAGTTCCCGGCCTTCTCCCCGTAACCTTTGATGCCATGTCCAATCAAGAACCTATCAACCTCTGCCTTAAATATGCCCTGGCCTCCACAGTTGCATGTGGCTACAAATTTCACAAATTCTTTGGCTAAAGAAATTTATCCGCATCTCTGTTTTGAAAGGGCGCCCCTCAATCCTGAGGCTGTACCCTCTTGTCCTAGATTCTCCCACCATAGGAAACATCCTTTCCACATCTACTCTGTCTAGGCCTTTCAACATTCGAAAGATTTCAATGAGATGGTTTTTCAGCACCATGGTCCTGAAAAACATTGTCTCGTTTTTACTGTGTACTGTACCAGCAGTTATGGTGGAAATAACAATAAAAAAACGACTTGACTTGAGTCATCCTTCTGAATTCCAGTGAGTACAGACCCAGGGCCATCAAACGTTTCTCATATGATAACCCTTTAATTCCTGGAGTCATCCTTGTGCACCTCCTTTGGGCCCTTTCCAATGCCAGAACATCTTTTCTAAGATGAGTGGCCCAAAACTGTGCACAGTTTTCAAGGTCAGGCCTCACCAGTACCTTATAAGGCCTCAGCATCAAATCATTGTTCTTATATTCTAGACCTCTCGAAGTGAATGCTAACATGGCATTTGCCTTCCTCACCACCGACTCAACCTGCAAGTTAACCTTCAGGGTGTTCTGCACAAGGACTCCTAAGTCCCCTTTTCATTTGGGCAGAAGATGCAAAGGCATGAAAACACTCACCACCAGGTTCAAACATAGTTTCTATCCTGCTGTTATAAAATAAATGAACAGTTCCTTGGTAAAATAAGGCAAACTCTGAATCTCATAATGTAACTTACTATGATCTTGTACCTTAATGTCTATTTACACTGCACTTTCTCAGTTACTGTGTCACTTTTGAAGCTGAAAAACAGGACCTCCAGGGTAGTAATCTCAGGATTGCTGCCTGTGCCACGTGCTAACGAGCACAAGAATAGCATGATCAGGCATATTAATGCGTGGCTGAGAGACTGGTGTAGGGGGCAGGACTTCAGGTTCCTGGATCATTGGGGCTTCTTCTGGCAGAGGTGAGAGGGCTGAGGAAGGGGAAAACAAAAATATATGAAAAATATTGTGCAACAGGGATGATAGAAAGGACTGGCAGCAGATGAGGCATAATCACAGCCAGTGGGATGAGTTTCAGAGCAATAGAGGTGTGGTGCAGTTAAAACAGAAAGCAACAAATACTGGACTGGAAATGTTATATTTGAATGCACGCAGCATACAGAAATAAAATGGACAATCTTGAAGTTCATCTACAGATTGGCAAGTATGATGTTGTGGCCATCTCTGAAACTTGGCTGAAGGATGGCTGCCATTGGGAGCTGAACATTCAAGGATACACGGCATATCAGAATTAGTAGGCAGAGGGGGTGGTGTGGCACTGTATATAAGAAATAATATTAAATCATTAGAAAGGGATAACATAGGATCGGAAGGTGTAGAGACTCTATGGGTTGAGTTAAGAAATGACAAGAGAAAAGGACACTAATGGCAGTTGTATACAGGCCTCCAAATAGCAACCAGGATGTGGATTACAAATTACAGCAGGAAATAGAAAAAGCACGTGAGAAGGGCAATGCCATGATAATTGTTGGCTATTTTAACATAAAGGGGGATTGGGAAAATAAGATCAGTACTGGACTTCAAGAGAGAATTTGTAGAATGTCCACAGGATTGCTTTTAGAACAGCTTGTTGTTAAACCCACTAGGGGATAGGCTATACCAGATTGCATTTTGTGCAATGATCCAGAGGTGATAAGAGAGCTTAAGGTGAAGGAACCCTTAGAGAACAGTGATCGCGATATGATTGAGTTCACTTTGAAATTTGAGAAGGAGAAAATAAATTCCAGTGTGTTGGTATTTCAGTGAAATGAAGGAAATTACAATGGCATGAGAGGGGAACTGGCCAATGTTGACTAGAAAAGGACACTAGCAGGAAGGACAGCAGAGTTGAAATGGCTGGAGTGTCTGCAAAAAATGAGTGAAGTGCAAGACAGATATATTTCAAACAAGAAGAAATTTTCAAATGGAAGAAGGACACTACCATGGCAGACAAATGAAGTCAGAGCCAAAGTAAAAGGAAAAGAGAAGGCAAACAAGGAGTTCAAAGCCCGTGGGAAGATAAAGGATTGGGAAGCTTTTAAAAACTTATAAAAGAGAACTAAGAAGGTTATCAGGAAGGAAAAGATGAATTATGAAAGGATGCTGGTGACAAATATCAAAGAAGATACTAAAAGCTTTTTTAAGCATATAAAGGGTAAAAGAGAGCTGAGGGTAGATATAGGACCAATAGAAAATAACGCTGGAGATCTTATACTGAGAGACACAGAGATGGCAGAGGAACTGAATGTGTATAATGCATAAGTCTTCATAGTGGAATACATCTGAAGTATACTGAACATTCAAGAGTGTCAGGGAAGTGAAGTTTGTGCAGTGAAAATTACAACTGCGAAGGTGCTCAGGAAGCTTAATGGTCTGAGGGTGGATAAATCTCCTGGACCTGATGGAATGCATCCTTGAGTTATGAAGGAAGTAGCTGGAGAGATTGTGGAGGTATTAACAATGATCTTTTAAGAATCAATAGATTCTGGTATTGTACCGGATGATCGAAACATTGCAAATTTTATTCGTTATTTAAGAAGGGTGGGAGGCAGCAGAAAGGAAAATATAGACCTGTTAGGCCTGACATCAGTGGTTGGGATGTTGTTGGAATCGATTGTCAGGGATGAGATTACAGAGTACCTGGAGGCACATGACAAGATAGGCCAAAGCCAGCATGGATTCCTGAAAGGAAAATCCTGCCTGACTAACCTACTGCAATTTTTTGAGGATATTACAAGCAGGGTAGTCAAAGGAAATGCAGTAGGTGTGGTGCACTTCGATTTTCAGAAGACGTTTGACAAGTTGCCACACATGAGGTTGCTTAGCAAGATAAGAGTCTATGGAATTACAGGGAAGTTATTAGCATGGGTGGAATATTGGCTGATCGGCAGAAAACAGAGAGTGGGAATAAAGGGATCCTATTCTGGCTGGCTGCCAGTTACCAGTGGAGTTCCACAGGGGTCATTGTTGGGACCACTGCTTCTTATGATGTATGTCAATGATTTGAACTGTGGGATTAATGGATTTGTGCTAAATTTGTGATGATACAAATATAGGTGGAGGAATGGGTAATGTTGAGGAAACAGAAAGCCTGCAGAGAGACTTAGATAGTTTAGGGAATGGGCAAAGAAATGGTAAATTAAATATAATGTTGGAAAATGTATGGTCATGCACTTTGTTGGAAGAAATAAATGAGCAGAATCATATCCTACTTCTGCTCCGATATCTTATGATCTGACAGTCTTATTTTATTCTTCATTTTGTTAATGCTTTACCTTGTACCACCTCAATGCACTGTTCTAATAAATTAATCTGCATGAACATTATACAACACATTTTTCATTGTACCTCAGTACATGTGATATTAATAAAAGAACTCTCCAATTGAATTGGTTTATTTGTGTCATATGTACCAAGATACATATTTTGGCAGCACCTCTACTTCCTTAGGTGTTTGTGGAGATTTGGCATGATACCTAAAATGTTGACAAACTTCTATAGATGTGTAGGCTACATCACAGCCTGATATGGAAATTCCAATGCCCTTGAACAGCAAATTTTACCAAAAGTTTTGGATTCGGACCAGTTCATCATGGACAAAGTTGTGGATTCTGACCAGTGCATTATGGACAAAGCCCTCCCAAGCATTGAGTACATCTGCATGACACACAGTCATAGTAAAGCAGTGTCCATTCATCAGGGATGCCCACCATCCTGGTCATACTCTTTTCTCGCTGCTGCCATCAGGAAGAAGTTACAGGAGCTCAGGACTCACACACCAGATTCAGGAACAGTTATTACCCGTCAACCATCAGGATCTTTCATAAAAAGGGATGATTTCACTCAACTTCACTCACCCCGTCACCAAAATGTTCTCAGAACCTGTGGACTCAGATTTAAGGATTCTTCATCTCATGTTCCCAATATTTATTATTATTTATTTTTCTTGTATTTGCACAGCTTGGTGTCTTCTACATGCCAGTTGAACACCGAATCTGAGTAGTCTTTAATTGATTCTATACGGTTAATATTCTATAGATTTATTGATAATGCCCAAAAGAAAAAAAATGCTTCTGCTGTGGCCCATTTGAAGGATACAGCAGTTCTTTCCCCCTGTGTGCCTTAGAGGTGTAAAAGCAGCATATGTGAGAGACTTGCAAGCTTTCTCTTTGGGTCCAGTGGCTCCTTTCCCCATTGAGGTTATGACAAGTGCTAAGGAAATCACTGGGGAAGTGTGCTGCAGGCATTGAAGTGCCGAAGTGCACAGTACAATCAGTATGCGGTTATTGAAAGTTTAATTTTGTAGTGGTGTAACTTGGGGAAACTTAACAATGTACTTATTGAGTTTTAAGTGTTAGTCAATATTTAATGTCATAGTTTTAGTGTCACTTAGATGTCTGGTTGAATGCTTCATTGTTTGCGGGTAAAATGTTAATGTGTTTACTCATAATCAGTGTCTTTTGTCTCACTTACCAAACACACGAACTTGACTCCTCATAACTGCAGTGCTGCAGACAAATAAGGGGCAAGGACCATGGTGAGGTAGACTGAAAGATCAGAAGTTCATCTTTATTGGTTCTTTCAAGATTCTTTTAATCATGGTAAAAAGTTTGTACTTGAGTCTTCATAGAATACATCCATAGAGTCATAGAACACTATAGCACAGAAACAAGCCGTTTTGTCTATCTAATCCATGCTGAGCTATTAATCTGCCTAATTCCATTGATCTGCACCAGAACCATAGTCCTCCATACCCCTTCCATCCATGGACCTACTGAAATTTCTCTTGAAAGTTGAAATTGAACCTGAATCATCCACTTCCACAGGATGGCTTTACAACAGGTAGTCAACTGCCCACCAGGTACCTATGTATATAAAATATCTTATGTGTTTATATTTATTGTGTTTTTTAATTATTCTGCTCTTTATCTTATTGTGTTTATTTTTGTGCTGCATCTGATCCGCAGTAACAATTATTTTATTCTCCATTATACTTGTGGACAGGAATTGACATTAAACAATCTTGAATCTTGAACATCAGCCAGACTATCAGGGAAAGTTATAAGTCTCCGTAAAAGGCAGACTAGTTCTCCATTTAATATCTCAGCAAAAAGACAGCATCATTAGCAAGGCACTACTCTGGAAAGCAGTGAACACCAGTTTCAATTTTGTGTTCACATTCCTGGAGAGGGATGTGGCCCACCTCTTTCTCACTTGAGGAGAGATGTATCCATTATTCTTAATTGTTGTAACGGAGAGAAAAATTAATTGTTGTGCCTGCTAACACCAGATTAATATGTCCTGTGATGGTGTATTCTAAAATTCTCTCAGTCATTGCAAAGCAAAGATAACTCATGAACATGAATTATTAATGCTTTAGATATAAAACCCTGCTACAACTTCCTATCACAAATAAATTACTCCCCCACTTACAGACATACCACTTAAATAGCAGACGGGAAAGATTACACTAATGATATCTGTGTGGAAGTACACTGGAAAATGCTAGAGGAACTCAGCAGGTCAGGCAGCATCTATGGAAATGAATAAACGTCAACATTTTGGGCAGAGCAGGATTGAAGGGTTGACTAGCCTGCTCTTTCCATAGATGCTGCCTGATTTGTTGAGTTTCTCCAGCATTCTGTGTGTGTTACTCTGGATTTCCAGCATCTGCAGAATCTCTTGTGTCTGTTTGGAAATGCTATTTTCTTTCTGAGAATGCTCAGAAGATACTGAGCTGCAAAACAAGCATGGCCAAAATTTCCCTAGCTATGAATGAAAGTAGGACAAGTGTTTGAGAAGCAGCTTTTTCAGATGCCCATAAATGAAAAGGCAAAAGCTTTAGTGATTTCCCATTCACTTCGGAATTGTCTATGAACATCCAAATTAGGAGTAAGAGTAGGCCAGTCACGTCCTCAATCCTGTTCTATCATTGAACACGATGACATCTGAATGAATTGTAACCTCATCAACTGATTGCAACCAATCTCACTGGTTAAAATCCCACTGTTATAAGATTAATAAATAATTCCCTAGTTTTATAAAATGGACTCTTGACTTCCAAATTTACCTCATCATGGCCTTACCTCTTACTGGTTATCTGTGCTGCACTTGCTTTGTTACTGTAACACTTAATTCTATATACTGTTATTGTTTTCGCATATATTTCTTTGATACACTGTTTAATGATCTTATCTGTATGAACAATATGCAAGATGCACTTTTTTGGTTGCCATAGAGGTGTAGCCGTTAGCACAATGCTATTACAGCTTGGTGCATTGGGGTTCAGAGTTGAATTCCAGCTCTATCTGTAAGGGTACATTCTCCCTGTGACTGCGTGAGTTTCCTCTGGGTGCTCTGGTTCCCTCCCACAGTCCAAAGGCATATGGTTAATTAATCAATGTAAAAATCAATGCAGGGTTAAATAGATGGGTTGCTGAGCAGTGAGGCTTGTTGGGCTGGAAAAGCCTGTTTTGCACTGTATCTCTACATAAATAAATAAGTAATCAAAATGCACTGTATCTTGTTACTTGTGATGATAATACACTACTTCCACTTTCCCCTTGACCCTTGATTCTGGCTGATGAAGATTCAAGGATCAAGGAAGTTATTACCTCTGTCTTAAAAATATTTAGATATATTATATCCTTGTCCTTGTGTCTAAGCCTACAAAGCAGGTGGTGATGCTGGAGCTGACAGTCCCATGGGAAGATCGCTTGGAAGAGGCCTTTGAAAGGAAGCTATGGAAGTATGCAGGACTTGCCAGCAATTGCCAGCGGGCTGGATGGAGAGCGGCATGTCTCCCAGTGGAAGTTGATTGTAGGGGATTCGCAGCTCATTCCTTAGCCACAGCCTTCAGCAACGGGCATCGAGGGAGAGAGGAAGAGGAGAGGCATCCGCAGTACCACCGATGCGGCAGAGAGGGCCTCAAGATGGCTGTGGCTCAAAAGAGGGGAGCCATGGAGTCATGTGTAGCTAGCCATCTGGACACAAGCTGGTGTCTGATCAGCCCCGGCTGGGTCACCAGGAGAAGGGTGTATGACGTTGAAAGACCCGAAACACCCGATGATCCAGGAACATCACTGATGATGTGTCCAGAAGCATCAGTAGATGCATGTACACAGCTATAAAAATCAAAGAGATCTGTTGAAATTCCATCCAGGTATGTTGAAGTATGGTTGAAGCACCAGTGTTAGATCTGAGGTAGAATTTTCTCCTTTGTCACCTTTGACACATAACATGAGTTATCAGTTGCTATCTTGATGATCAATATCATTCTGTAAAACTGTAGCTTTATTCAGCTATTATGAATCATTTAAATGCAATGTGTGGATCTGAAATACAATTTTAGTGTTTTGTACATGTGTTGGGTTAATCCTTAAAGCCAGTTTGCTTTATAATGATAATTATTTCCAGTGATAATGAGAGCTGTTTGGAGCTAAGAGACCTCCAGAATGTATTGGACAGATCCTTGCTGAATGTCTACCTATATCGATGGCTGGTGTACCACTGTTGCATTCTGATGCTCATACATTTCTGAGGTCAATCCTTGTGACCTCTGCAAGGAGTCTGTACGTCCTCCCCATGAAATTTGTGAGTTCCCTCCCACATTTCAAAGATGTACTGGCTAGTAGGTTAATTGATCATTGTGAATTGTCTCCGGAATAGACTAGGGTTAAATCAGGGGTTGCTGGCAGCTCAGCTTGGAGGGTTGGAAGGACCTATTCCACGCCGTATTCCTCATTAGATTTAATTCAATTCAATTCAAGTTTAATTGTCATTCATGCTTTTGAATACCCATGAATGCAGCTAAATGAGACAGCGCTGCTCCAGGCCAAGGTGCAAAACACAGTGCCAACAGTCACTCAGCACAAAGCACACTGAGCACATACAAGACAGCAAACATATAAAGATTTAGTAAGATACAACCATACAGAACAAAATATCCAGACCCAAGCCATGAACGTATCTGCAGTCGACAACAATTTTGCTTGTCTTCTGCCGAGCAAAAACTGGGGGCAGCACCGACTCTAGCTTGGACGCAGCACCACGCTGCCTGTAGTGGCACGCGCCACCTCCAAAACTTCCCTACCGACGGCTGTAAGCAGGCAACACCGTGGTGTGAGGTCAATTCCTCACACATTCAAGTTAGCAAGCACGTATAAGAATAGCAGTAAAATACAACCACACAAAAACTAGTCCTTACCCTGAGTGGAATGGTGTAGAAATCTGCAGATGACCACAGTGCAGCTTAACATCAACCTGCTTTATGGTCATTTTGTTCTGTTCATTTTAGTTCTGCTCAATGTGGTACAGATGACTCAGACCATTTTCAATCAATAACACTTCACTCTGGAATTGCTAAGAACCTTTTCATTTGCTTTTGACTATCCTATTCTGTGAATATTGCTTTCTCTTGGTTATTTATTTTGTTTTGGTTGTTTATTTCGGCAAATAACCTCTTCCTCAATGTCAGTGAGGCAAAGGCAATTGACTTCAGGAGAACTCGCACCACTCATCCTTTTTACATCGACGGCACCGCAGCGGAAACAGAGCAGCTTCGGACTCCTGGGAGTGCACATCTCACATGACCTGTCATGGTTCCAGAACACACCCTACACAGTCAAGGAAGCTCATCAATGGTTCTACTTGCTGAGGAGGCTGAAGAGAGTTCCATACTCACGTCATTCTACAGATACGCAGTAGAGAGCAACCTTGCAAGCTTCATCTCTGCATGGCATGGAAATATCACTGCGGTGGACAGGAAGAGTCCAGGTAGGCAACACACTGTACATATATACAAACAAATGAAACAACATTCCTCTGGACCATATTGCACCCATAAGACATATACCTGTCATACACAGCACATAAATCAAAATATTATGCTATAAGTAAGTTAAAATATAATACAAAAATCATGCAGTGAAGTGCAGCACAGGTAAACAGTAAACAGCTCACAGTCCTAGTGACGAGACCTTTGTGGTGGCAGGGTATCCGTTAGTCTCACAGCCTGAGGGAAGAAGCTTTTACCCAGTCTGACAGTCCTAGTCCTGATGCTTCTGTACCTCTTTCCTGATGATGGCATGTCAAAGAGATTGTGGGATGGGTGGCAGGGATCCTAAAGAATGATTTGGGCCCTTCATCTACAACGCTTCCAGTAAATGTAACAAATGGATGTGACAGAGTCCCCGATGATTCTCTCAACAGTTTTATTGTCCTCTTTAGGGTCTTGTGGTCTAATGTATTGCAGCTTCTATATCAGAAGAACACTCTTGATGGTTCTGCTGTAGAAAGTTGTTAGAAGGGGTGAAGGGAGCCTTACACACCTCAGTCTCCTCAGATCAGCATGCTGGCTCTGAAGCAACCCAAAAAAAACACAAAAAAAAGAACATAATAATAATGATGATGATAATAATAATAATAAATACATAAAATAGCTTATATACATAGACTGATTGTTTGTCTATAAAGTGACACTAGATACAAAATCGTCTGTATATAAAATGACTGATAGGAAATGATAAAATAGGGTTGGTGGGGGTGAATAGGTCAGTGGGTGGAATTGTTGATCAGCCTTACTGCTACAATTATTTCATTCTTCTTTATGATGTGCTGAGCTTCGTCCATAGCTCTCTTTAATTGATCGTGGTCATGGGCAAAGTAGTTGTCGTACCAAGTTCTGATATATCCAGCAAGAATGCTTTCTATGGTGTAGTGACAAAAATTGGGTAGTGCTTCCAGGAGATGGCATATATCTGATGGGCTGATTGGCCTTCATCCAAGCTATAATTACTCAATCACTTTATTATTCAATCCATGGCACAATTGTTAGGAACTGCATGTCCCAAGAGGTTTAATGTTCTCTCCAAGTTCATTGTAATTCAGATTTTTCCCAATGTTGTTATAATGTCCATCATATGGAATTGTTGAAGCATCAAGGTAAATTCTTCTCTGATTTGCCTCAATTTAACTACCGGAAATGGTTCTTTGCTTTTCATCCTTACACTCAAAAACCATTTTGTCTTTCTTTCCATAATCTTCTAAACACTGCCTTTCCCACCACATATTCAAAACTTTACACCATGTGGATTACGTACATAACCAGAAGACATCTTAGTGGTCCTCATTGATCAGGGTTGACCATGGATGCTGCATCCTAGCTGTCTATGCAAAACAGGGTAGTACGATATAGAGATCAAGTTATTGCCCATGCATTAGGCTCCCCCTCACCATGGGGGAATGCAAAGGAACTGCAGAGACCACTACAGCTTGCACCAGCAGCATTACAGGAGTTAACAGTCAGCATTGAAATTAATGTAGGACCGCCTTAGGGATTCCAGCTCTGGATTTGTCCTCAGGATTTATTTCTGAAGCCTTCCCCATGAGTGGGTATACTCACAAGGCAACAAAGATTTGAGTTCAGAGTTTTACTTCTAGGTGAGCTGCCAACTATGCTGATGAGCACTATCTGCCCAGAGTGACTGTTTTTAAGGTTCCAGTAACCTGCTTTTGCCCCTTGTCCTGGCAGTAGAACCGGTTCAGCCAGGCTTATTAGCTAGGTCACACTTGAAGGTCAGGAACTTAGTTGTCAGAGGCTATTTGAGCCACATGCTATTGGGAGCACTTAATAGGTAGTGGAAGATATGGCTATGATAAATTGATGCTTCCTCCTTTAAGAACATCAAAAACTAGGAGTATCAGTGAATCATACAATATCTTAAGCTTGCTATGTTCTTCAATACAACACTTCTTGGACTAAATTCACCTTCCTGCCCGATCTCAATTTGGCTCTTTGAATTTAACGTTGTGACATAGTCAGATCTGCTTTAACTGAGATTAAGCTCACACTGTCAATGTACACAGAGTTTCACAGACAGAAGAACAATGAGAACGCAATATTAACCTCCTCTGTTGGATGCTCTTGCTCTTTCTGAGAGTCTGCAGTTCTCAATCTGTTTATCATCAATGAACTTAAATCAGAACAGATTATATTCCACTAAAATGTTTTTGTTTGATAGGAATTGTTTGCTTTAAGTAAATATTTTAAAAGAAAACACCACGTGTTACTGGGCTTCTCCAGTTTTTGTTCCGTGCATCCTTAACATACCAGCAAATGACAATGTGATGGAGAGTGCTCGGTAAACACATTCCTTACACTCGTACATTCACTCACACACAAACATTGCTTAGTTATTCTGCCGTCTTTGCACTGAGTGTACACATTTCAATGTCTTCCCTGGTATGATCTCATAATTCACCGATTGCTACATACATTCAGAGAAAGACATCAAGGTTTGGTTTAATTTCATTCTTTATTTGTATGTAACTGCAAGTATGCGATTATGTTGAACATTCTGCTGTTTCACTGCTGGGTGCTAAACCGAGCTGATGCACTTGGGTTAGTTTTATGGCGCCTTTCCCGCAATACACGTCAGAATACTCCATTTATTTAGTAAAGGGGATGTGTAAATGTGCATATATTGTTTGTGTACTGTATTTAAAGTTGATACTTCAGTTTGTTTTGTAATATGATTGTAACCACATTGTGGGGTGCATCATATTCTAATTCATGTGTAGTCTTAAGTTAACTTTGATGGAAACTAAAGATGGAATGTCCTGGTGCCAAGTTAAAGTTAAAGGAGCTCTTTTCCCTCAGTAAAAGACAGAGATAGGGGCTGCCAGGACCAGAATAAGTATGGGCTATTATATTTTTTCTGGTAGATATCACTTTGTAAATATTGGCATTTTTCTCATCACGAATTTTCACTAGGTTTTGTAAGTTTGGTTTTTGACACATCTAATAAACACCTTTGCACTGAAGTGCTAAGCCACTCCAGCCAATTTTTCTTTGGTTATAGCCAATGTATCTAACATAACTCATGATGAAGTGTGCAGAAGGAGGTTGCCAAAACATTTCCTGCTGAAGTGTCTTGGCCCAAGGCATCGGCTGTACTCTTTTCCATAGACACTGCCTTGCCTGCTGAGTTCCTCCAGCGTTTTGTGTGTGTTTCCAAGACACTGCCTGGATTAGATGGTATGAGGTGTAATGAGAGGTTGGACAAATGTGAGTTGTTTGCTCCTGAGCATCAGAGGCTGAAGAGAGGCATGACAATGTTATGGTCCTGAATGAACAGCACCAGGCATCCAAGTTTCAGCACTCCATTTCCCTGGAGCATGCTTAGCTGCTGCTGTTCCTTTAAAACACAGACTGCCAATTACTGCCTGCCACAATTCCTAAATGGAATGTCTGTACTTCAAAGCCTCATGCTGAGCATCCAGTGCTCAACTGTAGGAGTTCCATTTCTAGAATGACTGCTTGTGATTTTGCCCTTGGATTTTGTTTGTGTTGTCTTGTTTATTTCATGTCTGAGTTATTTCTAGACCATACTCTGCACTTTGGTTCACTGTCATCCAAAGCCCTCTCGTTACAGACTGAAATTTATATAAAGAACATTATGCGAGGCATAGACTGACTATATTTCCCCTGGTTAAAAATGTCAAATACTAGAGGACATGGAGATGAGGAAAGTTTAAAGGATTCTAAAGCAGGGCAAATATTCAATGCTGAGAATGGCTGGTGCCTGGAATGGGTTACCTGGGCTAGTAGTGGAGAATATAGAGGGATAAGGATGATAAACGGAAGAAGAACATTTTGGTAAAACTGGCATCAAGATTGGCACAACATTGTGGCCTGAATAACCTGTCCAGTGCTGTACTATTGCATGTTCTATGTTCGCATAGAGAGTGGTGAGTTCATGGGATGTACTACTGCAGATGGTGGTGAAAGTAGATAGACCGACAGATGAATATGCTGGGAATACAAGGATATGGATGACATGTAGCAGAGGAGCTTTAGGTTAATTTGACACAGTACAAAGATAACAGAGTATGACCTGCATGGTGGGGTCCTTGATATTGGATGTTCCTTCCTTGTGGCAGATTTCCTTCTAATTGTACTCAGTGGTGAGGGGTATAGGCACAAGGCAGTGGACATTTGAGATTGTTGTTTACATTCTCCCAGATGAGCTGCCAACAGTGGCTGATGACCCCCATCTGCCCAAGCAACTGGTTTTAAGGTGCCAGGAACCCACTTTTGCTTCTTCTCATGCCAGTAGAAATGGTTTCACTGAACTTAGTAGCTAAGCCACACACGAAGGCCGGGCGCTAGATCTGGTTATCAGAGGTTATTTGAGGCGCATGCCATTGGGAGCTTATCACCACTGCACACCTCTCCCCAGCTATGACAATCTTAAATAACTCAGAAATATTAGAAATCTATTAACAACCAAACATGCAGCTGTTAATAAATGTCTTAGGCAGCACAGCAGCATAAGGGTCACTACTTCGTTTTACAGCACCAGCGACTGCGGGTCTTCTCCTGACCGGGTGGGTTTCCTCCAGGTGTTTCAGTTTCCTGCTACATTCCAAAGATGTATGGGCTTGTAGGTTAATTGGTCAACATGGGTGTAATTGGCAGCCGGAAAGGCCTGTTACCATAGGGTATCCACAAATAAAATAAAAAAAATTAAAAAGACTGATTCCTCAATCTTCTGATAGTTATAAAGCTGAATCCATTTTTCCCTTCACATGTGCATGCAGACTGAAATAAAGACTTTGAGTTGTACAGCACGGAAATAGGCCATTCAGCCCAAATGATTCACTCTGACTGAAATGTCCATCCATACGAAGCCCGTTTTCATGCTCCTGCCCTGCATCTCTCCATGCTGAGAATTCAGTTTTTACGTCAGATAAAGTAGGAAGTACACAATCAGCAGTAAGCCTAACTCTATTCAACTGAACCTTGGAGTCAAGATACATCATCCAAGCTCCAAGTGCTTTATTTGGGCAGCACTCATATATACAATAGAATAAGAGTAAAAAGGCAATGTTTCTGATGGTACAATTGAAAGAAAGACTTCACAGGATGGTGTATATGTACTTGAGTATTACTGATAACCATGAACTGTTCCAGCTGCTAGCATCCAGGAAACGGTACCGCAGAATAAAAGCCAGGACCAACAGGCTTTGGGACAGCTTCTTCCACCAGGCCATCAGACTGCTTGACTCACACTGACGCAACTGCATTTCTATGTTATATTGACTATCTTGTTGTACATAATGCTTTTTATAATTGCACATTGCACATTTAGACGGAGACATAACAGAAAGATTTTTACTCCTCATGTACAGTATATGAAGGACATAAGAAAGAAAGTCAAATCATTTCAATACTAAAAAAGTGGCTGCCCTCCTTATGCAGTCCAACTAAATTTCAAATTTAAAGGTGGCAACGCTATCAAAATAAAAGTTGTCAGGGCTATATTTCAAAATAAAAGCCTGAACATCCAGTATCTCTGATTTCTTAGGTTTTTTTTTAAATTTTTGTTGAATTAAACTAAATCTTCCTCTATATGATACATGTCTCTGCATTTTCTACACATTCATTGGATCTCATTCCGCCAAGATGTAACACTGAGCATCATAGGAAGTCATTCCTGCCTGTGGCCATCAAACTTTACAACTCCTCCCTCAGAGTGTCAGACACCCTGAGCCAATAGGCTGGTCCTGGACTTATTTCCATTTGAAATAATTTACTTTTTATTATTTAATTATTTAGGGTTTTATATTGCTATATTTCTACACTGTTCTTGGTTGGTGCGACTGTAATGAAACCCAATTTCCCTCGGGATCAATAAAGTATGTCTGTCTGTCTGTCTAATAGCATCTTCAATGTCTCTATCATGTTTGCTTTCCCCACCAAACATGGCATATATATATATATATAAAACAAAAATTCTACTTTCTTCACACATCTCTTCCAAAAGCAAGCGGGGTTTCTCCATTAAGTCTGCGGAAGACTAGAACTAAAGACTAGAACTTAAGGGTCAAAGGTGAAATATTTAAGGAGTATCTGAAGTGGAACATCTTCATTCAGAGGATGGTAAGAGTGGGAAACAGGCTGCCAGTGGAAGTGGTGGATACGGGTTCAATTTCAACATTTCAGAAAAATTTGAATAAGTACATGGATGGGAAGAACATGGAAGGTTATAATCCTGGATTGGATTGATGTACGAGAAAGAATAACAATTTTGTATGGAATAGATAAACTGAAGGGCCTGTTTCTGTTCTAAGACTAGGACCTTATCTGCTTGAAATCTTTCCCTTCTCACCTTAAATACATGCCGTCTAGTACTTGATATTTCTATTCTGGGACAAAGATACTGCCTGTTTTTTTTTATTAAGTGCAATTGTGAACAATAGCCAGATCAGAAATGCTGATCAAGTCAACTAGTTCCCAAAGAGAACTCTGATAGGCCAATCAGATGGTTCACTGTTGCTCAGTGATAGAACATTAAAAAAACCATATATACAATTAAGAAATATTAAAGAATAGTAGAAATACTGGAGTGATGATGATCATGATGAAGTCTGCTCGAGAGAGACATTTATACACATGCTGTCTTCCATAATTCAGAGAGATTGAAGGATAAGGTTACAGGGTGACAAAACATGACAGCAGCACGTGGAACTAAAAACTAATCCCTACCGGGAGAAAACAGCTCCTGTTCTTTCCGCACTGTTCTCCAGCAGTTTAAGGACTAAGTCCAGCTGGAACATAACTCACAAGTGCTCTTCAAAGTCAGGTATTAACCCTACCTACCAACAACCAAGCATTGCCATCCTGGTCCCCTTCATGATAGCTTATGGAGAAGCATGTGACCTCCCCCCCCACCCCGCCCCGCCCCGCCCCACCCCACCAATATGTTATGGTCCGGTCCGAAGCCCGCATCCAGTCCGTGAACTCTGGACTCTGGGTCTTGTAGCCGTCCCTCCTTTCACCCTTAAGCCCAAATAGGATCATCTTGGCTTAAGGAGGTGCACCTGATGCCTATTGGCTGGCAGGTGTATATAAGGGGCTCTGGGACTGTGTCTAGTTGGAGGTTGTCTTGTTTGTCCTATTTACCCTGGCCTGTGTGTCATGTTTGTTGTGCTTGTGTTGTTTCCCTGGTTTTGTTCTGTTTGTCCTGGCTTGGAATACTCACTGTTAATCAGCTAGTTATATAAGTCTAGTCATCCTGGACTGAGCTCCCTTCTGATCCCTTGTCTCTGTTGGGTAAGTAGGCTGGACTGCTGTTGCTTGGTGGGGGACTCTGACCCTTCCTATTCCTTGCCTCTATTGGGTAAGCCTGGCTGGACTGCATCCACAGCATCTGGAAGGCTGTTCCAAATTCTGATAGCACAATGAAGGAAGCTTCTATCCAGTGTGTAGGTTCTTGCCTTAGGCATAGAAACAGCATAAGCAGGCATAGATAAACTTGATTGTGTGGTGTGCCATCTCTCATAAGGTGAAGGCAGCATGGCATGAAGGTCTACAGAGCTGTGGCTGGTGTGCATTTTGCATAGCACAGTAGATGCAGCAATCTCTCATCTGTGGTGTAAACTACTGATGGCTAGCTTCTCATGAGCTGTGGCTTCACCTACACCTATAATCCTGAGAGTCTTTCTTTGAATGAATCAAGCTGGCTGAGGAAACTCTGTGAGGCATCCATCCATGATAAGTAGGCATACTCCATGATAATTTGTACCTGGGCTTTGTAAACTGGTTCTGCCCTCATTGTCAAGTTTGAATGCTACTTTCTGCAGAACTCCAAGCCTTTGTCCAGCCTTGTTTGGAATAGTGGAAAGGTGTTTATCCCACACCAACTTGCTGTCAATATTAACACCAAGAATTACTACCTACTTTAAATCCAGCTTGCAGTTCCCAAAATACAGGTCGGGGGTAGATGGATTCATCTTCCTAGACATCACTGTCACCTTGCACTGAGTAGGCTCAAAGGTGATATTCCAGTCGTCTGCCCAGGCTTTCATCCTGTCAAGATCCCTGTTCAGGCCTGCTGTCACTGTATTACTCCTGCTCCAGTTGGTGCAAATAGTGTTGAGTCATCAGTGTACAGGTATAGCTTGTTTAACTCCGATAATTTTATAAACTTCTATCAGCCACTGACCCTTCATAAAGAGCAACTCAAGTTATCAAGTTTGTCCAGACTTTCGCATTGGCTCATTTGTTCTAATCCAGACAACATCCAGGTGAGCCTTTTCTGAATGCTTTCCAATTTTCACATCCTTCCTGTAAAAGGGTAACCAGAATTGCAGGCAATTAAAATCTCTTAACATTATAATAGCTTCTTAGAAATTGATACATATTTTTTAGTAGAAAATAACAGAAGTTAGTGACAATCCTCAGGGTCTTGACATGAAGCAACAACTGTTCATTTCCTACCACAGATGCTGCCTGAACTGAGTTCCTGTGGCATTATGTGTGAATTCTGGAAATGCTCTTTAGCTCAGACAGCATCTACATAAAGAGGAGTAAATAATGAATTGGGGTAATTAAATAAATTGGTTTATTATTGTCATGTGTACTAAGGAACAGTGAACATCTTTTCTCATAACCATATAACTATATAACAATTACAGCATGGAAACAGGCCATCGCAGCCCTTCTAGTCCACGCCAAATGCTTACTCTCACCTAATCACTCTGACCTGTACTTAGCCCATAACCTTCCTTTCCTATCCATATACCTATCCAATTTTGCTTTAAATCACAATACCAAACCTACCTCTACCACTTCTACTGGATGCTTGTTCCACACAGCTACCACTCTGAGTAAAGAAATTCCCCCTCGTGTTACCCTTAAACTTTTGCCCCCTAACTCTCAACTTGTGTCCCCTTGTTTGAATCATCCCTACTCTCAATGGAAAAAGCCTATCCACGTCAACTTTATCTCTCCCCCTCATAATTTTAAATACCTTTATCAAGTCCCCCCTCAACCTTCTATGCTCCAAAGAATAAAGACCCAACTTATTCAACCTTTCCCTGTAACTTGGATGCTGAAACCCAGGTAACATTCTAGAATATCTTCTTTGTACTCTCTATTTTGTTGACATCTTTCCTATAATTCAGTGACCAGAACTATACACAATACTCCAAATTTGACCTTACCAATGCCTTGTACATTTGTAACATTACATCCCAACTCCTATACTCAATGCTCCGATTTATAAAGGCCAGCATATCAAAAGCTTTCTTCACCACCCTATCCGCATGAGATTCCACTTTCGGGGAACTATGCACCATTATTCCTAGATCACTCTGTTCTACTGCATTCTTCAATGCCCTACCATTTACCATGTATGTCCTATTTGGATTATTCCTACCAAAATGTAGCACCTCACACTTATCAGCATTGAACTCCATCTGCATTGCTCAGCCCACTCTTCTAACTGGCCTAAATCTCTGCAATCTTTGAAAACCTACCTCATTATTCACAACACCACCTACCTTAGTATCATCTGCATACTTACTAATCCAATTTACCACCCCATCATCCAGATCATTAATGTATATGACAAACGCCATTGGACCCAGTACAGATTCCTGAGGCACACCACTAGTCACCAGCCTCCAACCTGACAAACAGTTATCCACCACTACTCTCTGGCATCTCCCATCCAGCCACTGTTGAATCCATTTTACTACTGCAATATTAATACCTAACAATTGAACCTTCCTAACTAACCTACTGTGCAGAACCTTGTCAAAGGCCTTAGACACCATCCACTGCTTTACCCTTGTCAACTTTCCTCGTAACCTCTTCAAAAAATTCGATAAAATTTGTCAAACATGACCTTCCATGCACAAATCCATGTTGACTGTTCCTAATCAGACCCTGTCTATCCAGATAATTATATCTACCATCTCTAAGAATATTTTCCATTAATTTACCCACCACTGATGTCAAATTTACAGGCTGATAATTGCTAAGTTTACTCTTAGATCCCTTTTTAATCAATGGAACCACATGAGCAATATGGCAATCCTCTGGCACCATCCTTGTCTCTAATGATATTTAAAATATTTCTGTCAGAGCCCCTCCTATTGCTACACTAACTTCCCTCAAGGTCCGAGGGAATATCCTGTCAGGATCTGGAGATTTATCCACTTTTATATTTTTTAGAAGTGCCAGTACTTCCTCCTTTTTAATCATCATATTTTCCATAGCTACCCTACTTGTTTCCCTTACCCTATACCATTCAATATCCTTCTCCTTGGTCAATACCGGAGAAAAGGAATTGTTCAAGATCTCCCCCATCTCTTTTGGCTCCACACATAGCTGTACACTTTGATACTCTGAGGGACCAATTTTGTCCCTCACTATCTTTTGCTAACAATATACCTGTATAAACCCTTCGGATTTATTTTCACCTTACTTGCCAAAGCAACCTCATATCTTTTAGCTTCTCTAATTTCTTTCTTAAGATTCTTTTCACATTCTTTATATTTGTCGAGCACCTCATTTACTCCCTGCTGCCTATTTTTATTGTAGATATCTCTTTTTCCAAACCAAGTTTTCAATATCCCTTGAAAACCATGGCTTTTTCAAACTTTTAACCTTTCCTTTCAACCTAACAGGAACATAAAGGTTTTGTACCCTCAGAATTTCACCCTTAAATGACTGTCATTTCTCTATTACATCCTTCCTATAAAACAAATTGTCCCAATCCACTCCTTCTAAATCCTTTCACATCACCTCGAAGTTAGCCTTTCTCCAATCAAAAATCTCAACCCTGGGGTCCAGTCCTAACCTTCTCCATAATTATATTGAAACTAATTTCTTACCTACTGTTCATACAGATTCATTCCAACAGCGCACTGAGGTAGCATAAGCCCAAATAGTAACAAAGGAGAGAACTTCACGTCCCATCATTGAAATGTTCTCACAACTTATGGGCTCACTCTTCATTTCATGTTCTCAATATTTATTGCTTATTTATTATAATATCTTTATGTGTTTGCTAAGCTTTGCACACTGGTTGGTGTGGGCTTTCATTGATTCTGTTACGGCTATAATTCTATTATGTACTTATTGAGTATGCCCACAAGAAAAGGAAACTCAAGGTAGTTAATGGTAACATAAATGTACTTTTAATAAAAAAAATATTTTGACAGTTGAACTTTGAAGACTGGAGAATAAAGTTTTACAGATAGAGAGAAAGTGCACTGCAAGCAGACAAGGAGTTTCAAGGTCTCAAGGTCACAGCGAAATCGATTGTGAGGACAGTGGGGATAGATGTTATCCTTGAGCTTAGTGGTATGTGATCTTTGTATGTTCTATCCAACGGGAGAGGGGAGAAGAGAGAATGCCTGTGGTAGAGGGATCTTTATGCTGGCTGCTTTAATGGGATACCAAATCATGTAGAGAGAGTCCATAGAGGGGAGGACGGTGACTATGACGTGCTGAACTGTGTCCACAACTCTCTGCAGTTTCTTGCTGTCACTGGCAGGCTTTTTGTCATACCAAGCCATGCAGCTTCGGGATGGGATGCATCGAGAAACATGCTGAGAGGCTGGGTCCCATTTCAGGACAACAACAGAGAAATACAACATTAGTTTTGGGTAGTAGAAAAGCTAGGACAGCAGCTGGGGAGAACAACTCTCGCAAATTGTTACAGATGCACTGTGGAGAGCATTTTAACTGGTTGCATCACTGTCGGGTACGGAGGGGTGAATACTTGAGTTCAGAAACATCAGCAGGGAGTTTCAAACTCAGCCAGCTCCTTCCTATGCACTAGCCTCCCAGCATTGAGGCGATGCCTCAAAAAGGTATCCTTCATTCCCCCATCACCCAGGACATGCTTCTTCCCTTTGCTATTAAGGAGGAGGCACAGAGCCCTGTAAATACACCCTCCGATGATTCAGGAACAGCTTCCTCCCCTTTCCCATCAGATTTCTGAATGGACAATAAACCCACGTGCACCAGTTCAATATCTGATTTTTGCTTCTTTTTCACAACATTTGCCAGTGATGAACCTGATTCTAATTTGGAAGGTTAATTCCTCTGCAGAAGTGTGTCTGGATGACTCGATGTTGCAACAAGGCACCAGTTAAAGCAGATTATTTTTTTTTGCCTGCATAATGTGCTGCTCATGGTAAGATTGTGGCATGTTGCCAGGAAGCCAAATGATAAAAGAAAGAAAAAACATGATTTAAAATGTCAGACAGAACTGGCCAGTCTTGATTCAGGCAGAATGGAAGAGGGATTTGCTTTCAGATGGTGAATTTGATAGTGAGTCCCTCAGGGAATCAAAGACAATCTTGTTTTCGTCTTAATGCCAGGCTTGTTAAAGTGAAAATTTTAGAGCAGAAGACATAATGCCTGAAAGGAAGATTTTGCATGTCATCAAAAACTTTGACAAGTTTCTGTAGATGTGCAGTGTAGAGTGTATTGACTGGCTGCATCACAGCCTGGTATGAAAACACCAATGTCCTTGATTGAACAGAAAATTCTACAAAAAGTAATGGATATGACCCAGCCTCTCCACCTCTCCACCAGTGAGCACATGGAACCCTGTGGCAGGAAAGCATCATCCATCATCAAGAACCTTCACCATGCAGGATATACTCTTTTCTTACTGCTGCTATCAGGAAGAAGGTACAAGACCTCAGGACCCACATCACCATGTTCAGGAATAGTTAATATTCAGCCATCAAGCTCTTGAATAGAGGGGATACACTGAACTTCACTCACCCACTTTCAAGGACACTTTGTCTCATGTTCTCCATACTTATTGTTTCTTCATATTTACTGTGATTGCCCACAAGAAAACAAATCTCAGGGTTGTATATGGTGATATACATGGACTTTGATAATAAATTTACTTTGATCTTTGTACTTTGAAAGAGAACAAAGACCCGGGGCTGGAATATGAAGCAAAATATAAACAATCTGCTGGAGGATCTCAGAGGGCCAGGCAGTGGAGGAAAATGGACAGTCAACATTTTGAATAAAGATGGTTCATCTTGACTGAAGAAGAGAGATCTCTTTTAAACATTAAGCAAGGAGAGCAACATTTTCAAAGTGTGTAACAGTTAATGTTGTCAGAGCAGATAAATTTTGTCAGATCAAGCGCACAATGGGCTCTTCCCATTGTGCAAGTTTGTGCAACTGTGTGCAAGTTTGTGACCTGAAAAATTGACAAGTTCTTTCTCCCTACAGATGCTGCTTGACTGATGAGTTCTTCCATTTTCTTCCCTGGGAAAGAAATGCTTTGTTATGCTTCCATTGCCATGAATAAGTACCTGCCACAATGGAGAGGATGGTATGGTCATGCACCTTGGTAGAAGGAATAAATGTGTAGATTATTTCTAAGCACAGAGTAAATTTCAGAAATTGGAGGTACAAAGGGACTTGGAAATCCAATAATAATATTCCCTAAAAGTTAACTTGCAGTTTGAGTTGGTTATAAGGAAGGCAAATGCAATATTAGCATTCATTTCAAGAAAATTAGATTATAAAAGCAAGGATGTGATGCTAAGACTTTATTAGACATTGGTCAGGCCACATTTGGAATATTGTGAGCAATTTTGGATTCCTTATCAAGGAAAGGATGTGCTGGTGTTGGAGAAGATCCAGAGGAGGTTCATGAGAATGATTGCTGGAATGAAAGGGTTATGTATGTGATGTGTAAATGACTCTGGGTCTGTACTCAGTGAAGTTTAGAAGAATGAGGGCAGATCTCACTGAAACTCACAAAATATTGAAAAACTCAGTGATGTAGTGAGGATGCTTTCAACCCTCGAAGAGTCTAGGACTAGAGGGCACAGCCTCAGTATAGAAGTATGTTCCCTTAGAACATAGATAATGAGGAATTTCGTTAGGCAGAGCGTGGTAATTCATTACCACAGACAGCTCCAGAGGCCAAGTCATTGGATATATTTAAAGTGGAGGTTGTTAGTTTCTTGATTAGCCAGGGCCTCAAAAATTATGGGACGAAGGGAGGAGAATGGGGCTAAGAGAAAAAAAATAAATTAGCCATGAACAAATGGCAAAGGCAAAAGGGCTAATTCAGTTCCTGCGTCTTATAGTCTTCAAGCTTAATGAGTGATTATAAACAAAGCAGTTCATAGTGCTTATACTGAACATGCAAGAGACTGTGGATAATGGAAACAGGGGCTGCAAACTATCTGCTGGAGGAACTCAATGGGTCAGGCGGCATCTGTGGTGGTGGGTGTAGGAATTGTCAGTGTTTCAGGTTCAACATTTTCTTCCCTGCCCCCACTGCACAGATTTTCCCTTTAACCAACCGGCTTAGTCCTAACCTCTCGAGTTTAGCATCACGATGGCCAGTTTGATTCCTGATGAAGAGACTCTGCCCAAAATAATTTCCTTGCATAGACACTGCCTGTTCTTCTACCACTTTGAAATGAATTGACTTTGTATATCCTCAAGTTTTCCAGCATCTCTTGTAACTATGGCCCTTCATTTTATTTATTTATTTTATTTAGAAATGCAGCATGGAACATGTCCTTCTGGTCCAAAGATGTTATTCTTTGTTCCATTTGTGTTATTTCTCATAAGAAATTGTTTAATTTATGGTTAATTTATGTTTTTGTGATTCATGCTTGGAATATGCACTGTGCTCATAATGCTGTTATAAGTAAGTTTTTCATTGCACCTGTGCATACATGTGTTTGTGCCTATGACATATTGAATTTGACCTTGGTTCTGTTGGGTGTGGACCATGAAATGAAAACAAGGGATAGTCCATTAATACCCTGAAGCCTGCTGCATAATTCAATTTTCCAGCAATTCCAAGTTCAAGTTTACTGTCATTCCACCGTACACATGCATACAACTAAATGAACTGTTGTTCCTCTGGGGACCAGAGTGCAAATCATAGTACATACTCTCACACACAGGACATATAGTTGCGATCCAGAGCATACAGTCAGTAGCTTAGCAATCAGTGCTATGCTATTACAGCTCAGAGTTTAATTCCAGCACCATCTGTAAGGAGTTTGTAAGTTCTCCTCGTGGCTGTGTAGGGTTTCTTCCTGCAGTCCAAAAGCATACTGGTTAAAAGATCATTGTAAATTTTCCTATGATTAGGTCAGGGTTAAACAGGTGCATTGCTGGGCATCATAGCTCATTGGGCCAGAATGGTCTGTTCCATGCTGTACCTTGAAATAAAATAATAATCGCACTAGTCGCTGAGTGGTCTGAAGATTGACAGGTTAATCTAATGTCTGAGGTTCATGTTTCTGTAAGACACTAATGTTACTGGCACTGTTATAATAAAACGAGCAGTCATATAATTTCCATTTCATTTAATTCCTTAGGTTCATGTGCAGTTTGATCGGCAAAAGTTGTCAGGATGAATCGCTTCGTGTACAACTCTGGTACGAATCTCACTATTACGTCACTTGTGTACAACTGTGGGAAATGCTTCAACAAGCTCCTTGCGAGGTTCATATGAATCAGATCAAGGTCAAGGCAAACAGCCAGTTTATTTCTCGCAATAACTTCCATATCCCATTTATATCTATCGTAAAAATTAATTTATGGTTTGCATAATTTGCAATTGCCAATCAACAATGAATTGCCATTGGACAATAAGAGCGTAACATGTAGGAGCATAAATAGCCCATTCTGCCATCTGAGTCTGTTCCACCATTTGATCAAATCTGATTTATTATCCCCACAACCCCTATTCTCCTGCCTTCTCACCATAGCCTTTGATGCATTGACTATTCAATAATATTTCATGCTGAAAATCAATATCATTTGTATTTGATTAATTGCTAGAATAGATTGCAAATTTACAAGGTAAGACCTGTTCCCGCAATAAATCTTTCTGCCCAAATTAACACTTGATAAATGAAGAGTTGCTAATTGGCAGGAATTAGAAATAAATTAATGCATTCTGCCTTGTTTAAGCATCTACTACATGTTAGAGTTGTGCTGTTGGCATGACAATGAGTGATCCACCTAGGGGCTGAAGAATGGGGTATTAGACTATGAGACACAAGGGTAGAATAAGACATTTGATCCATCGAGTCTGCTCTGCCATTCCATAATGGCCGATCCCTTATCCCTCTCAACCCCATTCTCCTGCTTTCTCCACGTAACCCCTGACACTCTTACTAATAAAGAACCTATCAACAATTGCTTTAAATATACTGAATAACTTGGCCTCCACGGTCATATGTGGCACTGAATCCCCAAGATTCACTATCCTTTGGCTGAAGAAGTTCCTCCTCAACAGTATTCTGAAATACTTTTATTCTGATGCTGTGCCAGATCCTCCACTGTAGGAAACCTCTTTTACTCTATCTAGGCCTTTCAATGTTCAACAGGTTTCGAGGAGATACCCCCTCATCTTTCTAAACTCCTGTGATTACAGGCCCAGAGCAAATCAAACACTTCTCACATGCTAACCATTTCAGTTCTGGACTCTCTCTAATGCAAGCACATCCTTTCTTAGATAGGGGGCCTAAAACTAAGTACAGTCTGACTGATACCTTATATATCCACAGCATTACATCCTCGCTTTTATATTCTAGTTCTTTTGAATGATCCTTTTCTTTATCCCCTTGTTGGGTCTGTCCCCTCTGTCGGGGAGGAGATAGGGTCCAGATTCTATTCCTTCAGCTGGAGATAATGTGACCTTAATTAAGAAGAAGAAGGAGGTGCTTTGCATTTTTTGAAAGGAAAGAACAAATGAAATACTTGAGTATAAGAAAATCAAGAGAAGACAAGAAGGAAATCAGAAGACCTAAAAGAAGACATGAGTTTGCTTGAGCAGAAAAACTTGAAGGAGGATGCTTCACTTTACAGATATATTAAGAGCAAAAGAAAAGCAAAGAACAAAATGGGTCCTCTTGAATATCAAAATGGTGAGCTATGCATGGAGCTGAAAGGGCATCAAGCAGTGCATGTGTATCTACTTGGCAGTAGGACATAGAGTCTCTAGAAGTGAAGCAATATAGCAGTGAGTTTATAGTCCTTGTAAATTGTAGCAAAATTATCCCAGTTGGAGGAAAATCCGGAGACATATTTTCCAAGGTGAAAATGGCTAAGAACGAGTGGTGTAATTTTAATGTGTTTGGAGGAAAATATAGGAGGGATGTCAAAGCAAAGCGTTTTACACCAAGAGTGGTAAGTGCTTGGAACACACAGGGGGTAGTGCTAGAGTCAGATACATTAGGGACATGGATGAAAGAAAACTGGAGGGCAATGTGGGAGGAAAGGGTTAGATTTATCTAAGAGTAGGTTAAAAAGATGGCACAACATTGTGGGCCAAAGGGCCTGCATTGCACTGTACTGTCGAGGGAAGAGGTGGAGATATAGCTGGTGTGTGATAGGTGGATCAAGGTGGGAGGGGGATGATAAGCCACACTTCTCCTTTTGTTTCTTCTTTCTTTCCAATCCTAAAGAAGGGTCTTGGCCAGAAATGGCAAAATTGTCAGCTTCACTGAGTTCATCCAAAGATTTTTTGGTGGCCTGACAAAGGAACAAAATGTTGCTACATTCAGAGCAGGAAGGCATGTGTGGCAGACTACTGAGTACTCCCAGCAATTTCTGTTTCTGTTACAGTGTAAATTGAAAGCTGTTCTGTAAATTGAATTCTGTCCAAGATAGGGACTTGTGTTGAAAATTAGCACCAAATGCCAGGAGTTGATTTTGAATTAGTATTCGGAGAACTGGGACATAGAACCTGATATATGAATCCAAGTTTCAGCATGGTAGCTAGGGAACTGAGATTTAACTAATTAAATAAATGGAATTAAAATATGAAATAATTACTTGCAAGGATAAAAGTACCAGATTATTATAAAAACCCTTATGCTTCAATAACGGCCTTCTAGAAAACCTACCTCATCTATGATAATATAACCCAATCCCACTGGTGTGTTTGATTGTAACTAGCCTCCTCACAGAAATAATATTTGCGAGTAGATGATAAATGCAGGAAGTATCTATGATCTCACTAACCTGATGAAAGAAACCAGTTGGAAGGCTGAATTTTGAATCTGGTCAGTTTCTCCATGAACACTCTGGGGCCACTTTATTAGGTGTATACTGGCTTATTAATGAAAACATCTCAACAGCTGACCTTGTGGCAGCAACTCAGTGCACAAAAGCACAGGGTCGAGATGTTTATTTGTTGTTCAGACCAAACAGAATGGGGAACAAATGCGATCTAAGTAACTTCGACTGTGGAATGATTGTTGGTGCCAGACAGGGTGGTTTGTATATCTCAGAAACTGCTGACCTGGGATTTTCACACATTGCACAGAGAATAGTGTGAGAAACAAAAAATTACATCCAATGAGCAGCAGTTCGGTGGCTAAAAGTGCCTGGTTAATTAAAGAGGTCAGAGGAGAATGGCCAGACTGGTTCAAGATGACAAGAGGGTGACAGTAACTCAGATAACCACATGTTACAACAGTGGTATGTAGAAGAGCATCTCTGAATGCACAACATGAAGTAGATGGGCTTGAGCAGCAGAAGACCACCAGCATACACCCAATGGCCAGTCTATTAGGTACAGAAGGTATCTATCATAGTGGCCATTGCATGTTAGAGATGGGTCTTAGTAGCTCAACATAGGAACATGCGAGTCCTCATGCAAAAATTCCCTGATAGTCAATTTGCAGGTTGAGTCAGCGATGAGGAAGGCAAATGCAATGTTAGCATTCATTTTGAGAGAACTAGAATATAAATCCAAGGATGTAATGCTGAGTCTTTATACCGAATTAGCCATTCTGCACTTGGAGTACAGTGAGAGGTTTTGGATCCTTCTATCCTCATCTAAGAAGAGATCTGCTCGCATTGGACAGAGTCCAGAGGAGATTCTTGATCCCAGGAATAAGAGTTAACATATGAGGAGTGTTTCATGGCTCTAGGCTTTACATGCTGGAGTTTAGAAGAGGGACAGAGTATCTAATTGAAACGTATCAAATACTGAAAGGCATCTCACAGAAGGTGAGACCTGTACACAAGGAATGGCTTACAACAGAACTGGAGGGTGGACTAATATCCTAGCAGGAAAGTTTGTTAATGCTGCACAGTGGGATTTAAACTGGAGTTTTGGGGGGATGGGAACTAGGGTGCCAGAACAGTTAGTGGAGAGGTTGTGGTGACTGATGTTGGTAAGACCTCAGACAAAGTTAGGAATCAAAAGATGGAGCATGGTGTGACAAGTGTCAATTCAAGAAGTATGGGAGGAAAGGTGGATAATCGTGCTGAAGATCATGTAATTGGTTTACAAACAGAGGCAATGGATCACTTGGCCCATGCATGCTGTCCCATGATTCCATCTGATCATGGCTGATCCAGCACAGGTCCATCTCTTCACAGCTTTCATTTGGTTTTAATATTGGTTTATATTGTCACATGTACTGAGATACAGTGAAAGATTGTTCTGCCATACATTAGTATATCAAGGCAGTTTGTAGATGCTGACTGCTGAACATTACATCACAGTTGCAGATAAGATCCATAGCAAGTTGGAGGGAAGTAGCTGTTCCTGAAACTGGTGATGAGGTTACTTAGACTTCAGTACTTCCTCCCCAACAGTAGCAGTGAGAAGGAGGCATAGCCTGGATGGTGGAGTTCCTCAATGCTAGACATCACATTCTTCAGGCTACATCTCCTGTGGATGTTGCCCGTGGTAGGCAGGACTGTACAGTGTCCATGACCCCACAACTTTGGACAAAGAATTAGGTCTCAGGAAACATTCATACCAGAGGCTGTTTCATAGTAAATGGTATCTATTTGATATGATACCTCACAAGTCACAGCTAAAATAAGTCAATTTTGTTAAGAAGATTAAATAGGTTTCAATAAATAGCCTTCGCTCAGCACATCTACTTGGAGCATTGTTTCAGGAAAGCAGCATCCATCATTAATGATACCCACCATCAAGGAATCCACCCTTCTTGCTGCTGCAATTGGGAAGGAGGTACTAGAGCCTGAAGTCCCACAGTACCGGCTTCAGGAACAATTATTGCCCCTCAACCATCAGGCACCTAAACTAGAGTGGATAATTTCACTCAGCTCAACAAGGGATTACACAATCTACAAAGTCACTTTCAAGGACTTTACAACTCATGTTCTCAATGTTATTTTTTGCTTATTTATTATTATTGTTTGCTTTCTTTTGAATTTGCACAATTTGTCAATGATCGTCAGCCTTTGTGTCGAATTTTTCAGTTATTCATTTGTTCTAATGTGAATGCCTGCAGAAATTAAGCTCGGGATAGTATGTTATTGATATATAAGCATTCTGATGATAAATTTACTCTGAAATTTTCAAAAAGAAAAATTACCCTATTAAAGTAAGTGAGCAAGAATTATAGGATGGTAACACTCCAGTCATGATTCCTGACATGACTGAAGGAGAATGAGAGGTGACATGGCAGAGGTGTACAACATGACAAGAGGCATAATTTAACTAGACAGTCAGAGCCTTTTTTCCCAAGGCAGAAATGGCTAAAACAAGGAGACATAAATTTGAGGTGATTGGAGGAAAGTTTAGGGGGATATCAATGATAAATATCTTAAACAAAAAGTAGAACACTCTGCCTGGGTGGTGGTAGAAGCAGATACACTTAGGAGACTCTTAGCTAGGCACAGGGATGATAGACAACTGAAGGACTATGTGGGGGACAAACAATCCCTGAAGAATTCCTGATACTGGCTGGGGTCACAGGTCTGGTAAAGACATTGCCCAGAAGAAAAGCATTGGTCTTCTTCTGGGCAGTGTCTTTACCAGACCTGTGACCCCAGCCAGTATCAGGAATTCTTCAGGGATTGTTTGTGCCGGTTGCCATCCGTGGTTGTATAACCAGGACTGTGATATGTATCTGCTCATATGACCATCCACTATAACTTCATGTGCCCATGATTGGGGGGTAAGGAAGTGCTATATTCTGCCCAAGGGTGAACTATAGGCTAGCGGAGGGAAAGACACCTCACCCCTCCTTTAATAGAAAAGTAGCTTCAACACCCCCAGATTGATCTTGATGTATGCTAAAAGGTTGGCACGTTGTGGGCCAAAGGACCTGTACTGTGCTATACATGTTCTATTTTCTAATATTCTTTATGTTCTACACTCTGTGAAAGGCAGGAGAATGGCCAAATCATCTCTATTCAGATCAAATTTTGCAGTGCCACTAAATTCAGCCATAATATTGCCCATTCTCACTTTCTGACGACATCTTGCACAAACTTGTTGTATTTCTTCAATCTGTCAGACTATAATTCTAACTCTATCACAGCAAGCAGCATGTATATATGTAAAATGTTAGATATTTATTGATTCTGGTCTTTGGTAGCATAATTAATTTCCAGAAAGGATAATATTTCCTTCCACCTAAATGTAAGAATAATTACAGAGGAAAAAACTAACCCAACTTGCACACTTGATCTGTGATAATCAATCAAAGAGGAAAATCAATGGCCCGATCTAAACCTCATCAAAAATTTGAAACACTTTAAATAATTGCTGAACTTTACTCAAATGAAATAACAATTCAGAACTCAGTCGCAATTTAATGCAGGCACAGCAAATGGAAAGCTATTGCTTCATATTTTAACTTTGATGTTCTAGTAAATTTATCAAACATTGTAATCCAATTCTCTTCATTATTTAGTGTGAATGACATTACTTTTGCCATACAGCTAATTTCTCATTGTAATTTTATCATCCTTTAATGACATTTCTCCTACTATATCGTAAATTGGTTACTTCCCTTCCACCACTCATTTCTTGAACTAACTGGCAAATTCCTAATTACTACAGCTTGACAACTCTGTGGTCAGCTTGACAAGTTTGCATTAAAATGCTCATTTTTATGTTCTTCCTTGAAAGAAAAATGTGTGTTTAGTTCAAAGTTCAAAGCAAATTTATTATGAAAGTATACATTGTATATATCATCATATACTACCCTGTGATTTAATTTCTTGCTGGCATTCACAATAAATCCAAAGATACATAATCGAATCAATGTAGGACCACACCCAACAGAATTGACAAACACCAATGTGCAAAAGACAACAAACTGTGCAAATACAAAAGTAATAAATAAGCAGTAAATATCAAGAACATGAGAAGAAGAGTCCTTGAAAGTGAGTTCATATGTTGTGGGAATATTTCAGTGATGGGCTGAGTGAAGTTATCTCTGGTTTCTGGTTGAGTCATCTCTGGTTCAAGAGCTTGATGGCTAAGGGGTAATAATTGTTCCTGAATCGGGTGGTGTGGGTCCTGAGCCTTCTATACCTCCTTGTTCACATTTCCTTGATATGATAAAAGATTCTGAAGACGCTGGAAATCTTGTGCAACACACACCAAATGCTGGAATAGCTCAAAAAGTCAGGCAGGATCTATGGAAGTGAATAAACAGTCGATGTTCCAGGCCAATACCCTTCATCCAGATGTCCAGTTAAAGGGTCTCAGCCTGAAATGTCAACTGTTTATTCACTTCCATTGATGTTGCCTAACTGATATGATGCTATACTGAACACCTGAGATCCTGCTACATGCTTTCATTGTACTTGTCCATATAACAATAAACACAATTTTGACTTTGGCTTTGCAAACTCTCCAACTCTGTGAAATCCACACAAAGTCACCTGTAGCTCAGTGACAGAGACAGAAAACTGAGTGTGACTTGCACTTCACAGTCCCAGATGAAATTCCTGATGCATGTTGTGCAGCCTCTCAAGCAAATGCAAATGATTCCTTGGAACTGCTTTTGTTTAGAAATTCCAGCAGACTCTATAGGATGTTTTGAAGCTTTAGACCAACTGGTGGATGTGGGTTCTATTACAATATTCAAGAGAAGCAGTTTTATGTAGTTCTGATCATCTTCTGACAGGAAACATATCAATAAGATTGAAAGAGTATAGAGAAAATTTACAAGGATGGTGCTGGCAGTTGAAGATCTAAGATAAAGGGGTTGAATAGGTTTGGACTTTATTCCCTGGAGTATAGGAGAATGAGGAAAGATTCAATAGAGGTATACAAAATACAAGGGCTATAGGTAGTGCAAATGCAAGCAGGCTTTTTACACTGAGGTCATAGGTTAAGGATGAAAGGTGAAATATTTGAGGGTATCCTGAATAGAAACATCTTCACTCAGAGGATGGTAAGAGTGTGGAATGAGCTGCCAGCAGAAGTGGTAGATGTGGGTTTGATTTCAATTTTAAGAAAATTTGGATGCGAGGGGAATGTTGCAAGAGTGCGTCAATGAGACTAGGCAAAATGATAGATTGGCATGGACTTGATGGTCTAAAAAGCCTTTTAATGTGCTATAGTGTTCATTGACTCTATGGCAATATGTTCATTGCATCAAAATTTATGTGAAACTATGCCCCAAGAAATAAAGCTTTGAAGCTCATAGTAAATTTATGAACAAAGTGCATATATGTTACCGTGCACGACCTTAAGATTCATTTTCTTGCAGGTATTTGGCCAATGGAACATTTCTATTGACAGGAGAAGGGGCAAAGGCAGGTTATTAGTGCCTTAAAACCAGTTGCTTCAGGCAGATGGGACTCATCAACCATGGTTGGCAGATCGTCTAGGAGAAGGAAAACTCTGATCTCAAACGTCTGCTGTCTTGCGTTTATACTCACTTATGGGGAAGGATTCAGCAGTGAATCCTGAGGAATAATCTGGAGCTGGAGTTCCTAAGACATATACTTATTTTTTATAGGCATCTGTTAGTCTCGAGAATCCATGGATTTGCGCCTTGGAAGGCACAGGCCTGGGCAGGGTTATATGAGAGACCGGCAGTTGCCCAAGCTGGGGGCCTTCCCCTCTCCACGCCACCAATGTTGTCCAAGAGAAGGGCACTAAGACCCAAGCAGCTTGGCACCAGTATCATTGCAGAGCAATGCGTTGTTAAGTGCCTTGCTCAAGGACACAACATGTTGCTTCAGCTGAGGCTCGAACCAGTGACCTTCAGATCACTAGACCGATGCCTCATCCATTAGGCCACACACCAAGTTCCTAAGATAGCCTTATACGAAGACCTTATCTGGAATATAAGGATATTCCATCTTTGTCAAACTGGAAAACCCATACCTGAACAGCCACCTGAAGAGATTGGTATGAGACCACCTATCAGCTACTTACAATGCCATCCTAACATCACCAGCTTGACGTCTCCACAACATCTCATACCTCCATTGATGCAAAGATAAGACTAATGACCTTCTCATTACCTCTATCTTGCTGAATCGGGAGCAAGTTACAGCTTGTGATTCAGCTGGGAGCTCAGAGAATTCGACCGTGCAGATAGGATTTAAGCCTACCTGGTCAATACCTGTGGAGGAGGGGGAACTGTGCAGGCACGAGTGACGTCAGCGTCGAGCACGCACTTTAAAAGGCAGGACTTCTTGTCAGAGTGGTCATTTGAATCGGGAGCAAGTTACAGCTTGTGATTCAGCTGGGAGCTCAGAGAATTCGACCGTGTAGATAGGATTTAAGCCTACCTGGTCAATACCTGTGGAGGAGGGGGAACTGCGCAGGCGCGAGCGACGTCAGCGTCGAGCGCGCACTTTAAAAGGCAGGACTTCTTTTCAGAGTGGGCAGCGTCGAGTGGGCAGCGGTCCGTGGAAGCAGAGTCCTGGGCTTTGGCTAAGTGGGCTTCTGCGTAAGGGGACTTCGGTAAGCCTGTGTGATTGCTCGCTGAGGGGAAGAAGGTAAGGTCGCTAGGTGCTTTTTAGACATTCTATTAATCCAGTTCAGGTAATGGGGGAGACAGTCAGAGCAGTGGTGTGCTCCGTATGCAGTATGTGGGAAGTCAGGGTCAACACAGTTGTCCCTGATGACCACACCTGCAAAAGGTGCGTCCAGCTGCAGCTCCTATCAGACCAAGTTAGGGAGTTGGAGCAGGAGCTGGATGAACTATGGATCATTCGGGAGGTGGAGGCAGAGATAGATAGTTATCAGGAGGTAGTCACACCAAAAAACCAAGAAGTAGGCAGATGGGTGACGGTCCAGAGAGGCAGGGGGAGCAGGCAGAGAGAGCAGAGCACCCCTGCGGCCATTCCCATTAACAATAAGTATACCGTACTGGATACTGTTGATGGGGATGACCTACCAGGAATGAGTTGTAGTGGTCCTGCCTCTGGCACAGAGGTTGAACCCTCAACTAGAAAGGGGAGGAGGGAAGAGAAGAGAGCGATAGTTTTAGGGGACTCTATAGTTATGGGGGCAGATAGGAGATTTTGTGGGGCAGATCGGGAGTCTCGGATGGTATGTTGCCTCCCTGGTGCCAGGGTCCGGGACATCTCAGATCGGGTGCAGGCTATTCTTGAGAGTGAGGGCATGAACCCAGATGTAGTGGTCCATGTAAGGATCAATGATGTAGGTAAGGTGAGTGAGGGGGTCCTGCTTAGAGAGTTCAGGGAGTTAGGAGTGAAGCTGAAAGGCAGGACCTCCAGGGTGACAATCTCGGGATTGCTACCTGTGCCACGTGCGAGTGAGGCGAAGAATAGAATGATTATGCACATTAATACGAGGCTGAGAGCATGGTGCAGGAAGGAAGGGTTCAGGTTTTTGGATAATTGGTCTTTGTTCCAGGGACATTGGGATCTGTTTCGAAGGGATGGTCTACATCTGAACCGGAGGGGTACTAACATTCTTGCAGGAGTATTTGCCAGTGCTGCTCGGGGGGGTTTAAACTAGATGTGCAGGGGGCAGGGATCCAGATCCAGAGGGTTGGTCAGAAGGTGCATGGGGTTAAATGTGTACAAGGTTTGGGTGATCTTGAGAAGGTCATCAAAATTCAGGGTGCAATTAGCCCGATGGAATTTCAAGGAGCTGGGTTAGGTACAGTAAACAGTGTTTTAAGCAAAGAGAGGAGGAATGGGCTAAGAATTCTATACTTGAATGCGCGCCGTGTCAGAAATAAGACAGATGACCTTGAAGCTCAGATGAAAATGGGGAACTACGATATTGTTGGGATAACGGAGACATGGCTCCAAGGGGATCAGGCCTGGGAATTGAGTGTACCAGGGTATACGTGCTATCGTAGAGACAGAAATATGGGAAGAGGGGGTGGGGTGGCCCTGTTGGTGAGGAATGAGATTCAGTCCTTAGCAAGAGGTGACTTGGGAACAGGGGAAGTAGAGTCTGTGTGGATTGAGCTGAGGAACAGTAAGGGTAAAAAGACCCTAATGGGTGTTGTGTACAGGCCCCCAAACAGTAGCGTGGATATTGGGTACAAGTTGATTAGGGAGTTAACATTGGCATGTGCTAAAGGTAATGCAGTCGTTATGGGAGATTTCAACATGCAGGTGGACTGGGAGAATCAGGTAGGTGCTGGACCCCAGGATAGGGAGTTTGTGGAGTGTCTAAGGGATGTATTTTTGGAACAGCTTGTGCTTGAGCCAACCAGGAACGAGGCTATTTTGGACTTGGTGATGTGTAATGAACAGGAATTGATAAGTGATCTTGAAGTAAAGGAGCCATTAGGAAGTAGTGATCATAACATGATAAGTTTTTATCTACAATTTGAGAGGGATAGGGGCAGATCAGAGGTGTCAGCGTTGCAATTAAATAAAGGAGACTACGGAGCCATGAGGGAAGAGCTGGCCAAAGTTAAATGGGCGGATGCCCTGGCAGGAAAGACAGTGGATCAGCAGTGGCAGATATTCTTGGGCATAATACAAAAGATGCAAATGCAGTTCATTCCAATGAGAAGGAAGGATTCAAAGAGGGGGAAGGGGCCACAGTGGTTGACAAAGGAAGTCAGAGATTGTATAGCATTAAAGAAAAAGAAGTATGACAGGGCTAAGATGAGTGGGAATACAGATGATTGGGAAAGTTTTAAGGAACAGCAGATCTTAACTAAAAAAGCAATACGGAGAGAAAAAATCAGGTATGAGCTCAGTCTAGCCAGGAATATAAAAGGGGATAGCAAAAGCTTTTTTAGCTATGTGAAGAGAAAGAAGATAGTTAAGAACAATGTTGGCCCCTTGAAGAATGAATTGGGAGAAATTGTTATGGGAAACAGGGAAATGGCAACAGAATTTAATGCATACTTTAGATCTGTCTTCACCAGGGAGGACACAAGCAATCTCCCAGATGTATGGATGGGCCAGGGTCATAAGATATCAGAGGAATTGAGCCAGATTGACATTAGGAAAGAAACTGTGATGAGTAGACTGGTAGGACTGAAGGCTAATAAATCCCCGGGTCCAGATGGTCTGCATCCGAGGGTTCTAAAAGAGGTGGCTCAGGAAATTGTGGATGCATTGGTAATCATTTTCCAATGTTCCTTAGATTCAGGATCAGTTCCTGAAGATTGGAGAGTGGCTAATGTTGTCCCACTTTTCAAGAAGGGAGGGAAGGAGAAAACGGAGAACTATCGCCCTGTTAGCCTAACGTCAGTCGTGGGGAAGATGCTTGAGTCCATTATTAAGGACGAAATAGTGGCACATCTAGATGGCAGAAATAGGATTAGGCCGAGCCAGCATGGATTTACCAAGGGCAAATCATGCTTGACTAATCTGTTGGAGTTTTTTGAGGGTGTAACAAAGATGTTAGATGAGGGTAAGCCAGTAGATGTTGTGTACCTAGATTTTCAGAAGGCATTCGATAAGGTGCCACATAGGAGATTGGTGAGTAAAATCAGAGCTCATGGCATTGGGGGCAGGGTTTCAACATGGATAGAAAACTGGTTAGCAGATAGAAAGCAAAGGGTAGCAGTGAATGGGTGTTTCTCGGACTGGCTGGAGGTGACTAGTGGGGTACCACAGGGCTCTGTATTGGGACCACAGCTCTTTACGATTTATGTCAATGATTTAGATGAGGGCATTGAAAACTATATCAGCAAGTTTGCTGACGATACTAAACTGGGTGGCAGTGTGACATGCGAAGAGGACGTTAGGAGAATACAGGGAGACTTGGATAGGCTGAGTGAGTGGGCAGATACTTGGCAGATGTCATTCAATGTGAATAAATGTGAAGTTATCCACTTTGGAAGCAGGAACAAGAGGGCAGAGTATTATCTGAACGGTGTCGAGTTCGGTAAGGGAGAAATGCAGAGACCTAGGAGTCCTAGTTCACCAGTCAATGAAGGTGAATGAGCAAGTGCAACAGGCAGTGAAGAGGGCAAATGGAATGTTGGCCTTTGTTACAAGGGGAATTGAATACAAGAGCAAGGATGTCCTTTTGCATTTGTACAGGGCCCTGGTGAGACCACACCTGGAATATTGTGTACAGTTTTGGTCTCCAGGTTTAAGGAAGGACATTCTGGCAATTGAGGAAGTGCAGCATAGATTCACTAGGTTGATTCCTGGGATGGCAGGGCTGTCTTACGCAGAGAGATTGGAGAGATTGGGCTTGTACACACTGGAATTGAGGAGATTGAGAGGGGATCTGATTGAAACGTTTAAGATAATTAAAGGATTTGATAGGATTGAGGCAGGAAATATGTTCCAGATGTTGGGAGAGTCCAGTACCAGAGGGCATGGATTGAGAATAAGAGGTCAGTTATTTAAAACAGAGTTGAGGAAGAGCTTCTTCTCCCAGAGAGTTGTGGAGGTGTGGAATGCACTGCCTCGGAAGACGGTGGAGGCCAATTCTCTGGATGCTTTCAAGAAGGAGCTGGATAGATATCTGATGGATAGGGGAATCAAGGGATATGGGGACAAGGCAGGGACTGGGTATTGATAGTGAATGATCAGCCATGATCTCAGAATGGCAGTGTAGACTCGAGGGGCCGAATGGTCTACTTCTGCACCTATTGTCTATTGTCTATCGTCTCTATAACTTTTATTTAATGGCCAAGTGATTGCTATACCTTTAAAAAAACTCACAGAGTTTATAAGCTGGAAAACTACCCACCATGTATCAGAACTGAAGAAGCCTCTTGGACGGGTGGTGAAACATCTTCTGGACAACATAGCAAGTCCAGTTGCTTTGATTTACTACTGCTTGATATACTGAAAGCATAGCTGCAAAGTGTCTTTGAAAGTGAGTCTGTAGGTTGTGGAATCAGTTCAGAGTTGTGGTGAGCAAAGTTATCCATGCTGGTTTAGAACATAAAATGATAAGACAGAGGAGCAGAATTAGGCTATTTGGCTCATTGAGTTTTCTCCATAACTTTTTCATGACTAATTTATTATCCCTCTCAACTCCTTTCTCAGAGGCATCAAACACTTCTAGTATTAGCACAATGGTTAAGTTGCTTGTTCAGAGGGCCAGACTTCATACAGTGACATAAGTTATGACTGCTGGGGAATTAAATTCAGGTAATTAAATAAAATTTGGAATAAGAAACTTATATAAGTAAAAATGACCATGAATGTAGATTGATCTTTGACACCCTTTCTAATCAAAAGACCATGACTTTCTGCTTTAAATATAACTAATATCGTGGCCTTCACAGATGTTCGTGGCAAGGGAATTCCACAGATTCACCATTGTCTGGCTAAAGAAATTCTGCATCATCTCGTGTATTCTGAGGCTGCATTTCAAAAGCCTGATGGTTGCAGGGTAACAGTATTTCCCAAGCCTGGTGGTGTGGGACTTCAGGCTGAGTTCCTCTAGCAGACTGTGTGGTGTGCCGCATTCCAGTATCTGCAGTCTCTTGTGTTTCTCATGTAAAAGTTCAACACAGCAATTCAAAACCTCATGAAGTGGAATTCACAGCAAAAAGCCCATGCAAAACAGATCAAGAACAGGAGAAAAAGAATATAGAACACTACAGAATAGAACAGGCCTATTTGGCCCACAATGTTGTGTTGAACTTTTAACTTAATAAGAATCTGATTTCATATCATCGGCATATGTTGCAAAATTTGTTAACTTTTCAGTAGCAGTACAATGAAATACATGATAAATAAACATAGAGAAAAATGAGTTATATTAATATATATGTTTACTAAATAGTTAAGTTAAAATAAGTAGTGCAAAATACAAAAATAGAAAGTAGTGGGGTAGTGTTCAAGGGTTCAATGTCAACTTAAAAATCAGATGGTGGAGGGAAAGAGGCTGTTCCTGAATTGCTGAGCATGTACCTTCTTTCCGATGGTAATAGTGTGAAGAGGGCATGTCCTGGGTGGAGATCCTAAATGATAAACACTGCCTTCCTAAGGCACTGCTCCTTGAAGATGTCTTGGATGCTAGGGAGGCTGGTTCCCATGATACAGGTGACTAATTTTGCAAGTTCTGCAACTTATTTTGGTTTGTGCAGTAGCCCCACGCTCCCCATAACAGATGGCCAGTCAGAATGCTCTCCAAAGTGCATCGGTAGAAGTTTTCAAGTGTTTTATGTGACAAACCAAATCTCAACTTGTCTAAAATTAATCTAACCCTTCTCTGACACTTCAATTTTTCTATCATCCATATCCCTGTCCAAAATTCTGTCAATTCTCCCTAATGTATCTGCTTCCACCACCACTCCTGGCAGTGTCCCACACACCCACCACTTTCTCGCTCCTACCTCTGACACTCCCCACTGTGCATTCCCCTAATCACCTTAAAATTATGACCACAAACAGAAGAGATTCTGCAGATGCTGCAAATCTTGAGCAACACACTCAAAATGCTGGAAGAACTCAGCAGGTCAGGCGGCATCTGTGGAAATGAATAAACAGCTGATGTTTTGAGCTGAGACCCTTCTTCAGGACTGGAAAGAGGGAAGAATACAGAATAAGAAAGTGAAGAGAGGGATGGAGTACAAGCTGGAAGGTGATAGGTATTATGACACTCACAAGCTTCCAATATTTGAACACCTTAACTCCCTGGAGAATGGATAGCTTGTGCAGCCCCTTTAAAGATTCAGGACAGTCCCACTAATTGGCAATCAGGTTTTGGCACCAAGGGTTGAGCATTTAACCTGAACTGTGGTTCTGTGTTTCATCATAGGCCTGCTTGTGATCTCATCTAGTGTTGGTTTTGTGATCAGATTCTCAATCCAGTTTGAAGCAGTGTCTTGATTCTAACCTTGGATAATCCAACATTTGGGTCCAAACCATTTTTGTCAGGACTCTCATTCCAGTACCACTGAACCAGTGTGGACCCAGTGGGAAATCAGTCTTTCATCTGCTGTGGATGAATCACAAGAACCTGGTTTCAGAAGGCCAAGAGATTGAATTCTGGACAGGCCACCTGGTCGCTTTTCTTTAATTGTTTTAATTTCATCCTGATCTATCAAAAGGGGAGATTCCTCAGAATGGCCCTCTGGGTTGGCTGTTCATTCCTAGTGCGTCCAGACTCGGGTTCCTCAGTGGGGATGTGCATCTCACCCAGCGATTGCCAGGACCCTTGCATTCATTAAGAGAAGATAACGGTGGCCTGGAATGGTGAGGTAGGTCTGTCAAAATGTGTAGGTATATGAGGTGTGCACCAGAACAACGAGCCTCCACACCCAACCTCAAGGGCTCCTTCACCTTCTGCCTGTTCTGGAAAGACCATGTGCTCACGTCTCCATGGACTTCGTCACAGGTCTTCATCCTTCTAAGGGGAAAAGCATTATTGTAACTGTGCATGATTTTTCCAAGGTCTGCAAATTCACCACCTTGGACTGACTTACATCTGCAGTGGAGACAGCCAAGATTGTTCTGCAGCTGGTCTTCTGGACCCACACTTATCCGGGAGACATTGTGTTGGATTGCAGTCCACAATTCACATAATGTTTCTGGAGGGCATTTGCAAACTAATTGGCACAACAACGAATCTTTCCTCTGAGTTTCACCCACAGTCCAACAGCCAGACAGTGGGCGAACCAATAGATTGAATAAACCCCAGGATGCCTGTCCCCTGAGAGACTGAATAAGCAGAGCGACCATTTGATGCAGGCAGTGGTCACCCACAACACACTATGGCATTTGGTGCATGGGGTATCTCCTTTTGAATGCCATTTTGGTTATTCTCCAGCACTTTTCCTGAGCAGGAGTCCGAGGTTGGGGTTCCTGTGGCCGAAGATTGCGACCAACACTGCGAGGAGAGATGGACTAGGGCAAGGGAGATTTTGTTAGCTTCTACCCTGAAGGCTGAACTGCGAGAGAAATCAGGGACCAGTTTTTCAGCCTGGGCAAGAGGTCTGGCTGCCGACTCATGACTTGCCGCTCTGAGTGGACCCCAGAAAACTGTCACCTAAGTTCATTGGACCCTCCAGGATTCTCTGGAAAGTAAATCCAGCAGCCAACTCCTTGCAGCTCCCCAAGACCCTCTGGGCCAATCCCACTTTCCATGTTTCCGAGCTAAAGCCTGTGAACACAAGCCCATTAGCCCCACCACCATCAGCCCTGCCAGCACCCAGGTTTGATGAGGAGGAGCAGGTTTACACCGTGCGAAGAATTTTGAATTTGTGTACTGTTTGAGATGTTCGGCAATATCGTGTGAACTAGAGAGGATTTGGATCGGGGGTGAGGTGTTGGGTACCTGAAAGAAACATCTTGGACCTGGCTCTATCCACGGCTACAATCATCATCTCTCTGAGCAGCCGGGGCTGTCAGGAATCAGCTGTATCCTGTTATGTTATGCTCCCATCCTTTCCAGCTTCTGAGGGTTCGACACTGTAACTACCCGGTGTATGGAAAGCTGGTATGGCCCTTGTTTCAGGACATTCCTGCTAGTTGGTAATCGTGTTCTGGATTCCAAGGATTAAGCATTTAAGAAACAGCTCAGCTGAGGTTCATTGCTCAATCATCAGCCTAATCATGATCTCGTCCAGTGTTTGATTAGTGCTCAAGTTCTCAATCTGGTTTGAAGCCATATCTTGATCCTAACCTTGGATACTCCAGCATTTGCATCCAAGCCATTCTCGTCAAGGACTCTCATCACGATAGGTGAAGAAGGCTCTCAGTGTGTGTGAAACATTGATAGTTTATTCATTTCTATAGATATTGTCTGACCTCCAGCAGTTTGTGTATGTTGCTTTAAATTATGCCTCCTGGAATTAGGCATTTTCATCCTGGGGAAGAAAGATCTTTGGCAATCCACTCAATCTATACCTCTTATCATTTTGTGTGTCCCTGCCAAGTTGCCTCTCATCCTCCTTCGCTCCCAAGAGAAAAAATGTAGCTTGCTTAACTTAGTTGGATAAAGCATGTTCTCCAATCCCTACAGCATCCTTGTAAATCTACTTTGCACTCCCTGTAAATCTTCCATATCCTTCCTACAATGAAGCAACAGAAATGAACACAATATTCCAAGTGTGTCTAACTAGAGCTGCAGCAGTACCTTGTGCCTCTTGAACTCAATCTCTCGTCTAAAAAAAACAGTCACCAATCTAAAGAAAAATTGTATTGAGAAGTGGTGCTGCCCACAAAACAGACCAGGCCAGAGTGTGCATTAAACCAGTGGGCAAACCATAGTGCTTAGCACAGTTCTTTACAGTACCAGCGACCTGTTCTCACTTCTGTCTGTACGCCTGCGGAAAATCAACAAATTGCACAACATATACCAATGATATTTAACCCGATTCTGACTCTGAGTCAGATTAGACAACATGATTCATGAGCTATGGGTTTTTCTCTTTGGAGTGAAAGAAGATGAGAGATAACTTGATAAAGATGTACAGTATAAAATGATGAACAGATTAGACAGCCAGCACTCTTTTCCAAAGCCGGCAATGGCTAATACCAGCAGAGATCCTTTTAAAGTGACTGAAAGAAAGTTTAGGGGATATTTCAGAAATAGGTTTTATAAAAAAGAAAGTGGTGGATACATGGAGTACTCTGCTGGAGTGATGGTAGACGCAGATATATTAGGGAGATTTAAGAGACTATTAGATAGGCACATTGATGATAGAAAATGGAGGACTATATAGGAGGGAAGGATTAGATTAATTGTGGAGAAAGATAAAAGGTCGATATAACAACATGGGCTAAAAGGACTGAACTGTCTTGTATTGTTCTTTGCTCTGTGAGGGTGGAATGCAGAAAGAACCAGAAGGTGATAGGTGGATCCAGATGAGAAGGGGGAAAGTGGGAAATGACTCTGGATTGTAGGTTCAGAGTACAAAGTTCAAAGTAAAATGTATTATCAAAGCACATATATCAAAGCTAATTGTAGAGTAAGCTAAAAGGTTGATACAACATTATGGGCCAAAGGGACTGAAGTGTCCTGTACTGTTCTATGCTCTGTGACAGAGGTTTCCTCCAGGTGCCCCTGTTTCTTCCCACAGTCCAAAAACTTATTGGTTAGTGGGTTAATTGATCATTGTAAATTATCCTGTGATTAGGCTCAGGTTTAATAGGTGAGTTGCAGGGCAGTGACAACTCATTGGGCCAGAAGTGCCTACTCCATGTTGTATTCCAATTGAAAGTAAATTAAAAATAAAATTTCCATTATGAATTTCCTTGTTTAGACTTTGAAGAAGGGTCCACAAATTAAACTGGCTCTTTTGGGATCATTAATACTATCAGACCCATTGTAAAAGCTTTTAAATAAATAATTTTTCCATCATCTACATTATTTAATTATAGTTAATGTTTCCATGTATTATCTTTTCAAAGCAACATTAAACAATGTAGGATGAGATACAGTGATATTAAAAAGATGTACAAAAGATGTACTTTTTTTTATGTCTTGATTTGACCACAGCATCTGCAGTGTACTTTGTGTATGATATTAAAAAGATTATCTTCAATCCTTGAGCACATCTACAAGGAGTGCTGCCACAAAAAAGTAGCATCCATCTTCAATCTTGAGGCTGGTCTGGATACCCCACCATAGCAAACATCCTCTCCACATCCACCTTATCTAGTCCTTTTAACATTCAGTAGGTTCCAATAATATTTCCCCCACATTCTTCTAAATTCCAGTGAGGACAGGTCCAAAGCTGCCAAATGCTCATCTGAAATCTCTTCATTCCCAGAGTCATCCTTGGGAACCTTCTCTGGATTCTCTCCAATGACAACACCTTCTTTCTGGGATATGGAGCCCAAATACTCTTTAAGTGTGGCCTGACTAGTGCCTTATAAAGCATCAGCATTACCTCCTTGTTTTTATTTTCTATTCCCCTTGAAATGAATGCCAACAGTGCAGTTGTCATCCTTACCACTGACTCAACCTGCAAATTAACCTTCAGAGAGTCTTGCACAAGGACTCCTAAATCCTTCTGATGTTTGAGTTTTCTCCTCATTTCGATAATGGTCTGCACTGTTGTTCCTTTTACTAAAATGCTACTTATTGCGTTGACTTTTCAAATTTGTCTGTCCTACTGCAATTGCATTTAATCCTCAGCATACTCAGCATTCCTCCACTTATCTTCCACAAGCTTTGCCACAAACTCATCAATTCCACTATCTGAATCACTGCAACCAGAAAATACCCTTTTTATTCCCATCTCACTACCTCCTGCCGGTCTGTCATTCCGCTATCCATGCCAGTATCTTTCTGGTAATGCCATAGGATTTTATCTTGTTAAGCAGCCTCATGTGTGGTACCTTATCAAATGCTTCTGAAAATCCAAGTAAATGACATCCACTGCCTCTCCTTTAACCACCTCCTTGTTACATCCTTGAGGAACTCTAATAGATTTGTCAGGCAAGATTTCCCTCTACAGAAACCATGCTGACTTTGACTTATTTTATTATTAGCCTTCAAGTACCCCAAAATTTCATCCTTAATAATAGACTTCAACATTTCCCCAACCAAAGAGGTTAGGCTAACTGGGCTATAATTTCCTTTCCTTTGCCTTCCTCCCTTCTTAAAGAGTATAGTGGCCTTAGAAATTTTCATTCCTCTGGGACCATGCCAGAATCAAATGATTTTTGAAAAATCATGACCAATGCATCTGTTATCCTTTCAGTAACGACTCTCAGGACTCTGGGATGTAGTCCATCTGGTCCAGGTGACTTGTCCAACTTAAGATCTTGGAGTTTGCTTAGAAGCTTTTTATTTGTAATAGCAATAGCACTCACTCCTGCTCCCTGACCCTCATGGACCTCTGGTAAATTGCTAATGTCTTCCACAGTGAAGACAGATGCAAAGTACCCATTAAGTTCTTCTGCCATTTCTTTGTCGCCCATTACTATCTCACCAACATCGTTTTCCAGTGGTCCAATATCAACTCTAGCCTCCTTTTTACTGTTTATATAACTAAACAATCTTTTGCTATCCTACTTTATATTATTGGCTACTTATAGCTTTTTTTGTTGCATTTTGATGGATTTGAAAAGCTTCCCAATCATCTAACTTCCCACTTACTTTTGTTACCTTATATGCCATTTCCTTGACTTTTATGCAGACCTTAACTTTCCATATAACCATATAACAATTATAGCACAGAAACAGGACATCTTGGCCCTCCTAGTCCATCCCAAATGCTTACTCTCACCTAGTCCCACTGGCCCGCTCTCAGCCCATAACCCTCCCCATAACCCTCCCTTCCTTTCCTGTCTATGTACCTATTCAATTTTACTTTAAATGACAATACCGAACCTGCCCCTACCACTTCTACTGGAAGCTTGTTCCACACAGCTACAACTCTCTGAGTAAAGAAATTCCCCCTCGTGTTACCCTTAAACTTTTGCCCCCTAACTCTCAACTCATGTCCTCTTGCTTGAATCTCCCCTACTCTCAATGGAAAAAGCTTATCCATGTCAAATTTATCTATCCCCCTCATAATTTTAAATACCTCTATCAAGTCCCCCCTCAACCTTCTATGCTCCAAAGAGTAAAGGCCTAACTTGTTCAACCTTTCCCTGTAACTTAGGTGCTGAAACCCAGGTAACATTCAAGTAAATCTTCTCTGTACTCTCTCTATTTTGTTGATATCCTTCCTATAATTCAGTGACCAGAACTGTACACAATACTCCAATGTTGGCCTCACCAATGCCTTGTACAATTTTAACATTACATCCCAACTCCTATACTCAATGCTCTGATTTATAAAGGCCAGCGTACCAAAAGTTTTCTTCACCACCCTATCCACATGAGATTCCACCTTCAGGGAACTATTTCTTTGTCAGTCACAGGTGCCTACCCCTGCCATTAGAGTATTTCTTCTTCTGTGCCTTGTGATTTAATCCCGGAAACTTCAGCCACTTCTGTTCTGCTGTCATCCCCCTAGTACCCTCCTCCAATTCACCTGGGCAAGCTCCTCTCCCATGCCTCTATAACTCCCTTTATTCCATTAGAGTTCTGATACATGTGACCCGTAGTTCTCCCTCTCAAATAGCAATATGAATTCAATTATAATATGATAATTACCTCCTAAGAGTTCCTTTATGTTATGCTCCTTAATAAGATTTGGTTTATTGCACAAAATCCAATCTAAGATGGCCTCTCCCATAGTAGGCTCAAGTACAAGCTGTTCTAAAAAGCTGTTTCAAAGGCATTCTGAGACTGAATGACTGGGAAGACTTTAAAAAGCAACAAAGTACCACTAAATGAGCAATAAAGAAAGGAAAGATAGATTATGAAAAACTAGTACAAAATATAAAAATAGATAAGTAAAAGTTTTTATAATTACCTAAAGTGGAAAAGGGTGGCTAAAGTAAATGTTTGTTCCTTGGAGGAAAAGAAGGGGGAATTGATATTGGGTAATGAGGAAATGGTCGAGGCCATCTATAGTTGGGAAAATACTTGAAGCTAACATTAAAGAAGAAATAGCGAGGCATCTGGAAAGAAATTGATCCATCAGGCAGATGCAACATGGATTCAGCAAAGGCGGGTCCTGTTTGACAAAATTACCGGAGTTCTTTGAGGATATAATGATAGACAGGAACAGATGGATGTTATTTACTTTGATTTCCAGAAGGTGTTCGATAAGATGCCATATAAAAGATTTATCCATAAGAGGAGAATACATAGAGTTTGGGGCGATGTATTAGCATGGATAGAGGATTGGTTAACTAATAGAAAACAGAGAGTTGGGATACATGCGTGTTACTCTGGTTGTCAGTCAGTGGTGAGTGGTGTACCGCAGGGGTGGGTGGTGGGCACGCAACTGTTCATAATATATATTAATGAGCTGGAAGAGAGGACTGAGTGTAGTGTATCTACGTTTGCTGGTGACTCTAAATTGTGGAAAAGCCAATTATGCAGGTGATAGGGATGGTCTGCAGAGAGATATAAATAGGTTAAGTGAGTGGGCAAGGGTCTGGCACATGGAGTACAATGTTGTTAAATGCAAGGTAATCCACTTTGGAAAGAAAAATGAAAGAGAAGATTATTATTTGAATGGTAAAAAATTGCAGCATACTGGTTTACAAGTATACAGCATACAAGAGGGACTTGGACGTGTTTGTGCATGAATCACAAAAGATTGGTTTTCAGGTGCAGCAGGATATCAAAAAGGCAAATAGCATGTTGGCCTTCATTGCTGGAGGGACTGAATTTAAGAACAGGGAGATTTTGCTGCAACTGTACAGGGTACTGATGAGGCTGCACCTAGAGTACCGCATGCAGTTCTGGTCGTCTTCCTTGAGGAAGGATAAAATTGCTTTGGAGGCAGTGTAGAGGAGGTTCACCAATTTGATTCCAGAGATGAGAGGATTAGACTATGAGGAGAGATGGAGTTGCCTTGCTAGAATTCAGAAGAATGAAAGGAGATCTTATAGAAAAATATAAAATTATGAAAGGGATGGATAAGGTAGAGGCAGAGAAGTTGTTTCCACTGGTAGGTGAGACTAGAACTAGGAGATATAGCCTCAAGATTCGTGGGAGAAGATTTAACACGGAGATGAGAAAAAACTGCTTTTCCCAGAGAGTGGTGAATCTGTGGAATTCTCTGTCTATTGAGGAAGTGGAGGCTATCTCAGTAAGATTATTTAAGACAAGGTTGGATAGATTTTTGCATAGTAGGGGAATTAAGTGCTTTGGGGAAAAGTCGTGGAAGTGGCTCCAGAGCTGCCATGATCTTATTGAATGGTGGAGCAGGCTCAATGGGCCAGATGGCCTACTCCTATTTCTTATGTTCTTCTATTCAATAAATTCCCTCACGATCCGACACCAAGCTAATTTTCCTAATCCCCTTATATATTGAGATTACCCATTTCAATTGTGACATTACCCTTAGTGCATGCTTTTTCTGGCTCCCTTTGCAACCCCACATCTTAGCTGCTGTTTGGGGGCCTACATATGATTTTACAACTACAGAATGCTTTTTTTACCCTTGCAGTTTCTAACACTACTCACAAAGGTTCAACATTTTCTGACCCATGCTACCAAGTCCAGTAACAGTTTTTATGTCTCAACTATCAGGCTCCTGAGCCAATGTGGATAACTTCACTCATCTCAATACCAAACTGATTCCATATCCTATGGACTCATTTTGAAGGACTCGACAAATCATGTTCACAGTATTATTTATTCACTTACTTATTTTTTTTGTATTTGCAGATGGTAGCTTGTCAGTCATTTTGTGTAGTTTTTCATTTATTCTATTGTCTTTCTTTATTCTGCAGCAAATGCTCACAAGAAAATGAATCTCAGGATAGTATATGGTGACATAAACATAATTTGATAATAAATTTACTTTGAACTTTTTACTTCAAGCTTGATTTTAACTGCTTTAATCAAATTACCCCCAAACAGTCTCTTGTAAACATATCAAGGCCTCTCTTCCATTTTGTTTTCCAAAGTCACTTTATGCTTTAGAATGCTGCCAAATTGCATAGGTTCATAGCATAACTTGGATCTTAATGGAAATTTGTGAATAAACACACATTCCAATTCCAGAGCAATTTCTGGGCAATTTGTTTGGATTGTGCCTCAGTGGAGTCTTTTAACTTTGTGTTTTAGATTAGAAGTCAATTCTGGCTCAGGTTTCTAAGGTTACATTAAAACAAGAGATTCTGCAGATGATGGAAATCCAGAGCAACATTCACACAGAATGCTGGAATAACTGAGCATGTCAGCCTGTATCTATGGAGGGGAATATGTTGCCAATATTTCAGGCCAAAGCCCTTTATTAGGACTGGAAAGAAGGAGAGGGGATAGACAGTACAAAGATAAATAGCAGAGTGAAGGAACAGAGTGATCTTAGCGTATAAGTCCTTGGATCCCTCAAAGTTGACGAGCAAATTCAGTTTATAGGATGACTAAGAAGGCATATGGTGTGCTAATCTCTATTTGTAGGAGGCCCTAAAGCCTCCATGCATCACCTGTTACAAAAAACCCAGCAGAGGATGCGCTGCAGGCAGTGTGGGAGAGAACAGTGGTGCTGCAGTACACTGGAACCCTCGCAGTGTTGAGGCAACTGCTCTCTTTTCACTCCTTGGAAGGCAAACTGGGATGACTGCAACTGACCTTGCATGAGATGAGCTGATTTGCCTTCGTCTGCTGACCTAGTACAAAGATGAGGAACTGCTGTGTGCTGGTTCCTACATCCCACGCACCATCAGTATTCAGGCCATGACACTCAAGGACTTGTGCTAATATATTTTTCGTGGCTGTGTGTGCGATTGTAACTCTATGTGCAGTCTGTTATGTGTAACTATATAAACTGTGTTTTGCCCTTTAGACCCAGAGGAACACCATTTCGTTTAGCTGTATGCATGTATATGGTTGAATGACAATTTAACTCAAAGTATTGTTACAGCTCTATAAAGTCCTGGTTAGACCACACTTGGAGTTTTGTCTTCAATTCTGCTTGGTTCATATTGGAATGATGTGGAAGCTTTAGAGAGGGTGTAGAGGAAATTTATCAGGATTCTGACTGCATTCTGCAGGCAGTTGTAAAATATGTCAGTTCCACCATTGACATTAGATTTCCCAGCATCAAAGACATTTTTAAAAGGCGATGCCTCAGAAAGGCAGCATCCACCATGAAGGACCCCCACCATCCAGGACATGCCCTCTTCTTATTGCTATCCTTGAAGGAGGTACAGGAGTCTGAAGATGAGAGTGTAGGAAGATGAGAGATATACAGTACAAGCTGATAAGCAGATTAGACAACCAGCACTCTTTTCCCGAGGCTTCAATGGCTAATACATGCGGATATCCTTTTAAAGTGACTGGAAGAAAGTTTAGGAGATTTCAGAAATAGGTTTTTTACACAGAAAGTGGTGGATACGTGGAATACTCTGCTGGAGTGATGGTAGAGGCAGATATATTAGGGAGATTTAAGAGACTATTAGATAGGCACATGGATGACGGAAAATGGAGGGCTATGTAGGAGGGAAGGGTTAGATTAATTGTGGAGTAAGTTAAAATCATGCGCTGAAGGGACTGAACTGTCTTGTACTGTTCTTTGCTCTGTGAGGGTGGAATGCAGAAAGAACTGGAAGGTGATAGGTGGATCCAGGTGAGAAGGGGGAAAGTGGGAAGTGATTCTGGATGGTAGGTTCAAAGTACAAAGTTCAAAGTAAAATTTATTATCAAAGTGTGTATATGTCACCATATACAAACTGGAAATCTATCTTATCATAGGCATTCACAGTAAATACACAGAAACACAATAGAATCAATGAAAGATCACATCTAATAAGATGGACAACAACCAATGTGCAAAATATAACAGACTGTGCAATCACAAAAGAAGAATAAATAAATAAATAAATAAACAAACAAACAAACAAATAAATAAATAAATAAATAAATAAATAGATAGATAAATAAGCAAGCAGGCAAGCAATAATATTGAGAACGTGTGATCAAGAGTCCTTGCAAATGAGTCTATAGATTTTGGGAACAGTGGGACAGATGAAGCTGTGTAAACTTATCCTCTCTACTTCAAGAGGCTGATGGTTGATGAGTAATAACTGTTCCTGAACCTGGTGGCGTGGGTCCCAAGACCACTGCTGCTTCTTTCTGATGGATGCAGTAAGCATGGCCTGGGTGGTGGTGGTCCCTGATGATGGATGCTGCTTTCCTGTGACAGCACTCGGTGTAGATGTGCTCAATTGTGGGGAAGGCTTTACCCATGAGAGACTAGGCTACATCCATTAATTCTGTAGGATTTTCCATTCAAGGGCATTGGTATTTCCATACCAGGTTGTAATGCAACCAGACAAGTCACTCCACCACTATTCTATGGAAGTTTGCAAAGTTTTAGATGTCTTGCCGAATCCTTGTGAACTTATAAGAAAGTAGCAGTGCTACTTTGTTCTAAGGTATAAGAAATTTCACCAAATTTCATGATGAAAGACTTCAGTAAAGCTTGCCAGTATTTCCCAGTGCTGTGACACTGCTTCAATTAGGTTAATTTCAGTTGAGTTCCAAGAAATCAGCATCCCTGTCATATGGCACATTTATCAAGAATATTGTTCAATGATCTTTAAAAGGCTGTAGGATATGTAGAATCCAGTAACTGCAGAATATGCTTTAGGGTGGAACAGTCTGAATACAAAATTAGACTGGAGAATATGAGACTGCTGTCTCTGGAGCAAAACTAGTTAAGTGAAGATTTTATATGCAAATTTATGATTGATTTAGTTGCAGTAGATAGAGATAAAGTGTTCTCATCAGTAGAAGGTGATTTTAAAAGTGATTGGTACAGGTTCAGTGCATGAGAAAGTATTGGATGAATGCTGTGTCTTAGAAAAGAGAAATAGATAAGTTTTTTATTTAGAAATACGGCATGATAACAGGACAATAAGCCCACGCTTCCCAATTACACCCATGTGATAAATTAACCTATTAACCCGCACATCTATGGAACATGAGAAGAAACAAGAGCACCCAAAGGAAACTCACATGCTCACAGTGAGGTGTACCACCTCCTTATAGACAGCAGCAGGAATTGAATCTGGGACACTAGTGCTGTAATGACATTATACTAAGCTCTACACTTCTGTGCTGCCCGCAGTTGAAGACAACATCATTTTCAGCCCTTGTTTGCAGACACGATGAATGCACTCTCTCCTACCCAGGGACTGAAATTCCACCGTACTATCTCCAATCACCAAATTATGTCCTTTTATATTAGCCATTTCCACCCTGAGGAAAAAAGATGTTGGTTGTTTCTGCCCTAGGGAAAAAGCCTATGCCTTTTACAGAGGTTGGATAGGCAAGGATTTTATTCTTTGAAGCAAAGAGTTGGCTGGTTGAGTGGTGTTGCAACCACAACCTAGTAATCAATGTCAGTGTTATGAGTGATGAACAGACCTGATGGTCAATGGGGTGCAGAGTTAACCATTCCCAACCCCGCTCCTGAGAACTACGAACTATTGCTGCTCATGAGAGAGAGAGATAAAGCTCAGGCAAGAACATTTGCTACAGATAAGAGGGGGAGAGAGACTGTTGATTTACTGTATTATGGCTCTTCCTGGATTATTTGCCTTCCACTACAAGGACTTTACTTTGCTTGTTAACAATCCTCAGGAGATAGCAGGAGTGGCCTGATTTGATGGACACGGTCATTCGGAGTTGATGGATAGCTGAGACCCCGTGAGCGGGGATAAAAGACAGGTCTGGAGAGACTCCCTTCAGACACACCAGTGGACACTGACTGAGTGTTGGGAACCCACAGAAAGGTGGGTGCTTCGGAGACTGAATCAGGAGATTGGTCAGTAAAGCTCACAGTGTTACAGCAGGGCCGGTGGGGACTTGTGTGTGTGTCCACTCATGCCAGAGTGATGAGTCCACCACAGAAGAATGGTCTAGCTGAAGACCAGAGGGGTCATAACTGAATGGCCACAACAACACAACGGATTAAGAAAGAAATAGAAGGTTTGCCTGCTGTAGCTGTTACATCTCGCTCGCTCTCTCTGTCTCCAACAATTTCAATACAACAAGCAGAGCCACCTCAGCATTTATGAACTGAACTCTATACTTTCCTATGACAATTCATTTGCCCCTAGACATCAATAGAGCTTGTTTATTATTGATTATTATTATTCCTACACTTTTAGGTTTTTTACTGCTAACTTGTTTTATATGTATATTTGCATTTTTGATATTGTATTGTGTAGTTTACTAATAAACATCTTTGGTTTGGTACCACCAGACTCCAACGGATTCTTCTTTCTCTGCTGATCAAACACCCAGTTACAGGCTACATAACAAATTGGGGGCTCATCAGGGATTTAATTACCTAATTGGGGGGGGTCCTGTGAATCAGGATAAAAGTTCCTTATCTGATCTGGTTGTGTGGATAACCAGACAGGAAACCAGCAGAGATGAAAATTGACAAATTTTCAAAAGACCCAACTTCGGGGGCATTCGAGGATGCCAAGAAGGTGGAATTGGTGAGCATTGCAAAATGATTAAATCACTCGGCGATGAAATCATTGATGAGGAAGTTGGATATACAGAGAGCAATAGCTGTGTATTATGTATCTGAGGGTGTGTTCATGTCGGATGTATTGGACCTGTTCCCTGAGAAAAGCCAGTCGAGGGTGTGCTTCAGATACAGATAGAAAGATTAAGGTTGGTTGCAGAGAAGGAGGAAAGGGAGCATGAGCTCCAGATAAAGGAGATAGAAGCTGCAAGGCAGGGAGAAGAAGCTGACAGGCAGAGGGGAGAAGCTGATAGGCAGAGGGAGGACAGAGAGAAAGAGAAGCAGTTTGCGCTGGAAATGAAGAGGTTAAAGGCATCACAGGGAAGAGACCGGGTTGCAAACCCAAATGAGGGGTTCAAGATAGGTCAGGAGATCCAGTTGGTACCTCCATTCGAGGAGATGGATGTCGATAAGTTCTTCCTTCATTTTGAGAAAGTGGCTGTGAATCAGAACTGGCCTAAGGGGAAATGGGCTGTTCTGTTACAGAGTGTACTTAGGGGAAAGGCTCAACAAGTGTATTCGGCTTTGTCTATGGATGAGTCTAAGGATTACAAGGAAGTAAAAAGGGCTGTATTGAGGAGTTACGAATTGGTACCAGAGGCATACCAGCAGAAGTTCCAGAACTTGAGAAAGCTGTGGAACCACACGTATTTAGAGTTTGCTCGTGAGATGCAAATGTATTGTGAGCATTGGTGCACCTCAAAAGGGGTCGTTGGAGATTATGATAAACTGCTACAGTTAATACTGATGGAGCAGTTCAAAGGTTGTATCCCTGAGAGAATGAAGACGTACTTGGATGAGAAGGAGAGAGTGACTCTGTCTGCGACTACCAAATTAGCAGATGAGTATGCCTTAACCCACAAAGCAAAGTTTTCCCTAAATAAGAGCTACCAGAAAGTCAGTAGGGACAGCAGAGAAAGCCCACCGGCTTAAGCAGAGAATAAGCTGGGAGCTAGTGGAAAAGGTAAGGAGGAGGAAAAACAGGCTGGCAGGAAGTTTCCCAACTGTACATGTTATAATTGTGGGAAAGCTCCTCATATAGCATCTAAGTGCTTTGTTCCGGAGAAGGAGACAGGAAGAGGGAAAACGGCAGTCCCGACTGGTTGCATTGAGTCAGTCAACAGATCGATGGGGAAGGCAAAGTTAGATAGAGCCCAAGAGGGGTGTGAGAAGTTTATCTTGGAAGGGACAGTGTCTGTGAAGGAAGGAGAAACCCCAGTTCCAGAGCGGATCTGGAGAGATACTGGGGCTGATCAGTCATTGATTCTAAGAAAGGTGTTTCTAAGACTTCGGTCCTGAGACTGAGACTGGGGAGGTTGTGTTAAGATGTACTGGAAAAGGGACTGAGGCCGTACCTTTGCACAGGATGTGTCTGAAATGTGACCTGGTATGTGGACCAGAAAAAGTAGGGGTGCGGTTGAAACTGCTGATGGACAGCGTGGACGTCCTACTTGGTAACGATTTGGCACGTGTATTCAGCAGTAAAATTAACAAGTAAGCCTGTAAGTTCTGAGGACCCACCCATAGATTCCAAGATTTATCCCGCATGCGCAATCACTCTCAGCATGTCTAGAAAGGTGGCTGAGAAAGGAGACAGTTTAAATGAGTCCAGGGTTGATTTAGCGGAGACATTTTTGCCAACCTTGTCTGAAAAGGGGTTTCCGGAGGAGAAGGAAAAGGATAGTGGGGTTAAGGAGAGCAAAGGAGAGAAGATAGATCTACCATTAGCAAGGAGGGATTTTATAAAGGAACAGAGTCCTGATGAGGAGCTTGTGGCGTTGAAAGAATCAGCTCTTTCTGAAGTAGAGATTGATAAGGAACCGGGGGATACTACCTGAAGGAGGGACTGTTAATGAGGAAGTGGAGGCCGACCACGGTGCCAGTCGATGAGGACAGGGCGGTGGTACACCAAGTGGTGGTTCCGAAGGACTATCGGGATGAAATTTTGAACTTGGCTCACAAGGGACCTCTAGGTGGACATTTGGGAGTAAGGAAGACAGTAGATAGGGTTATGAAAGATTTTTATTGGCCAAATATGAGGAAGGATATTGTTGACTATTGTAAATGGTGCCATACTTGTCAGGTGGTAGGAAAGCCAAATCAGGTTATCCCTAAGGAACCCCTCAGATCCATATCCACCTTTGAGGAGCCTTTTTCCTGAATCATCGTGGATTTTGTGGGTCCTTTGCCTAGAACTGCGAGCGGGCAGCAGTATGTCATGACCATGATGTGTGCTGCTACTCAATTCCCAGAGGCTGTGCCCCTGGGGAACATTAGGACTCCTGTGGTGGTAAAGGCACTCATTAAAGGTAGGGTTACCTAGAGAGATACAGTCAGATCAGGGGAGTACCTTCACGTCCCATGCATTTCAGCAAATGTTGACACGGATGGGAGTTAAACAAATTCTTGCCTCTGCAGACCACCCGGAATCTCAAGGAGCATTGGAAAGATTCCATGCAACTTTAAAGACTATGATTAAAACTTACTGTCAGGAAAACACTCGTGACTGGGATGATGTATTACCGCTTCTGTTATTTGCTGTGATGGCCATGGTTCAGGAATCTCTGGGGTTCAGTCCATTTGAGCTCGCTTTTGGTCACAGGCCCAGAGGACCCTTAACCTTACTCAAAGAAAAATGGTCCAGTCCAAATGTGCAAGTCAACGTGATTGACTATGTTTCGAGGTTCCATGAAGGGCTCCATAAAGTTTGCGAGTTTGCGAAGTAAAATCTTAAAGGCTCCCAGACTAAAATGAAACAATGTTATGATAAACGAGCCCGAGAGCATGAATTTCAAGTGGGCAATAAGGTTTTGGTCCTGTTCCCTGTAGTTACCAACCCCCTAGAGGCAAGGTTTCAAGGGCCATACAAAGTGATTAAGAAAATAGACTCTCTGGATTATGTGATCTAAACACCTGATAGGTGAATGCCAAGCCAGTTGGTTCATGTTAATGTGCTCAAAGGTTATTATGACACGACCCTCATGGTGGTCAGTGCTGTTGCGAAGACCGATGATGCAGAAAAGATTGATAAGCAGGGGCCCGAGTGTTTTGAAAAGATAAGCATAGTACCCACCAGACTAGAGAACTCTGTTATTTTGGCCAACTTTGCTGATAAAGTCAGTCACTTGGAGCCTGAACAAAGAGAGCAGCTGACACAGCTAATTAACCGGCATGCAGATTTATGCCCAGATGTTCCCAGAAGGTGCAAAGTAACAGAGCATGATGTTATTGTTACCTCAGCCCAGCCGATTAAACAATCTGCTTATCGGATGAATTTGGAAAAGAGCAAGCTAGTGGAAAAAGAAATTGAGCATATGCTAGCTGCTGGTATTATTCGTGAATCTTCCTCTGTATGGGCATCTCCATGCGTGGTTGTACCGAAGCCGGACGGTAGTATAAGATTCTGTACAGATTACAGAAAGGTGAATGCCATCACACAATCAGATACTTACCCTATCCCCAGGGTGGATGATTGTATTGATAAAGTGGGTAAAGTGAGATATATCACTAAGATTGACCTGCTAAAGGGATACTGGTGTGTTCCTTTGACTGACAGGGCTCAAGAAATTTCAGCCTTTGTCGCACCATCAGGGTTTTATGAATACAATGTGTTGCCATTTGGAATGAAAAATTCTCCAGGGACATTTCAGAGAATGATCAACGCTGTGATTAAAGGGTTAACAAACACAAAGGCTTACATTGACGATGTAGTAGTTTGGAGTGACACTTGGGATGAGCACATTGAAGCTGGGGAGAAACTGTTTAAACGAATGTCTGCAGCCCACCTCGCCACAGTGAACCTCGCAAGGAGTGAGTTTGGCCATGCCACGATCACATACCTGGGGTATGTGGTAGGACAGGGGCAATTGGCTCCTGTGCAGGCTAAAGTACAGGCTATTTCCAAGGTTTCTGTCCCAACAAATAAGAGGGCTTTGAGAAGGTTTTTGGGCATGGTGGGGTACTATTGAAAATTTTGTAAGAACTTTGTGGACAGTGCCCTCCCGCTTACAAAGCTCCTACAGAAGGATGAAAATTTTGAGTGGAGCAGTCCTTGTCAGGAAGCTTTTGAGAAGTTGAAAACCATATTTAACCATCACCCTGTGTTAAAAGCACCTGATCTCTTGAAACCTTTCTCCCTGGCGACTGATGCAAGTGATGAGGCTGCAGGGGCAGTTCTATTGCAGAAAGCAGGGGATGGAGTGGAACACCCAGTGGCGTATTTCTCTCGGAAGTTCAATGTGCATCAGAGGAATTACTCCACAGTGGAGAAAGAATTGTTGGCACTTGTCTTGGCAATTCAGCATTTTGAGGTCTACATCCGTGCAGCACAGAGACCATTAATTGTTTATACTGATCACAACCCTTTGGTATTCTTAGCTAACATGAAAAATAAAAATAGGAGGTTATTAAGTTGGAGTCTGTTGTTACAGGGATTCAATATTAAAATACAACATGTAAAGGAGAGTGACAATGTAATTGCTGATTGTTTATCTAGATGTTAATTAGTAAGTGTATCTGTATTATTCTTGTAGTTAAGACCACTTCCGTATTTTGTTAAACTCTGTAATTTGGTAATATGCTTTATTAGTTAATTTTCACTCTGGTGAAAATTTCCAGAAGGATGGGGGTGTTATCAGTAATGAACAGACCTGATGGTCAATGGGGTGCAGAGTTAACCATTCCCAACCCCCCTCCTGAGAACTACGAACTATTGCTGCTCATATGAGAGAGAGAGATAAAGCCCAGGCAAGAACATTTGCTGCAGATAAGAGGGGGAGAGAGAGACTGCTGGTTTACTGTATTATGACTCTCCCTGGATTATTTACCTTCCACTACAAGGACTTTACTTTGCTTGTTAACATTCCTCAGGAGATAGCAATAGTGGCCTGACTTGATGGACACGGTGATTCAGAGTTGATGGACAGCTGAGACCCCGTGAGCAGGGGTAAAAGACAGGTCTGGAGAGACACCCTTCAGACACACCAGTGGACATTGACTGAGTGTTGGGAACCCATAGAAAGGTGGGGGCTTCGGAGACCGAATCAGGAGATCTGTCAGTAAAGCTCACAGTGTTACAGCAGGGCCGGTGGGGACTTGTGTGTGTGTGTGTGTCCAATCAAGCCAGAGTGATGAGTCCACCACAGAAGAACAGTCTAGCTGAAGATCAGAGGGGTCATAACTGAATGGCCACAACGACATGACGGATTAAGAAAGAAATAGAAGGTTTGCCTGCTGTGGCTGTTACTTCTCGCTCGCTCTCTCTCTCTCTCTCTCTCTCTGTCTTTCTCTCCAACGATTTCAATACAACAAGCAGAACCACCTCTGTATTTATGAACTGAAATCTATACTTTCCCATGACAATTCATTTACCCCTAGACATCGATAGAGCTTGTTTATTATTGATTATTATTATTCCTACACTTTTAGGTTTATTACTGCTAACTTGTTTTATATGTATATTTGCATTTTTGATACTGTACTGTGTAGTTTACTAATAAACACCTTTAGTTTGGTGCCACCAGACTCCAACGGATTCCTCTTTCTCTGCTGGTCAGACACCCAGTTACGGGGTACATAACCATCAGTAAAACCAAGGAATTGAAGCGGAATTCAGGAGGCACACACCAGTCCTCATCAAGGGATCAGATGTGGAAGGATAAGCATTTTCAGATTCCTGGGTGTCAACTTCTCTGAAGATCTCCCCTGGGCCCAACATATTGCTGCAATTACAAAGAAGGCACAGAAGTGGCTATAGTGGCTATAAGAGTCTGAGGAGAATTAGTATGTCATCAAAGACAGTTGCAAATTTCTATAGATGTACTTGTACAATGGAGATCTTTCTAACTGGTTGCATCACTCTCTGGTATGGAAGAGCCATTGCACAGGATTGGAAAAAACTGCAGAAGGTTACAAACGCAGCTGGCTCCATCTTAGAAACTAAAGTGAGTTGTGCTGACTCTTCAACCTACTCCAAGATCAATTTAACACTTCCCTCTTACATAGCACTCCAGTTTTTTTTAATCCATGTGTCATTCTAAGAGTCTTTTAAATGACTCTACTATATCTGCTCTATCACCACCCCTGGCAGTGTTTTCTATGTACACACCACTCTCTGTGTAAAATGCCTACCTCTGACATCTCCCCTATACTTTAATATGATTGGCAGAAAGTTATGTCTTCTTGTATTAGCTATTTCTGCCCTGAGAAGCATTCTCTGGCTGCCCACTCTATACATTTTATCACCTTGTACACCTCTAAGAAGTTACCTCTTAATCCTCCTCCACTCCAAGGAGGAAACTCAATGATCAGGACTCTACGTCTTTCAGATTTGCTGTCTCATTGACTAGGCGATTCATTTCTCCTAATCACTCCATCTTCCACTTTTGCATCCTAGTGGTAAAGGAAGCATTCACGTGTGCTAGATAAATGTAGGCAGTTAATATGCATAAGCAGGAAATGTCTGAAACATACTTATCTATTTAGCTATATAGCACTGAGTAGACCTTTCCTGCCCTTCTGGCCATTCAAGCCATACCACACCCGCAACCCCACAATATCAATTAACCCTAACCTAATCACGGGACAACTTACCATGACCAATTATCCTACCTGGTATGTCTTTGGACCATGGGAGGGAATTGGAGAACCTGGGGAAAACTTGCATATCCCATGGGAAGGATTTACAGTGATTCCTTAAAATACCATTCCATGCTGTATCTCAATAAATTAAGTAAATCAATAATTAGACTCCGAACTCTGGGATGCCCTGAGCTGTAATAGTGTTGTGCTAACTACCGCACCACAGCGGGCCGTAAAAAAGTAACTGAACATTGCTTGGATGAGCTGAATGATAAAAATATGAAGCCTTTTTTGGATTTGGAAGAAGAGACAAAATAGACTCAGTGATATCTGGATAAATACAGACTGTCCCAAGTGATAAAGTTGTTTGAAGTTTGAGGGTTTTAAATATTTAGCAATTGCAGTTATTCAATTCAATCTACAGAAAAATTTAATCATTTACAGCTCTCTGTAGGTGATGTCACAATGGATCAATTTGCAAAAGCAAGTCAATTCCTAGGCTGAGTATTGACTTCAAAGCTTGCTTGAGATGAGACAACTATCTTCACTCTGGGTGACTCCAGAACCAGATAACTCAAATTCGTGGTTGTTGTGGGACTATTCAATGGACTTCTTCTCAGATCTAAGTTCAGAGCCTTCACTTTGATTTCTCTTCTTAAAAGTTCTTTTAAAAACTTCTTTTGGAAGTTTTGCCAGTCTGAATGAGTTGAGTAGTTTTTATTCTTCACTTATTTATTTTTAGGTTGTGGATGCTTTGTAATTATTAAATAACATTGACAATTGTCCAATTTTGTCCTGATTTGAAAGAGAATTTGAATTGGTTTGTTATTATTACATGCAACAAGATACAGTGACAAGTTTGTCTTCCATGCTGTTTATTTATCTAGAGATACAGCACAGAAAGGGTCACTCCAGCCCAGCGAGCCATGCCGCCCAGCAGCACAACCGTGTAACCCTCGCCAAATCACAGGACAATTTACAATACCTATACAGGGTAGTTAGCACCCCCCTTGGAAGTTTTCATGCTTTATTGCTTTACAACATTGAATCACAATAGATTTAATTTGGCTTTCTTGATACAGAACAGAAAAAGACTCTTTTGTGTCAAAGTGAAAACAGATCTCTACAAAATGATCTAAATTAATTACAAATATAAAGCACAAAATAATTGATTGCATAAATATTCACCCCTTCTATATGATGCACCAAATCATCACTGATGCAGCCAATTGTTTTTAGAAGTCACATAATTGATCAAATGAAGATCTGTTTATGGGGACAAGAGAAAATCTGCAGATGTTGGAAATCCAAGCAACACACACAAAATGCTGGGAGGAACTCAGCAGGCAAGGCAACATCTACAGAAAAGAGTATACTCAACGTTTCGGGCCAAGACCCTTCATCAGGACTGGAAACGAAAAGATGAGGAGTCAGAGTAAGAAAGTGGGGAGAGGGATGGGAGAACCACAAGGTGATAGGTGAAACTGTGAGGTGGAAGAGTCAAAGTAAAGAGCTAGGAGGTTGATTGATGAAAGAGGTACAGGGCTGGAGAACAGGAAACCTGATTGAAGAGCACATAAGGCCATGGAAGAAAGAAAAGGTGGGGGGTACACCAGAGGGATGTGAAAGGCACCGAAGCATTTGGACTCTCACGACCAGACTATGTAACAGTTTCTTCCCCCAAGTCATCAGACTCCTCAATACCCAGAGCCTGGACTGACACCTTGCCCAATTGTCTTGTATATTATTTATTGTAATGCTTGCACTGTTTTGTGCACTTTATGCAATCCTGGGTAGGTCTGTAGTCTAGTGTATTTTTTCCTGTGTTGTTTTTTACATATTTCAGTCCAGTTTTTGTACTGTGTCATGTAACACCATGGTCCTGAAAAATGTCTCATTTTTACTGTGAACTGTACCAGCAGTTATGGTCAAAATGACAATAAAAAGTGACTTGACTTGATAAGGTGGGAGAGGGAAAAGGGTGATGGGAAATGGTGAAGGGGGGGGAGGTATTACCAGAAGTTCGAGAAATCAATGTTCCTGCCATCAAGTTGGACAGAATATAAGGTGTTGTTCTTCTAACTTGAGTGTGACTGCACCAGAGGGATGTGATAAGGTGAGAGATGGAAAAGGGGATGGGAAATGGTGAACTGGGGGGGGGGGGGGGGGAAAACGGGACAGTACCAGAAGTTCGAGAAATTGACGTTCCTTCCATCAAGTTGGATGGAATATAAGGTACTGCTCCTCTAACCTGAGTGTGGCCTCATCGTTTCAGTAGCGGAGACTATGGATTGACATATCGGAATGGGAATGGGAAGTGGAATTAAAATGGGTGACCACTCGGAGATCCTGCTTTTTCTGGTGGACAGAGCATAGGTGCTTGGCGAAGCAGTCTCCCAATCTGCATCTGGTCTTACCGATATATAGTAGGCCACACCGGCAGCACGAGATACTGCAAATGACCCCAGCAGACTCACAGGTGTCAGTTCTCTCAGAGGGAGAGCATTTTGGAGAGAGTGATCATAATTCTATCTCCTTTATGATAGCATTAGAGAGGGATAGGAAGAGACGTTAGGGAAACGTTTAATTGGAGTATGGGGAAGCATGAGGCTATCACACAGGGACTTGGAAACATAAATTGGAAACAGATGTTCTCAGGGAAACAGGGAAGAAATGTGGCAAGTTTTCAGGGGATATTTGTGTGGGATTCTGAGTAGGTATGTCCCAATGAGACATGGAAAGGATGGTAGGGTACAAGATTCATGGTGTACAAAGGCTATTGTAAATCTAGTCAAGAAGAAAAGAAGAGCTTACGAAAGGTGCAAAAAACTAGGTAATGGTAGAAATCTAGAAGGTTATAAGGCTAGCAGGATGGAGTTTAAGAATGAAATTAGGAGAGCCAGAAGGGGCCATAAGAAGGCCTTGGCGGACAGGTTTAAGGAAAATCCCAAGACATTCTACATGGATGTGAAGAACATAGAACATAGAATAGTACAGCACATTACAGGCCCTTCGGCCCTCAAACCCTGCCTCCCATATAACCCCCCATCTTAAATTCCTCTATATACTTGTCTAGTAGTCTCTTAAACTTCACTAGTGTGTCTGCCTCCACCACTGACTCAGGCAGTGCATTCCACGCACCAACCACTCTCTGAGTGAAAAACCTTCCTCTAATATTCCCCTTGAACTTCCCTCCTCCTAACTTAAAGCCATGACCTCTTGTACTGAGCAGTGGTGCCCTGGGGAAGAGGTGCCAGCTGTTCACTCTGTCTATTCCCCTTAAGGAAGAGCAAGAGGATAAGATGTGAGAGAATAGGGCCAATCAAGTGTGACGGTGGAAAAGTGTGTATAGAACTGGAGGAACTAGCGGAGGTACTTAATGAATACTTCGCTTCGGTATTCACTATGGAAAAGGATATTGGCGATTGTAGGGATGACTTGCAGTGTACTGAAAAGCATGAGCATGTAGATATTAAGGAAGGGGATGTGCTGATCTTTTGGAAAGCATCAAGTTGGATAAATAACTGGGACCAGACAAGATGTACTCCAGGCTACTCTGGGAAGCGAGGGAGGAGGTTGCTGAGCCTCTGGCAATGATCTTTCAATCATCAATGAGGATGGGAGAGGGTCTGGAAGATTGGAGTGTTGTGGATGTTGTTCCCTTATTCAAGACTGAGAGTAGGGATAGCCCAGGAAATTATAGACCATTGAGTCTTACCTCAGTGGTTGGTAAGTTGATAGAGGAGATCTTGAGAGGCAGGATTTATGAATATTTGGAGAGGCATGATATGATTAGGAATAGTCAGCATGGCTTTATCAAAGGCAGGTCCTGCCTTACAAGCCTGATCGAATTTTCTGAGGATGTGACTAAACACATTAATGAAGGTATAGCAGTAAATGTAGTGTATATGGATTTCAACAAGGCATTTGATAAGATACCTCATGCAAGGCTTATTGAGAAAGTAAGGGATCCAAGGGGATATTGCTTTGTGGATCCAGAACTGGCTTGCCTACAGAAGGCAAAGAGTGGTTGTAGACGGGTCATGTTCTGCATGGAGGCTGGTGACCAGTGTTGTGACTCAGGGATCTGTTCTGGGACCCTTACTCTCTGTGATTTTTATAAATGACCTTGATGAGGAAGTGGAGGGATGGGTTAGTAATTTTGCTGATGACATGAAGGTTAGGGGTGTTGTGGATAGTGTGGAGAGCTGTCAGATGTTACAAGGGGACTTTGATAGGATGCAAAATTGGGCTGAGATGTGGCAGATGGAGATCAACCCAGATAAGTGTAAAGTAGCTCATTTTGGTAGGTCAAATAGGATGCCAAAATATAACATTAATGGTAAGACTCTTGGCAGTGTAGAGGATCAGAGGATCTTGTGGTCCGAGTCCATAGGACACTCAAAGCTGCTGTGCAGGTTGACTCTGTGGTTAAGAAGGCATACGGTGCATTGGCCTTCATCAATTTTTGGATTGAGTTTAAGAGCCGAGAGGTAATGTTGCAGCTATATAGGACCCTGGTCAGACCCCACTTAGAGTTTTGTGCTCAATTCCAGTCACCTCACTACAGGAAGGACATGGAAACCATAGAAAGAGTGCAGAGGATATTTAGAAGGATGTTACCTGGATTGGGGAGCATGCCTTATGAGAATAGGTTGAGTGAACTCAGCCTTTTCTCCTTGGAGGGACGGAGGATGAGAGGTTACCTGATAGAGGTGTACATGATAATGAGTAGCATTGATCATGTGGATAGTAAGTAGCTTTTCCCCAGTAAGAGCTGAAATGGCTATCATGAGAAGGCATAGTTTTAAGGTGCTTGGAAGTAGGTACAGAGGAGATGTCAGGGAAAAGTTTTTTACACAGAGATTGGTGAGTGCATGGAATGGGTTCCTGGCGGCATTAGTGGAGGCTGAAACAATATGGTCTTTTAAAAGACTCCTGCATGGCTACATGGATCTTAGAAAAATAGAGGGCTGCGGGTAAAGGTAGGGATATGTTCGACAGAGCTTTGTGGGCCGAAGGGCCTGTATTGTGCTGTAGGTTTTCTATGTTTCTATGTTAATTACTGACTTGAAAGGGTAAATACTTATGCAATCAATTATTTTCCCTTTTCTATTTGTTTTTAATTTGGAACACTTTGTAGAGATCTGTTTTCACTTAAAATACGAAAGTGGCGTTTTCTATTGATCAGTGTCAAAAAAAGCCAAATTAAATTCACTGTGATTCAATGTTGTAAAGCAACTATACAGGAAAACTTCTGGAAGGTGGGGGGAATACTTTTTATGAGCACTTTACATTGATCAATTAGCCGACATACTGATGAGTCTTTGGACTGTGGGAGAAACCAGTGCACCTCTAGAAAATCCACACACTAATGTGGAGGAGGTACAAACTCCATACAAACAGTGCTGGAATAAAACTCCGTACTCTGATTCCCCAAGCTGTAACAGTGTTGTACTAACTATTATGATACCATGGCACTCACATTCATATCAAATAATTCTACAGTGCATAGAACAAATTGATACAATAGTAATGCAGAAATAATTCATGACAGCTACGGAGAAAGTGCAGTGCAGGTAGTGCAAGGTCATGATGAGGCAGAGTGTAAGTTTAACTGTCCAATTTCTTGTATTAGGAACCAGTTAATAGAATATAACAGCAGGTTAGAGGATTTCCTTGAGCCTGGTGGTACATACTTTCAAGCTTTTGTATCTAATGCCCAGTGGGAGAGGGGCTAAGAATGAATGTTTACGATGGTAATGCAAGCTAATTTATTGATGTAATGAGAAAAACAGACAGGGTTGATGGAGGGTGGGATGTTTCTGAACAGAGCTATGTCCACTAATCTCTGCAATTTTTGTGGTCATTTTCAGAAAAGTTACCATACCAAGCAGTGATGCATCCAGGCAGACAGCTTTCAGTGGTGCATTGATAAAAATTTGTAACAATCTACAGGGACATGTAGAGTTTAATTAATGATGCAGAGATTCCGTATGAAACATTGACCTGTCCTGATGCAGAGATTCCAAATGAAACGTCGACCTGTCTTGATGCAGAAATTCGGTATGAAACGTCGACCTGTCCTGATGCAGAGATTTGGTATGAAACGTTGACGTGTCCTGATACAGAAATTTGGTATGAAACGTCGACCTGTCATAATGCAGAGATTCGGTATGAAATGTCGACCTGTCCTGATGCAGAGATTCAGTATGAAACATCAACCTGTCCTGATGCAGAGATTCGATATGAAATGTCGACCTGTCCTGATGCAGAGATTCGGTATGAAACGTTGATCTCTCCTGATGCAGAGATTCAGTATGGAACGTCGACCTGTCCCGATGCAGATATACGGATTAAAACGTCGACCTCTCCTGATGCAGAGATTCGGTATGGAACGTCGACATGTCCCGATGCAGAGATTCGGTATGAAACGTCGACCTGTCCTGATGCAGAGATTCGGTATGAAACGTCGACCTGTCCTGATGCAGAGAATCGGTATGAAACGACGACCTATCCTGATTCAGAGATTCGGCATGGAACGTCGATCTGTCCCGATGCAGAGATTCCACATGAAACATCAACCTGTCCTGATGCAGAGAATTTGTATGATACACCGACCTGTCCTGATGCAGAGATTCAGTTTGAAATGTCTACCTGTCCTGGTGCAGTGATTCGGTATGAAACATCAACCTGTCCTGATGCTGATATTCCACATGAAACGTCGACCCGTCCTGATGCTGGGATACCACATGAAACATCAATCTGTCCTGATGCAGAGTATTGGTATGATATGCCGACCTGTCCTGATGCAGAGATTCAGTATGAAACATCAGCCTGTCATGATGCAGAGATTCGGTATAAAACGTTGACCTGTCCTGAGGCAGAGATTCCACATGAAACATCATCCTGTCCTGATGCAGAGATACGGTATGAAATGTTGATATGTCCTGATGCAGAGATTTAGTATGAAACGTCGACCTGTCCTGATGCAGAGATTCCACATGAAAGGTCGACCTGTCCTGATGCAGAGAATCGTATGAAACGTTGACCTGTCCTGATGCAGAGATTCAGCATGAAACGTTGAACTGTCCTGATGCAGAGATTCGGTATAAACCGCTGACCCGCCCTGATGCAGAGATTCCACATGAAACATCAATCTGTCCTGATGCAGAGAATTGGTATGATATGCCGACCTGTCTTGATGCAGAGATTCAGTATGAAACGTCTACCTGTCCTGATGCAGAGATTCGGTATGAAACGTCAACCTGTCCTGATGCAGAAATTCGGTATGAAATGTCGACCTGTGCTGATGCAGAGATTCGGTATGAAACGTTGATCTGTCCTGATGCATAAATTCGGTATGGAACGTCGACCTGTCCCCATGCAGAGATTCGGTATGAAACATCGACCTGTCCTGATGCAGAGATTCGGTATGAAAAGTCGACCTGTCCCGATGCAGAGATTCGGTATGAAACGTCGACCTGTCCCGATGCAGAGAATCGGCATGAAACATCAACCTGTCCTGATGCAGAGAATCAGGATGAAACGTTGACCTGTCCAGATGCAGAGATTCAACATGATACATCGACCTGTGCTGATGCTGAGATTCAGTAAGAAACGTTGATCTGTCCTGAAGCAGAGATTCAGTAGGAAACGTCGACCTGTCCCAATGCAGAGATTCGGTATGAAACATCCTCCTGTCCTGATGCAGAGATTCGGTACGAAACATTGACCTGTCGTAATGCAGAGATTCGGTATGAAACGTCAACCTGTCCTGCTGCAGAGATTCCACATGAAACGTCAACCTGTCCTGATGCAGAGATTCGGTATGAAACGTTGATCTGTCCTGGTGCAGTGATTCGGTATGAAGCGTCGACCTGTCCTGATGCAGAGCTTCGGTATGAAACGTTGGTCTGTCCTGATGCAGAGATTTGGCATGAAACGTCAAGCTGTCCTGATGCAGAGATTCGGTATGAAACGTCCACCTGTCATGATGCAGATATTCGGTATGAAACGTCGACCTGTCCCGAAGCAGAGATTCGGTATGAAACGTCTTCCTGTCCTGATGCAGAGATTCAACATCAAACGTCAACCTGTCCTGATGCAGAGTTTCGAAATGAAACGTCGGCCAGTCTTGATGCAGAGATTACACATGAAACATCAAACTGACCTGATGCAGAGATTCGGCATGAAATGTTGTTCTGTCCTGATGCCGAGATTCCACATGAAACATCAACCTGTCCTGATGCAGAGATTCGGTATGAAACGTCGACCTGTCCTGATGCAGAGCTTCGGTATGAAACGTTGGTCTGTCCTGATGCAGAGATTTGGCATGAAACGTCAAGCTGTCCTGATGCAGAGATTCGGTATGAAACGTCCCCCTGTCATGATGCAGATATTCGGTATGAAACGTCTTCCTGTCCTGATGCAGAGATTCAACATCAAACGTCAACCTGTCCTGATGCAGAGTTTCGGAATGAAACGTCGGCCAGTCTTGATGCAGAGATTACACATGAAACATCAAACTGACCTGATGCAGAGATTCGGCATGAAATTTTGTTCTGTCCTGATGCCGAGATTCCACATGAAACATCAACCTGTCCTGATGCAGAGATTCGGTATGAAACATCGACCTGTCCTGATGCAGAGATTCGGTATAAAACGTTGATCTGTCCTGATGCAGAGATTCAGTATGAAATGTCAATCTGTACTGATGCAGACATTCGGTAGGAAACGTTGGCCTGTCCTGATGCAGAGATTCCACATGAAACATCAACCTGTCCTGAGGCAGAGATTCAGAATGAAACGTTGGCCTATCCTGATGCAGAGATTGCACATGAAAAGTCGACCTGTTTTGATGCAGAAATTCGGTATGAAACGAAGACCTGTCCTGATGCAGAGATTCCACATGAAACGTCGACTTGTCTTCATGCAGAGAATCGGTATAAAAAGTCGACCTGTTCCTGATGCAGAGATTCAACATGAAGCATCAACCTGTCCTGATGCAGAGAATCGGTATGAAACGTTGACCTGTCTTGCTGCAGAGATTCAACATGAAACATCGACCTGTGCTAATGCTGAGAAGTAGATCTGTCCTGAAGCAGAGACTTGGTATGAAACTTTGATCTGTCCTGATGCAGAGATTCGGTATGAAGCAACGGCCAGTCCTGATGCGGAGATTCCACATGAAACGTTAACCTGTCCTGATGCAGAGATTCGGTATGAAACGGTGATCTGTCCTGATGCAGAGATTTGGTATGATTCGTCGACCTGTCCTGATGCAGATATTCAGTATGAAATATTGGCCTGTCCTGATGCAGAGATTCCACACGAAACATCAACCTGTCCTGATGCAGAGATTCGGTATGAAACATTGATCTGTCCTGATGCAGAGATTCGGTATGAAACATCAACCTGTCCTGATGCAGAGATTCGGTATGAAATGCCGACCTGTCCTGATGCAGAGATTCGGTATGAAACGTTGATCTCTCCTGATGCAGAGATTCGGTATGGAACGTCGACATGTCCCGATGCAGAGATTCGGTATGAAACGACGACCTATCCTGATTCAGAGATTCGGCATGGAACGTCGATCTGTCCCGATGCAGAGATTCCACATGAAACATCAACCTGTCCTGATGCAGAGAATTTGTATGATACACCGACCTGTCCTGATGCAGCGATTCAGTTTGAAATGTCTAACTGTCCTGGTGCAGTGATTCGGTATGAAACATCAACCTGTCCTGATGCTGATATTCCACATGAAACGTCGACCTGTCCTGATGCTGGGATACCACATGAAACATCAATCTGTCCTGATGCAGAGTATTGGTATGATACGCCGACCTGTCCTGATGCAGAGATTCAGTATGAAACATCAGCCTGCCATGATGCAGAGATTCGGTATAAAACGTTGACCTGTCCTGAGGCAGAGATTCCACATGAAACGTTGACCTGTCCTGATGCAGAGATTCAGCATGAAACGTTGAACTGTCCTGATGCAGAGATTCGGTATAAACCGCTGACCCGCCCTGATGCAGAAATTCCACTTGAAACATCAATCTGTCCTGATGCAGAGAATTGGTATGATATGCCGACCTGTCTTGATGCAGAGATTCAGTATGAAACGTCTACCTGTCCTGATGCAGAGATTCGGTATGAAACGTTGATCTGTCCTGATGCATAGATTCGGTATGGAACGTCGACCTGTCCCCATGCAGAGATTCGGTATGAAACATCGACCTGTCCTGATGCAGAGATTCGGTATGAAACGTCGACCTGTCCCGATGCAGAGATTCGGTATGAAACGTCGACCTGTCCCGATGCAGAGAATCGGCATGGAATGTCTACCTGTCCCGATGCAGAGAATCAACATGAAACATCAACCTGTCCTGATGCAGAGAATCAGGATGAAACGTTGACCTGTCCAGATGCAGAGATTCAACATGATACATCGACCTGTGCTGATGCTGAGATTCGGTAAGAAACATTGATCTGTCCTGAAGCAGAGATTCAGTAGGAAACGTCGACCTGTCCCAATGCAGAGATTCGGTATGAAACATCCTCCTGTCCTGATGCAGAGATTCGGTACGAAACATTGACCTGTCGTGATGCAGAGATTCGGTATGAAACGTCAACCTGTCCTGCTGCAGACATTCCACATGAAACGTCAACCTGTCCTGATGCAGAGATTCGGTATGAAACGTTGATCTGTCCTGGTGCAGTGATTCGGTATGAAGCGTCGACCTGTCCTGATGCAGAGCTTCGGTATGAAACGTTGTTCTGTCCTGATGCCGAGATTCCACATGAAACATCAACCTGTCCTGATGCAGAGATTCGGTATGAAACGTCGACCTGTCCTGATGCAGAGCTTCGGTATGAAACGTTGGTCTGTCCTGATGCAGAGATTTGGCATGAAACGTCAAGCTGTCCTGATGCAGAGATTCGGTATGAAACGTCCCCCTGTCATGATGCAGATATTCGGTATGAAACGTCGACCTGTCCTGAAGCAGAGATTCGGTATGAAACGTCTTCCTGTCCTGATGCAGAGATTCAACATCAAACGTCAACCTGTCCTGATGCAGAGTTTCGGAATGAAACGTCGGCCAGTCTTGATGCAGAGATTACACATGAAACATCAAACTGACCTGATGCAGAGATTCGGCATGAAATGTTTTTCTGTCCTGATGCCGAGATTCCACATGAAACATCAACCTGTCCTGATGCAGAGATTCGGTATGAAACATCGACCTGTCCTGATGCAGAGATTCGGTATAAAACGTTGATCTGTCCTGATGCAGAGATTCAGTATGAAATGTCAATCTGTACTGATGCAGACATTCGGTAGGAAACGTTGGCCTGTCCTGATGCAGAGATTCCACATGAAACATCAACCTGTCCTGAGGCAGAGATTCAGAATGAAACGTTGGCCTATCCTGATGCAGAGATTGCACATGAAAAGTCGACCTGTTTTGATGCAGAAATTCGGTATGAAACGAAGACCTGTCCTGATGCAGAGATTCCACATGAAACGTCGACTTGTCTTCATGCAGAGAATCGGTATAAAAAGTCGACCTGTTCCTGATGCAGAGATTCAACATGAAGCATCAACCTGTCCTGATGCAGAGAATCGGTATGAAACGTTGACCTGTCTTGCTGCAGAGATTCAACATGAAACATCGACCTGTGCTAATGCTGAGAAGTAGATCTGTCCTGAAGCAGAGACTTGGTATGAAACTTTGATCTGTCCTGATGCAGAGATTCGGTATGAAGCAACGGCCAGTCCTGATGCGGAGATTCCACATGAAACGTCAACCTGTCCTGATGCAGAGATTCGGTATGAAACGGTGATCTGTCCTGATGCAGAGATTTGGTATGATTCGTCGACCTGTCCTGATGCAGATATTCAGTATGAAATATTGGCCTGTCCTGATGCAGAGATTCCACACGAAACATCAACCTGTCCTGATGCAGAGATTCGGTATGAAACATTGATCTGTCCTGATGCAGAGATTCGGTATGATACATCAACCTGTCCTGATGCAGAGATTCGGTATGAAATGCCGACCTGTCCTGATGCAGAGATTCGGTATGAAACGTTGATCTCTCCTGATGCAGAGATTCGGTATGGAACGTCGACATGTCCCGATGCAGAGATTCGGTATGAAACGACGACCTATCCTGATTCAGAGATTCGGCATGGAACGTCGATCTGTCCCGATGCAGAGATTCCACATGAAACATCAACCTGTCCTGATGCAGAGAATTTGTATGATACACCGACCTGTCCTGATGCAGCGATTCAGTTTGAAATGTCTAACTGTCCTGGTGCAGTGATTCGGTATGAAACATGAACCTGTCCTGATGCTGATATTCCACATGAAACGTCGACCTGTCCTGATGCTGGGATACCACATGAAACATCAATCTGTCCTGATGCAGAGTATTGGTATGATACGCCGACCTGTCCTGATGCAGAGATTCAGTATGAAACATCAGCCTGCCATGATGCAGAGATTCGGTATAAAACGTTGACCTGTCCTGAGGCAGAGATTCCACATGAAACGTTGACCTGTCCTGATGCAGAGATTCAGCATGAAACGTTGAACTGTCCTGATGCAGAGATTCGGTATAAACCGCTGACCCGCCCTGATGCAGAAATTCCACTTGAAACATCAATCTGTCCTGATGCAGAGAATTGGTATGATATGCCGACCTGTCTTGATGCAGAGATTCAGTATGAAACGTCTACCTGTCCTGATGCAGAGATTCGGTATGAAACGTTGATCTGTCCTGATGCATAGATTCGGTATGGAACGTCGACCTGTCCCCATGCAGAGATTCGGTATGAAACATCGACCTGTCCTGATGCAGAGATTCGGTATGAAACGTCGACCTGTCCCGATGCAGAGATTCGGTATGAAACGTCGACCTGTCCCGATGCAGAGAATCGGCATGGAATGTCGACCTGTCCCGATGCAGAGAATCAACATGAAACATCAACCTGTCCTGATGCAGAGAATCAGGATGAAACGATGACCTGTCCAGATGCAGAGATTCAACATGAAACATCGACCTGTGCTGATGCTGAGATTCGGTAAGAAACGTTGATCTGTCCTGAAGCAGAGATTCAGTAGGAAACGTCGACCTGTCCCAATGCAGAGATTCGGTATGAAACATCGTCCTGTCCTGATGCAGAGATTCGGTACGAAACATTGACCTGTCGTGATGCAGAGATTCGGTATGAAACGTCAACCTGTCCTGCTGCAGAGATTCCACATGAAATGTCAACCTGTCCCGAAGCAGAGATTCGGTATGAAACGTCTTCCTGTCCTGATGCAGAGATTCAACATCAAACATCAACCTGTCCTGATGCAGAGTTTCGGAATGAAACGTCGGCCAGTCTTGATGCAGAGATTACACATGAAACATCAAACTGACCTGATGCAGAGATTCGGCATGAAATGTTGTTCTGTCCTGATGCCGAGATTCCACATGAAACATCAACCTGTCCTGATGCAGAGATTCGGTATGAAACATCGACCTGTCCTGATGCAGAGATTCGGTATAAAACGTTGATCCGTCCTGATGCAGAAATTTGGTATGAAACGTTGACCTATCCTGATGCAGAGATTGCACATGAAAAGTCGACCTGTTTTGATGCAGAAATTCGGTATGAAACGAAGACCTGTCCTGATGCAGAGATTCCACATGAAACGTCGACTTGTCTTCATGCAGAGATTTGGTATGAAACGTTGACCTGTCCTGATGCAGAGATTCAGTATGAAACGTCGACCTGTCCTGATGCAGAGCTTCGGTATGAAACGTTGGTCTGTCCTGATGCAGAGATTTGGCATGAAACGTCAAGCTGTCCTGAAGCAGAGATTCGGTATGAAACGTCTTCCTGTCCTGATGCAGAGATTCAACATCAAACGTCAACCTGTCCTGATGCAGAGTTTCGGAATGAAACGTCGGCCAGTCTTGATGCAGAGATTACACATGAAACATCAAACTGACCTGATGCAGAGATTCGGCATGAAATGTTGTTCTGTCCTGATGCCGAGATTCCACATGAAACATCAACCTGTCCTGATGCAGAGATTCGGTATGAAACATCGACCTGTCCTGATGCAGAGATTCGGTATAAAACGTTGATCTGTCCTGATGCAGAGATTCAGTATGAAATGTCAATCTGTACTGATGCAGACATTCGGTAGGAAACGTTGGCCTGTCCTGATGCAGAGATTCCACATGAAACATCAATCTGTCCTGAGGCAGAAATTCAGAATGAAACGTTGATCTGTCCTGATGCAGAGATTCAGTATGAAACGTCGACCTGACCTGATGCAGAGATTCGGTATGAAACGTCGACCTGTCCTGATGCAGAGAATCGGTAGGAAACTATGACTTGTCCTGGTGCAGAGAATCGGTATAAAAATTCGACCTGTTCCTGATGCAGAGATTCAACATGAAGCATCAACCTGTCCTGATGCAGAGAATCGGTATGAAACGTTGACCTGTCTTGCTGCAGAGATTCAACATGAAACATCGACCTGTGCTGATGCTGAGAAGTTGATCTGTCCTGAAGCAGAGACTTGGTATGAAACTTTGATCTGTCCTGATGCAGAGATTCGGTATGAAGCGACGGCCAGTCCTGATGCGGAGATTCCACATGAAACGTCAACCTGTCCTGATGCAGAGATTCGGTATGAAACGGTGATCTGTCCTGATGCAGAGATTTGGTATGATTCGTCGACCTGTCCTGATGCAGATATTCAGTATGAAATACTGGCCTGTCCTGATGCAGAGATTCCACACGAAACATCAACCTGTCCTGATGCAGAGATTCGGTATGAAACATTGATCTGTCCTGATGCAGAGATTCGGTATGAAACATCAACCTGTCCTGATGCAGAGATTCGGTATGAAATGCCGACCTGTCCTGATGCAGAGATTCGGTATGAAACGTTGATCTCTCCTGATGCAGAGATTCGGTATGGAACGTCGACATGTCCCGATGCAGAGATTCGGTATGAAACGACGACCTATCCTGATTCAGAGATTCGGCATGGAACGTCGATCTGTCCCGATGCAGAGATTCCACATGAAACATCAACCTGTCCTGATGCAGAGAATTTGTATGATACACCGACCTGTCCTGATGCAGAGATTCAGTTTGAAATGTCTAACTGTCCTGGTGCAGTGATTCGGTATGAAACATCAACCTGTCCTGATGCTGATATTCCACATGAAACGTCGACCCGTCCTGATGCTGGGATACCACATGAAACATCAATCTGTCCTGATGCAGAGTATTGGTATGATATGCCGACCTGCCTTGATGCAGAGATTCCACATGAAACGTCGACCTGTCCTGATGCAGAGAATCGTATGAAACGTTGACCTGTCCTGATGCAGAGATTCAGCATGAAACGTTGAACTGTCCTGATGCAGAGATTCGGTATAAACCGCTGACCCGCCCTGATGCAGAGATTCCACTTGAAACATCAATCTGTCCTGATGCAGAGAATTGGTATGATATGCCGACCTGTCTTGATGCAGAGATTCAGTATGAAACGTCTACCTGTCCTGATGCAGAGATTCGGTATGAAACGTCGACCTGTCCTGATGCAGAAATTCGGTATGAAATGTCGACCTGTGCTGATGCAGAGATTCGGTATGAAAAGTTGATCTGTCCTGATGCATAGATTCGGTATGGAACTTCGTCCTGTCCCCATGCAGAGATTCGGTATGAAACATCGACCTGTCCCGATGCAGAGATTCGGTATGAAACGTCGACCTGTCCCGATGCAGAGAATCAACATGAAACATCAACCTGTCCTGATGCAGAGAATCAGGATGAAACGATGACCTGTCCAGATGCAGAGATTCAACATGAAACATCGACCTGTGCTGATGCTGAGATTCGGTAAGAAACGTTGATCTGTCCTGAAGCAGAGATTCAGTAGGAAACGTCGACCTGTCCCAATGCCGAGATTCGGTATGAAACATCTTCCTGTCCTGATGCAGAGATTCGGTACGAAACATTGACCTGTCGTGATGCAGAGATTCGGTATGAAACGTCAACCTGTCCTGCTGCAGAGATTCCACATGAAACGTCAACCTGTCCTGATGCAGAGATTCGGTATGAAACGTTGATCTGTCCTGGTGCAGTGATTCGGTATGAAGCGTCGACCTGTCCCGAAGCAGAGATTCGGTATGAAACGTCTTCCTGTCCTGATGCAGAGATTCAACATCAAACATCAACCTGTCCTGATGCAGAGTTTCGGAATGAAACGTCGGCCAGTCTTGATGCAGAGATTACACATGAAACATCAAACTGACCTGATGCAGAGATTCGGCATGAAATGTTGTTCTGTGCTGATGCCGAGATTCCACATGAAACATCAACCTGTCCTGATGCAGAGATTCGGTATGAAACATCGACCTGTCCTGATGCAGAGATTCGGTATAAAACGTTGATCTGTCCTGATGCAGAGATTCAGTATGAAATGTCAATCTGTACTGATGCAGGCATTCGGTAGGAAACGTTGGCCTGTCCTGATGCAGAGATTCCACATGAAACATCAACCTGTCCTGAGGCAGAGATTCAGAATGAAACGTTGATCTGTCCTGATGCAGAGATTCAGTATGAAATGTTGACCCGTCCTGATGCAGAAATTTGGTATGAAACGTTGACCTATCCTGATGCAGAGATTGCACATGAAAAGTCGACCTGTTTTGATGCAGAAATTCGGTATGAAACGAAGACCTGTCCTGATGCAGAGATTCCACATGAAACGTCGACTTGTCTTCATGCAGAGATTTGGTATGAAACGTCGACCTGTCCCGATGCAGAGATTTGGTATGAAACGACGGCCAGTCCTGATGCAGAGAATCCACTGGAAACATCAATCTGTCCTGATGCAGAGAATTGGTATGATACGCCGACCTGTCCTGATGCAGAGATTCAGTATGAAATGTCTACCTTTCCTGATGCAGAGATTCGGTATGAAACGTTGATCTCTCCTGAAGCAGAGATTCGGTATGAAACGTCCACCTGTCATGATGCAGAGATTCGGTATGAAACGTCTACCTCTCATGATGCAGAGATTCGGTATGAAACGTCGACCTGTCCCGATGCAGACACTCGGTATGAAACGTCTGCCTGTCCTGATGCAGAGATTCAACATGAAACATCAAACTGTCCTGATGCACAGAATCAGTATGAAACGTCGACCTGTCCTGATGCAGAGCTTCGGTATGAAATGTTGGTCTGTCCTGATGCAGAGATTTGGCATGAAACGTCAAGCTGTCCTGAAGCAGAGATTCGGTATGAAACGTCTTCCTGTCCTGATGCAGAGATTCAACATCAAACGTCAACCTGTCCTGATGCAGAGTTTCGGAATGAAACGTCGGCCAGTCTTGATGCAGAGATTACACATGAAACATCAAACTGACCTGATGCAGAGATTCGGCATGAAATGTTGTTCTGTCCTGATGCCGAGATTCCACATGAAACATCAACCTGTCCTGATGCAGAGATTCGGTATGAAACATCGACCTGTCCTGATGCAGAGATTCGGTATAAAACGTTGATCTGTCCTGATGCAGAGATTCAGTATGAAATGTCAATCTGTACTGATGCAGACATTCGGTAGGAAACGTTGGCCTGTCCTGATGCAGAGATTCCACATGAAACATCAATCTGTCCTGAGGCAGAGATTCAGAATGAAACGTTGATCTGTCCTGATGCAGAGATTCAGTATGAAACGTCGACCTGACCTGATGCAGAGATTCGGTATGAAACGTCGACCTGTCCTGATGCAGAGAATCGGTAGGAAACTATGACTTGTCCTGGTGCAGAGAATCGGTATAAAAATTCGACCTGTTCCTGATGCAGAGATTCAACATGAAGCATCAACCTGTCCTGATGCAGAGAATCGGTATGAAACGTTGACCTGTCTTGCTGCAGAGATTCAACATGAAACATCGACCTGTGCTGATGCTGAGAAGTTGATCTGTCCTGAAGCAGAGACTTGGTATGAAACTTTGATCTGTCCTGATGCAGAGATTCGGTATGAAGCGACGGCCAGTCCTGATGCGGAGATTCCACATGAAACGTCAACCTGTCCTGATGCAGAGATTCGGTATGAAACGGTGATCTGTCCTGATGCAGAGATTTGGTATGATTCGTCGACCTGTCCTGATGCAGATATTCAGTATGAAATATTGGCCTGTCCTGATGCAGAGATTCCACATGAAACATCAACCTGTCCTGATGCAGAGATTCGGTATGAAACATTGATCTGTCCTGATGCAGAGATTCGGTATGAAACATCAACCTGTCCTGATGCAGAGATTCGGTATGAAATGCCGACCTGTCCTGATGCAGAGATTCGGTATGAAACGTTGATCTCTCCTGATGCAGAGATTCGGTATGGAACGTCGACATGTCCCGATGCAGAGATTCCACATGAAACGTCAACCTGTCCTGATGCAGAGATTCGGTATGAAACGGTGATCTGTCCTGATGCAGAGATTTGGTATGATTCGTCGACCTGTCCTGATGCAGATATTCAGTATGAAATATTGGCCTGTCCTGATGCAGAGATTCCACACGAAACATCAACCTGTCCTGATGCAGAGATTCGTATGAAACATTGATCTGTCCTGATGCAGAGATTCGGTATGAAATGCCGACCTGTCCTGATGCAGAGATTCGGTATGAAACGTTGATCTCTCCTGATGCAGAGATTCAGTATGGAACGTCGACCTGTCCCGATGCAGATATACGGATTGAAACGTCGACCTCTCCTGATGCAGAGATTCGGTATGGAACGTCGACATGTCCCGATGCAGAGATTCGGTATGAAACGTCGACCTGTCCTGATGCAGACATTCGGTATGAAACATCAGCCTGTCATGATGCAGAGATTCGGTATAAAACGTTGACCTGTCCTGAGGCAGAGATTCCACATGAAACATCATCCTGTCCTGATGCAGAGATACGGTATGAAATGTTGATATGTCCTGATGCAGAGATTTAGTATGAAACGTCGACCTGTCCTGATGCAGAGATTCCACATGACACGTCGACCTGTCCTGATGCAGAGAATCGTATGAAACGTTGACCTGTCCTGATGCAGAGATTCAGCATGAAACGTTGAACTGTCCTGATGCAGAGATTCGGTATAAACCGCTGACCCGCCCTGTTGCAGAGATTCCACTTGAAACATCAATCTGTCCTGATGCAGAGAATTGGTATGATATGCCGACCTGTCTTGATGCAGAGATTCAGTATGAAACGTGTACCTGTCCTGATGCAGAGATTCGGTATGAAACGTCGACCTGTCCTGATGCAGAAATTCGGTATGAAATGTCGACCTGTGCTGATGCAGAGATTCGGTATGAAACGTTGATCTGTCCTGATGCATAGATTCGGTATGGAACGTCGACCTGTCCCCATGCAGAGATTCGGTATGAAACGTCGACCTGTCCCGATGCAGAAAATCGGCATGGAATGTCGACCTGTCCCGATGCAGAGAATCAACATGAAACATCAACCTGTCCTGATGCAGAGAATCAGGATGAAATGTTGACCCGTCCTGATGCAGAAATTTGGTATGAAACGTTGACCTATCCTGATGCAGAGATTGCACATGAAAAGTCGACCTGTTTTGATGCAGAAATTCGGTATGAAACGAAGACCTGTCCTGATGCAGAGATTCCACATGAAACGTCGACTTGTCCTCATGCAGAGATTTGGTATGAAACGTTGACCTGTCCTGATGCAGAGATTCAGTATGAAACGTCGACCTGTCCTGATGCAGAGCTTCGGTATGAAACGTTGGTCTGTCCTGATGCAGAGATTTGGCATGAAACGTCAAGCTGTCCTGAAGCAGAGATTCGGTATGAAACGTCTTCCTGTCCTGATGCAGAGATTCAACATCAAACGTCAACCTGTCCTGATGCAGAGTTTCGGAATGAAACGTCGGCCAGTCTTGATGCAGAGATTACACATGAAACATCAAACTGACCTGATGCAGAGATTCGGCATGAAATGTTGTTCTGTCCTGATGCCGAGATTCCACATGAAACATCAACCTGTCCTGATGCAGAGATTCGGTATGAAACATCGACCTGTCCTGATGCAGAGATTCGGTATAAAACGTTGATCTGTCCTGATGCAGAGATTCAGTATGAAATGTCAATCTGTACTGATGCAGACATTCGGTAGGAAACGTTGGCCTGTCCTGATGCAGAGATTCCACATGAAACATCAACCTGTCCTGAGGCAGAGATTCAGAATGAAACGTTGATCTGTCCTGATGCAGACATTCAGTATGAAACGTCGACCTGACCTGATGCAGAGATTCGGTATGAAACGTCGACCTGTCCTGATGCAGAGAATCGGTAGGAAACTATGACTTGTCCTGGTGCAGAGAATCGGTATAAAAAGTCGACCTGTTCCTGATGCAGAGATTCAACATGAAGCATCAACCTGTCCTGATGCAGAGAATCGGTATGAAACGTTGACCTGTCTTGCTGCAGAGATTCAACATGAAACATCGACCTGTGCTGATGCTGAGAAGTTGATCTGTCCTGAAGCAGAGACTTGGTATGAAACTTTGATCTGTCCTGATGCAGAGATTCGGTATGAAGCGACGGCCAGTCCTGATGCGGAGATTCCACATGAAACGTCAACCTGTCCTGATGCAGAGATTCGGTATGAAACGGTGATCTGTCCTGATGCAGAGATTTGGTATGATTCGTCGACCTGTCCTGATGCAGATATTCAGTATGAAATATTGGCCTGTCCTGATGCAGAGATTCCACACGAAACATCAACCTGTCCTGATGCAGAGATTCGGTATGAAACATTGATCTGTCCTGATGCAGAGATTCGGTATGAAACATCAACCTGTCCTGATGCAGAGATTCGGTATGAAATGCCGACCTGTCCTGATGCAGAGATTCGGTATGAAACGTTGATCTCTCCTGATGCAGAGATTCGGTATGGAACGTCGACATGTCCCGATGCAGAGATTCCACATGAAACGTCAACCTGTCCTGATGCAGAGATTCGGTATGAAACGGTGATCTGTCCTGATGCAGAGATTTGGTATGATTCGTCGACCTGTCCTGATGCAGATATTCAGTATGAAATATTGGCCTGTCCTGATGCAGAGATTCCACACGAAACATCAACCTGTCCTGATGCAGAGATTCGGTATGAAACATTGATCTGTCCTGATGCAGAGATTCGGTATGAAATGCCGACCTGTCCTGATGCAGAGATTCGGTATGAAACGTTGATCTCTCCTGATGCAGAGATTCAGTATGGAACGTCGACCTGTCCCGATGCAGATATACGGATTGAAACGTCGACCTCTCCTGATGCAGAGATTCGGTATGGAACGTCGACATGTCCCGATGCAGAGATTCGGTATGAAACGTCGACCTGTCCTGATGCAGAGATTCGGTATGAAACATCAGCCTGTCATGATGCAGAGATTCGGTATAAAACGTTGACCTGTCCTGAGGCAGAGATTCCACATGAAACATCATCCTGTCCTGATGCAGAGATACGGTATGAAATGTTGATATGTCCTGATGCAGAGATTTAGTATGAAACGTCGACCTGTCCTGATGCAGAGATTCCACATGACACGTCGACCTGTCCTGATGCAGAGATTCCACATGACACGTCGACCTGTCCTGATGCAGAGAATCGTATGAAACGTTGACCTGTCCTGATGCAGAGATTCAGCATGAAACGTTGAACTGTCCTGATGCAGAGATTCGGTATAAACCGCTGACCCGCCCTGATGCAGAGATTCCACTTGAAACATCAATCTGTCCTGATGCAGAGAATTGGTATGATATGCCGACCTGTCTTGATGCAGAGATTCAGTATGAAACGTCTACCTGTCCTGATGCAGAGATTCGGTATGAAACGTCGACCTGTCCTGATGCAGAAATTCGGTATGAAATGTCGACCTGTCCTGATGCAGAGATTCGGTATGAAACGTTGATCTCTCCTGATGCAGAGATTCGGTATGGAACGTCGACCTGTCCCCATGCAGAGATTCGGTATGAAACGTCGACCTGTCCCGATGCAGAAAATCGGCATGGAATGTCGACCTGTCCCGATGCAGAGAATCAACATGAAACATCAACCTGTCCTGATGCAGAGAATCAGGATGAAACGTTGACCTGTCCAGATGCAGAGATTCAACATGAAACATCGACCTGTGCTGATGCTGAGATTCGGTAAGAAACGATGATCTGTCCTGAAGCAGAGATTCAGTAGGAAACGTCGACCTGTCCCAATGCAGAGATTCGGTATGAAACATCCTCCTGTCCTGATGCAGAGATTCGGTACGAAACATTGACCTGTCGTGATGCAGAGATTCGGTATGAAACGTCAACCTGTCCTGCTGCAGAGATTCCACATGAAACGTCAACCTGTCCTGATGCAGAGATTCGGTATGAAACGTTGATCTGTCCTGGTGCAGTGATTCGGTATGAAGCGTCGACCTGTCCTGATGCAGAGCTTCGGTATGAAACGTTGGTCTGTCCTGATGCAGAGATTTGGCATGAAACGTCAAGCTGTCCTGATGCAGAGATTCGGTATGAAACGTCCCCCTGTCATGATGCAGATATTCGGTATGAAACGTCGACCTGTCCCAAAGCAGAGATTCGGTATGAAACGTCTTCCTGTCCTGATGCAGAGATTCAACATCAAACGTCAACCTGTCCTGATGCAGAGTTTCGGAATGAAACGTCGGCCAGTCTTGATGCAGAGATTACACATGAAACATCAAACTGACCTGATGCAGAGATTCGGCATGAAATGTTGTTCTGTCCTGATGCCGAGATTCCACATGAAACATCAACCTGTCCTGATGCAGAGAATCGTATGAAACGTTGACCTATCCTCATGCAGAGATTCGGTATGAAACGTTGATCTGTCCTGGTGCAGTGATTCGGTATGAAGCGTCGACCTGTCCTGATGCAGAGCTTCGGTATGAAACGTCGACCTGTGCTGATGCAGAAATTTGGTATAAAATGTCGACCTATCCTGATGCAGAGATTCCACATGAAAAGTCGACCTCTCTTGATGCAGAAATTTGGCATGAAATGTTGTTCTGTCCTGATGCCAAGATTCCACATGAAGCATCAACCTGTCATGATGCAGAGATTCGGTATGAAACGTTGATCTGTCCTGATGCAGAGATTCGGTATAAAACGTTGATCTGTCCTGATGCAGAGATTCGGTATGAAATGCCGACCTGTCCTGATGCAGAGATTCGGTATGAAACGTTGATCTCTCCAGATGCAGAGATTCAGTATGGAACGTCGACCTGTCCCGATGCAGATATACGGATTGAAACGTAGACCTCTCCTGATGCAGAGATTCGGTATGGAACGTCGACATGTGCCGATGCAGAGATTCAACATCAAACGTCAACCTGTCCTGATGCAGAGTTTCGGAATGAAACGTCGGCCAGTCTTGATGCAGAGATTACACATGAAACATCAAACTGACCTGATGCAGAGATTCGGCATGAAATGTTGTTCTGTCCTGATGCCGAGATTCCACATGAAACATCAACCTGTCCTGATGCAGAGATTCGGTATGAAACGTCGACCTGTCCTGATGCAGAGCTTCGGTATGAAACGTTGGTCTGTCCTGATGCAGAGATTTGGCATGAAAAGTCAAGCTGTCCGGATGCAGAGATTCGGTATGAAACGTCCCCCTGTCATGATGCAGATATTCGGTATGAAACGTCGACCTGTCCCGAAGCAGAGATTCGGTATGAAACGTCTTCCTGTCCTGATGCAGAGATTCAACATCAAACGTCAACCTGTCCTGATGCAGAGTTTCGGAATGAAACGTCGGCCAGTCTTGATGCAGAGATTACACATGAAACATCAAACTGACCTGATGCAGAGATTCGGCATGAAATGTTGTTCTGTCCTGATGCCGAGATTCCACATGAAACATCAACCTGTCCTGATGCAGAGATTCGGTATGAAACATCGACCTGTCCTGATGCAGAGATTCGGTATAAAACGTTGATCTGTCCTGATGCAGAGATTCAGTATGAAATGTCAATCTGTACTGATGCAGACATTCGGTAGGAAACGTTGGCCTGTCCTGATGCAGAGATTCCACATGAAACATCAACCTGTCCTGAGGCAGAGATTCAGAATGAAACGTTGATCTGTCCTGATGCAGACATTCAGTATGAAACGTCGACCTGACCTGATGCAGAGATTCGGTATGAAACGTCGACCTGTCCTGATGCAGAGAATCGGTAGGAAACTATGACTTGTCCTGGTGCAGAGAATCGGTATAAAAAGTCGACCTGTTCCTGATGCAGAGATTCAACATGAAGCATCAACCTGTCCTGATGCAGAGAATCGGTATGAAACGTTGACCTGTCTTGCTGCAGAGATTCAACATGAAACATCGACCTGTGCTGATGCTGAGAAGTTGATCTGTCCTGAAGCAGAGACTTGGTATGAAACTTTGATCTGTCCTGATGCAGAGATTCGGTATGAAGCGACGGCCAGTCCTGATGCGGAGATTCCACATGAAACGTCAACCTGTCCTGATGCAGAGATTCGGTATGAAACGGTGATCTGTCCTGATGCAGAGATTTGGTATGATTCGTCGACCTGTCCTGATGCAGATATTCAGTATGAAATATTGGCCTGTCCTGATGCAGAGATTCCACACGAAACATCAACCTGTCCTGATGCAGAGATTCGGTATGAAATGTCTACCTTTCCTGATGCAGAGATTCGGTATGAAACGTCGGCCTGTCCTGATGCAGAGATTCCACATGAAACGTCCACCTGTCCTGATGCAGAGAATCGTATGAAACGTTGACCTGTCCTGATGCAGAGATTCAGTATGAAACTTTGAACTGTCCTGATGCAGAGATTTGGTATAAACCGCTGACCTGCCCTGATGCAGAGATTCCACTTGAAACATCATACTGTCCTGATGCAGAGAATTGGTATGATACGCCGACCTGTCCTGATGCAGAGATTAGGTATGAAACGTCGGCCAGTCCTGATGCAGAGATTGCACTTGAAACATCAATCTGTCCTGAAGCAGAGATTTGGTATGAAACTTTGATCTGTCCAGATGCAGAGATTCGGTATGAAACGTCGGCCTGTCCTGATGCAGAGATTCCACATGAAACGTCAACCTGTCCTGATGCAGAGATTCGGTATGAAACGTCGGCCTGTCCTGATGTAGAGATTCCACACGAAACATTGACCTGCCCAGATGCAGAGATTCCACTTGAAACATCATACTGTCCTGATGCAGAGAATTGGTATGATACGCCGACCTGTCCTGATGCAGAGATTAGGTATGAAACGTCGGCCAGTCCTGATGCAGAGATTGCACTTGAAACATCAATCTGTCCTGAAGCAGAGATTTGGTATGAAACTTTGATCTGTCCAGATGCAGAGATTCGGTATGAAACGTCGGCCTGTCCTGATGCAGAGATTCCACATGAAACGTCAACCTGTCCTGATGCAGAGATTCGGTATGAAACGTCGGCCTGTCCTGATGTAGAGATTCCACACGAAACATTGACCTGTCCTGATGCAGAGATTTGGTATGAATCGTCGACCTGTCCTGATGCAGAGATTCCACATGAAACATCAGCCTGTCATGATGCAGAGATTCGGTATGAAACGTTGATCTGTCCTGATGCAGAGATTCAGTATAAAACATCGACCTGTTCTGATGCAGAGATTCCACATGAAACGTTAACCTGTCCTGATGCAGAGAATCGTATGAAACGTTGATCTCTCCTGATGCAGAGATTCAGTATGGAACGTCGACCTGTCCCGATGCAGATATACGGATTGAAACGTCGACCTCTCCTGATGCAGAGATTCGGTATGGAACGTCGACATGTCCCGATGCAGAGATTCGGTATGAAACGTCGACCTGTCCTGATGCAGAGATTCGGTATGAAACATCAGCCTGTCATGATGCAGAGATTCGGTATAAAACGTTGACCTGTCCTGAGGCAGAGATTCCACATGAAACATCATCCTGTCCTGATGCAGAGATACGGTATGAAATGTTGATATGTCCTGATGCAGAGATTTAGTATGAAACGTCGACCTGTCCTGATGCAGAGATTCCACATGAAACGTCGACCTGTCCTGATGCAGAGAATCGTATGAAACGTTGACCTGTCCTGATGCAGAGATTCAGCATGAAACGTTGAACTGTCCTGATGCAGAGATTCGGTATAAACCGCTGACCCGCCCTGATGCAGAGATTCCACTTGAAACATCAATCTGTCCTGATGCAGAGAATTGGTATGATATGCCGACCTGTCTTGATGCAGAGATTCAGTATGAAACGTCTACCTGTCCTGATGCAGAGATTCGGTATGAAGCGTCGAACTGTCCTGATGCAGAAATTCGGTATGAAATGTCGACCTGTGCTGATGCAGAGATTCGGTATGAAACGTTGATCTGTCCTGATGCATAGATTCGGTATGGAACGTCGACCTGTCCCCATGCAGAGATTCGGTATGAAACATCGACCTGTCCTGATGCAGAGATTCGGTATGAAACGTCGACCTGTCCCGATGCAGAGATTCGGTATGAAACGTCGACCTGTCCCGATGCAGAAAATCGGCATGGAATGTCGACCTGTCCCGATGCAGAGAATCAACATGAAACATCAACCTGTCCTGATGCAGAGAATCAGGATGAAACGTTGACCTGTCCTGATGCAGAGATTCAGCATGAAACGTTGAACTGTCCTGATGCAGAGATTCGATATAAACCGCTGACCCGCCCTGATGCAGAGATTCCACTTGAAACATCAATCTGTCCTGATGCAGAGAATTGGTATGATATGCCGACCTGTCTTGATGCAGAGATTCAGTATGAAACGTCTACCTGTCCTGATGCAGAGATTCGGTATGAAACGTCGACCTGTCCTGATGCAGAAATTCGGTATGAAATGTCGACCTGTGCTGATGCAGAGATTCGGTATGAAACGTTGATCTGTCCTGATGCATAGATTCGGTATGGAACGTCGACCTGTCCCCATGCAGAGATTCGGTATGAAACATCGACCTGTCCTGATGCAGAGATTCGGTATGAAACGTCGACCTGTCCCGATGCAGAGATTCGGTATGAAACGTCGACCTGTCCCGATGCAGAAAATCGGCATGGAATGTCGACCTGTCCCGATGCAGAGAATCAACATGAAACATCAACCTGTCCTGATGCAGAGAATCAGGATGAAACGTTGACCTGTCCAGATGCAGAGATTCAACATGAAACATCGACCTGTGCTGATGCTGAGATTCGGTAAGAAACGTTGATCTGTCCTGAAGCAGAGATTCAGTAGGAAACGTCGACCTGTCCCAATGCAGAGATTCGGTATGAAACATCCTCCTGTCCTGATGCAGAGATTCGGTACGAAACATTGACCTGTCGTGATGCAGAGATTCGGTATGAAACGTCAACCTGTCCTGCTGCAGAGATTCCACATGAAACGTCAACCTGTCCTGATGCAGAGATTCGGTATGAAACGTTGATCTGTCCTGGTGCAGTGATTCGGTATGAAGCGTCGACCTGTCCTGATGCAGAGCTTCGGTATGAAACGTTGGTCTGTCCTGATGCAGAGATTTGGCATGAAACGTCAACCTGTCCTGATGCAGAGAATCGGTATGAAACGTTGACCTGTCTTGCTGCAGAGATTCAACATGAAACATCGACCTGTGCTGATGCTGAGAAGTTGATCTGTCCTGAAGCAGAGACTTGGTATGAAACTTTGATCTGTCCTGATGCAGAGATTCGGTATGAAGCGACGGCCAGTCCTGATGCGGAGATTCCACATGAAACGTCAACCTGTCCTGATGCAGAGATTCGGTATGAAACGGTGATCTGTCCTGATGCAGAGATTTGGTATGATTCGTCGACCTGTCCTGATGCAGATATTCAGTATGAAATATTGGCCTGTCCTGATGCAGAGATTCCACACGAAACATCAACCTGTCCTGATGCAGAGATTCGGTATGAAATGTCTACCTTTCCTGATGCAGAGATTCGGTATGAAACGTCGGCCTGTCCTGATGCAGAGATTCCACATGAAACGTCCACCTGTCCTGATGCAGAGAGTCGTATGAAACGTTGACCTGTCCTGATGCAGAGATTCAGTATGAAACTTTGAACTGTCCTGATGCAGAGATTTGGTATAAACCGCTGACCTGCCCTGATGCAGAGATTCCACTTGAAACATCATACTGTCCTGATGCAGAGAATTGGTATGATACGCCGACCTGTCCTGATGCAGAGATTAGGTATGAAACGTCGGCCAGTCCTGATGCAGAGATTGCACTTGAAACATCAATCTGTCCTGAAGCAGAGATTTGGTATGAAACTTTGATCTGTCCAGATGCAGAGATTCGGTATGAAACGTCGGCCTGTCCTGATGCAGAGATTCCACATGAAACGTCAACCTGTCCTGATGCAGAGATTCAGTATGAAACGTCGGCCTGTCCTGATGTAGAGATTCCACACGAAACATTGACCTGCCCTGATGCAGAGATTCCACTTGAAACATCATACTGTCCTGATGCAGAGAATTGGTATGATACGCCGACCTGTCCTGATGCAGAGATTAGGTATGAAACGTCGGCCAGTCCTGATGCAGAGATTGCACTTGAAACATCAATCTGTCCTGAAGCAGAGATTTGGTATGAAACTTTGATCTGTCCAGATGCAGAGATTCGGTATGAAACGTCGGCCTGTCCTGATGCAGAGATTCCACATGAAACGTCAACCTGTCCTGATGCAGAGATTCGGTATGAAACGTCGGCCTGTCCTGATGTAGAGATTCCACACGAAACATTGACCTGTCCTGATGCAGAGATTTGGTATGAATCGTCGACCTGTCCTGATGCAGAGATTCCACATGAAACATCAGCCTGTCATGATGCAGAGATTCGGTATGAAACGTTGATCTGTCCTGATGCAGAGATTCAGTATAAAACATCGACCTGTTCTGATGCAGAGATTCCACATGAAACGTTAACCTGTCCTGATGCAGAGAATCGTATGAAACGTTGATCTCTCCTGATGCAGAGATTCAGTATGGAACGTCGACCTGTCCCGATGCAGATATACGGATTGAAACGTCGACCTCTCCTGATGCAGAGATTCGGTATGGAACGTCGACATGTCCCGATGCAGAGATTCGGTATGAAACGTCGACCTGTCCTGATGCAGAGATTCGGTATGAAACATCAGCCTGTCATGATGCAGAGATTCGGTATAAAACGTTGACCTGTCCTGAGGCAGAGATTCCACATGAAACATCATCCTGTCCTGATGCAGAGATACGGTATGAAATGTTGATATGTCCTGATGCAGAGATTTAGTATGAAACGTCGACCTGTCCTGATGCAGAGATTCCACATGAAACGTCGACCTGTCCTGATGCAGAGAATCGTATGAAACGTTGACCTGTCCTGATGCAGAGATTCAGCATGAAACGTTGAACTGTCCTGATGCAGAGATTCGGTATAAACCGCTGACCCGCCCTGATGCAGAGATTCCACTTGAAACATCAATCTGTCCTGATGCAGAGAATTGGTATGATATGCCGACCTGTCTTGATGCAGAGATTCAGTATGAAACGTCTACCTGTCCTGATGCAGAGATTCGGTATGAAACGTTGACCTGTCCTGATGCAGAAATTCGGTATGAAATGTCGACCTGTGCTGATGCAGAGATTCGGTATGAAACGTCGACCTGTCCTGATGCAGAGATTCGGTATGGAACGTCGACCTGTCCCCATGCAGAGATTCGGTATGAAACATCGACCTGTCCTGATGCAGAGATTCGGTATGAAACGTCGACCTGTCCCGATGCAGAGATTCGGTATGAAACGTCGACCTGTCCCGATGCAGAAAATCGGCATGGAATGTCGACCTGTCCCGATGCAGAGAATCAACATGAAACATCAACCTGTCCTGATGCAGAGAATCAGGATGAAACGTTGACCTGTCCTGATGCAGAGATTCAGCATGAAACGTTGAACTGTCCTGATGCAGAGATTCGATATAAACCGCTGACCCGCCCTGATGCAGAGATTCCACTTGAAACATCAATCTGTCCTGATGCAGAGAATTGGTATGATATGCCGACCTGTCTTGATGCAGAGATTCAGTATGAAACGTCTACCTGTCCTGATGCAAAGATTCGGTATGAAACGTCGACCTGTCCTGATGCAGAAATTCGGTATGAAATGTCGACCTGTGCTGATGCAGAGATTCGGTATGAAACGTTGATCTGTCCTGATGCATAGATTCGGTATGGAACGTCGACCTGTCCCCATGCAGAGATTCGGTATGAAATATCGACCTGTCCTGATGCAGAGATTCGGTATGAAACGTCGACCTGTCCCGATGCAGAGATTCGGTATGAAACGTCGACCTGTCCCGATGCAGAAAATCGGCATGGAATGTCGACCTGTCCCGATGCAGAGAATCAACATGAAACATCAACCTGTCCTGATGCAGAGAATCAGGATGAAACGTTGACCTGTCCAGATGCAGAGATTCAACATGAAACATCGACCTGTGCTGATGCTGAGATTCAGTAAGAAACGTTGATCTGTCCTGAAGCAGAGATTCAGTAGGAAACGTCGACCTGTCCCAATGCAGAGATTCGGTATGAAACATCCTCCTGTCCTGATGCAGAGATTCGGTACAAAACATTGACCTGTCGTGATGCAGAGATTCGGTATGAAACGTCAACCTGTCCTGCTGCAGAGATTCCACATGAAACGTCAACCTGTCCTGATGCAGAGATTCGGTATGAAACGTTGATCTGTCCTGGTGCAGTGATTCGGTATGAAGCGTCGACCTGTCCCCATGCAGAGCTTCGGTATGAAACGTTGGTCTGTCCTGATGCAGAGATTTGGCATGAAACGTCAAGCTGTCCTGATGCAGAGATTCGGTATGAAACGTCCCCCTGTCATGATGCAGATATTCAGTATGAAACGTCGACCTGTCCCGAAGCAGAGATTCGGTATGAAACGTCTTCCTGTCCTGATGCAGAGATTCCACTTGAAACATCAATCTGTCCTGATGCAGAGAATTGGTATGATATGCCGACCTGTCTTGATGCAGAGATTCAGTATGAAACGTCTACCTGTCCTGATGCAGAGATTCGGTATGAAACGTCGACCTGTCCTGATGCAGAAATTCGGTATGAAATGTCGACCTGTGCTGATGCAGAGATTCGGTATGAAACGTTGATCTGTCCTGATGCATAGATTCGGTATGGAACGTCGACCTGTCCCCATGCAGAGATTCGGTATGAAACATCGACCTGTCCTGATGCAGAGATTCGGTATGAAACGTCGACCTGTCCCGATGCAGAGATTCGGTATGAAACGTCGACCTGTCCCGATGCAGAAAATCGGCATGGAATGTCGACCTGTCCCGATGCAGAGAATCAACATGAAATATCAACCTGTCCTGATGCAGAGAATCAGGATGAAACGTTGACCTGTCCTGATGCAGAGATTCAGCATGAAACGTTGAACTGTCCTGATGCAGAGATTCGATATAAACCGCTGACCCGCCCTGATGCAGAGATTCCACTTGAAACATCAATCTGTCCTGATGCAGAGAATTGGTATGATATGCCGACCTGTCTTGATGCAGAGATTCGGTATGAAACGTCGACCTGTCCTGATGCAGAAATTCGGTATGAAATGTCGACCTGTGCTGATGCAGAGATTCGGTATGAAACGTTGATCTGTCCTGATGCATAGATTCGGTATGGAACGTCGACCTGTCCCCATGCAGAGATTCGGTATGAAACATCGACCTGTCCTGATGCAGAGATTCGGTATGAAACGTCGACCTGTCCCGATGCAGAGATTCGGTACGAAACGTCGACCTGTCCCGATGCAGAAAATCGGCATGGAATGTCGACCTGTCCCGATGCAGAGAATCAACATGAAACATCAACCTGTCCTGATGCAGAGAATCAGGATGAAACGTTGACCTGTCCAGATGCAGAGATTCAACATGAAACATCGACCTGTGCTGATGCTGAGATTCGGTAAGAAACGTTGATCTGTCCTGAAGCAGAGATTCAGTAGGAAACGTCGACCTGTCCCAATGCAGAGATTCGGTATGAAACATCCTCCTGTCCTGATGCAGAGATTCGGTACGAAACATTGACCTGTCGTGATGCAGAGATTCAGTATGAAACGTCTACCTGTCCTGATGCAGAGATTCGGTATGAAACGTCGACCTGTCCTGATGCAGAAATTCGGTATGAAATGTCGACCTGTGCTGATGCAGAGATTCGGTATGAAACGTTGATCTGTCCTGATGCATAGATTCGGTATGGAACGTCGACCTGTCCCCATGCAGAGATTCGGTATGAAACATCGACCTGTCCTGATGCAGAGATTCGGTATGAAACGTCGACCTGTCCCGATGCAGAGATTCGGTATGAAACGTCGACCTGTCCCGATGCAGAAAATCGGCATGGAATGTCGACCTGTCCCGATGCAGAGAATCAACATGAAACATCAACCTGTCCTGATGCAGAGAATCAGGATGAAACGTTGACCTGTCCTGATGCAGAGATTCAGCATGAAACGTTGAACTGTCCTGATGCAGAGATTCGATATAAACCGCTGACCCGCCCTGATGCAGAGATTCCACTTGAAACATCAATCTGTCCTGATGCAGAGAATTGGTATGATATGCCGACCTGTCTTGATGCAGAGATTCAGTATGAAACGTCTACCTGTCCTGATGCAGAGATTCGGTATGAAACGTCGACCTGTCCTGATGCAGAAATTCGGTATGAAATGTCGACCTGTGCTGATGCAGAGATTCGGTATGAAACGTTGATCTGTCCTGATGCATAGATTCGGTATGGAACGTCGACCTGTCCCCATGCAGAGGTTCGGTATGAAACATCGACCTGTCCTGATGCAGAGATTCGGAATGAAACGTCGACCTGTCCCGATGCAGAGATTCGGTATGAAACGTCGACCTGTCCCGATGCAGAAAATCGGCATGGAATGTCGACCTGTCCCGATGCAGAGAATCAACATGAAACATCAACCTGTCCTGATGCAGAGAATCAGGATGAAACGTTGACCTGTCCAGATGCAGAGATTCAACATGAAACATCGACCTGTGCTGATGCTGAGATTCGGTAAGAAACGTTGATCTGTCCTGAAGCAGAGATTCAGTAGGAAACGTCGACCTGTCCCAATGCAGAGATTCGGTATGAAACATCCTCCTGTCCTGATGCAGAGATTCGGTACGAAACATTGACCGGTCGTGATGCAGAGATTCGGTATGAAACGTCAACCTGTCCTGCTGCAGAGATTCCACATGAAACGTCAACCTGTCCTGATGCAGAGATTTGGTATGAATCGTCGACCTGTCCTGATGCAGAGATTCCACATGAAATGTCAACCTGTCCTGATGCAGAGATTCGGTATGAAACGTCGGCCTGTCCTGATGTAGAGATTCCACACGAAACATTGACCTGTCCTGATGCAGAGATTTGGTATGAATCGTCGACCTGTCCTGATGCAGAGATTCCACATGAAACATCAGCCTGTCATGATGCAGAGATTCGGTATGAAACGTTGATCTGTCCTGATGCAGAGATTCAGTATAAAACATCGACCTGTTCTGATGCAGAGATTCCACATGAAACGTTAACCTGTCCTGATGCAGAGAATCGTATGAAACGTTGATCTCTCCTGATGCAGAGATTCAGTATGGAACGTCGACCTGTCCCGATGCAGATATACGGATTGAAACGTCGACCTCTCCTGATGCAGAGATTCGGTATGGAACGTCGACATGTCCCGATGCAGAGATTCGGTATGAAACGTCGACCTGTCCTGATGCAGAGATTCGGTATGAAACATCAGCCTGTCATGATGCAGAGATTCGGTATAAAACGTTGACCTGTCCTGAGGCAGAGATTCCACATGAAACATCATCCTGTCCTGATGCAGAGATACGGTATGAAATGTTGATATGTCCTGATGCAGAGATTTAGTATGAAACGTCGACCTGTCCTGATGCAGAGATTCCACATGAAACGTCGACCTGTCCTGATGCAGAGAATCGTATGAAACGTTGACCTGTCCTGATGCAGAGATTCAGCATGAAACGTTGAACTGTCCTGATGCAGAGATTCGGTATAAACCGCTGACCCGCCCTGATGCAGAGATTCCACTTGAAACATCAATCTGTCCTGATGCAGAGAATTGGTATGATATGCCGACCTGTCTTGATGCAGAGATTCAGTATGAAACGTCTACCTGTCCTGATGCAGAGATTCGGTATGAAGCGTCGAACTGTCCTGATGCAGAAATTCGGTATGAAATGTCGACCTGTGCTGATGCAGAGATTCGGTATGAAACGTTGATCTGTCCTGATGCATAGATTCGGTATGGAACGTCGACCTGTCCCCATGCAGAGATTCGGTATGAAACATCGACCTGTCCTGATGCAGAGATTCGGTATGAAACGTCGACCTGTCCCGATGCAGAGATTCGGTATGAAACGTCGACCTGTCCCGATGCAGAAAATCGGCATGGAATGTCGACCTGTCCCGATGCAGAGAATCAACATGAAACATCAACCTGTCCTGATGCAGAGAATCAGGATGAAACGTTGACCTGTCCTGATGCAGAGATTCAGCATGAAACGTTGAACTGTCCTGATGCAGAGATTCGATATAAACCGCTGACCCGCCCTGATGCAGAGATTCCACTTGAAACATCAATCTGTCCTGATGCAGAGAATTGGTATGATATGCCGACCTGTCTTGATGCAGAGATTCAGTATGAAACGTCTACCTGTCCTGATGCAGAGATTCGGTATGAAACGTCGACCTGTCCTGATGCAGAAATTCGGTATGAAATGTCGACCTGTGCTGATGCAGAGATTCGGTATGAAACGTTGATCTGTCCTGATGCATAGATTCGGTATGGAACGTCGACCTGTCCCCATGCAGAGATTCGGTATGAAACATCGACCTGTCCTGATGCAGAGATTCGGTATGAAACGTCGACCTGTCCCGATGCAGAGATTCGGTATGAAACGTCGACCTGTCCCGATGCAGAAAATCGGCATGGAATGTCGACCTGTCCCGATGCAGAGAATCAACATGAAACATCAACCTGTCCTGATGCAGAGAATCAGGATGAAACGTTGACCTGTCCAGATGCAGAGATTCAACATGAAACATCGACCTGTGCTGATGCTGAGATTCGGTAAGAAACGTTGATCTGTCCTGAAGCAGAGATTCAGTAGGAAACGTCGACCTGTCCCAATGCAGAGATTCGGTATGAAACATCCTCCTGTCCTGATGCAGAGATTCGGTACGAAACATTGACCTGTCGTGATGCAGAGATTCGGTATGAAACGTCAACCTGTCCTGCTGCAGAGATTCCACATGAAACGTCAACCTGTCCTGATGCAGAGATTCGGTATGAAACGTTGATCTGTCCTGGTGCAGTGATTCGGTATGAAGCGTCGACCTGTCCTGATGCAGAGCTTCGGTATGAAACGTTGGTCTGTCCTGATGCAGAGATTTGGCATGAAACGTCAAGCTGTCCTGATGCAGAGATTCGGTATGAAACGTCCCCCTGTCATGATGCAGATATTCGGTATGAAACGTCGACCTGTCCCGAAGCAGAGATTCGGTATGAAACGTCTTCCTGTCCTGATGCAGAGATTCCACTTGAAACATCAATCTGTCCTGATGCAGAGAATTGGTATGATATGCCGACCTGTCTTGATGCAGAGATTCAGTATGAAACGTCTACCTGTCCTGATGCAGAGATTCGGTATGAAACGTCGACCTGTCCTGATGCAGAAATTCGGTATGAAATGTCGACCTGTGCTGATGCAGAGATTCGGTATGAAACGTTGATCTGTCCTGATGCATAGATTCGGTATGGAACGTCGACCTGTCCCCATGCAGAGATTCGGTATGAAACATCGACCTGTCCTGATGCAGAGATTCGGTATGAAACGTCGACCTGTCCCGATGCAGAGATTCGGTATGAAACGTCGACCTGTCCCGATGCAGAAAATCGGCATGGAATGTCGACCTGTCCCGATGCAGAGAATCAACATGAAATATCAACCTGTCCTGATGCAGAGAATCAGGATGAAACGTTGACCTGTCCTGATGCAGAGATTCAGCATGAAACGTTGAACTGTCCTGATGCAGAGATTCGATATAAACCGCTGACCCGCCCTGATGCAGAGATTCCACTTGAAACATCAATCTGTCCTGATGCAGAGAATTGGTATGATATGCCGACCTGTCTTGATGCAGAGATTCGGTATGAAACGTCGACCTGTCCTGATGCAGAAATTCGGTATGAAATGTCGACCTGTGCTGATGCAGAGATTCGGTATGAAACGTTGATCTGTCCTGATGCATAGATTCGGTATGGAACGTCGACCTGTCCCCATGCAGAGATTCGGTATGAAACATCGACCTGTCCTGATGCAGAGATTCGGTATGAAACGTCGACCTGTCCCGATGCAGAGATTCGGTACGAAACGTCGACCTGTCCCGATGCAGAAAATCGGCATGGAATGTCGACCTGTCCCGATGCAGAGAATCAACATGAAACATCAACCTGTCCTGATGCAGAGAATCAGGATGAAACGTTGACCTGTCCAGATGCAGAGATTCAACATGAAACATCGACCTGTGCTGATGCTGAGATTCGGTAAGAAACGTTGATCTGTCCTGAAGCAGAGATTCAGTAGGAAACGTCGACCTGTCCCAATGCAGAGATTCGGTATGAAACATCCTCCTGTCCTGATGCAGAGATTCGGTACGAAACATTGACCTGTCGTGATGCAGAGATTCAGTATGAAACGTCTACCTGTCCTGATGCAGAGATTCGGTATGAAACGTCGACCTGTCCTGATGCAGAAATTCGGTATGAAATGTCGACCTGTGCTGATGCAGAGATTCGGTATGAAACGTTGATCTGTCCTGATGCATAGATTCGGTATGGAACGTCGACCTGTCCCCATGCAGAGATTCGGTATGAAACATCGACCTGTCCTGATGCAGAGATTCGGTATGAAACGTCGACCTGTCCCGATGCAGAGATTCGGTATGAAACGTCGACCTGTCCCGATGCAGAAAATCGGCATGGAATGTCGACCTGTCCCGATGCAGAGAATCAACATGAAACATCAACCTGTCCTGATGCAGAGAATCAGGATGAAACGTTGACAAGTCCTGATGCAGAGATTCAGCATGAAACGTTGAACTGTCCTGATGCAGAGATTCGATATAAACCGCTGACCCGCCCTGATGCAGAGATTCCACTTGAAACATCAATCTGTCCTGATGCAGAGAATTGGTATGATATGCCGACCTGTCTTGATGCAGAGATTCAGTATGAAACGTCTACCTGTCCTGATGCAGAGATTCGGTATGAAACGTCGACCTGTCCTGATGCAGAAATTCGGTATGAAATGTCGACCTGTGCTGATGCAGAGATTCGGTATGAAACGTTGATCTGTCCTGATGCATAGATTCGGTATGGAACGTCGACCTGTCCCCATGCAGAGATTCGGTATGAAACATCGACCTGTCCTGATGCAGAGATTCGGAATGAAACGTCGACCTGTCCCGATGCAGAGATTCGGTATGAAACGTCGACCTGTCCCGATGCAGAAAATCGGCATGGAATGTCGACCTGTCCCGATGCAGAGAATCAACATGAAACATCAACCTGTCCTGATGCAGAGAATCAGGATGAAACGTTGACCTGTCCAGATGCAGAGATTCAACATGAAACATCGACCTGTGCTGATGCTGAGATTCGGTAAGAAACGTTGATCTGTCCTGAAGCAGAGATTCAGTAGGAAACGTCGACCTGTCCCAATGCAGAGATTCGGTATGAAACATCCTCCTGTCCTGATGCAGAGATTCGGTACGAAACATTGACCTGTCGTGATGCAGAGATTCGGTATGAAACGTCAACCTGTCCTGCTGCAGAGATTCCACATGAAACGTCAACCTGTCCTGATGCAGAGATTCGGTATGAAACGTTGATCTGTCCTGGTGCAGTGATTCGGTATGAAGCGTCGACCTGTCCTGATGCAGAGCTTCGGTATGAAACGTTGACCTGTCCTGAGGCAGAGATTCCACATGAAACATCATCCTGTCCTGATGCAGAGATACGGTATGAAATGTTGATATGTCCTGATGCAGAGATTTAGTATGAAACGTCGATCTGTCCTGGTGCAGTGATTCGGTATGAAGCGTCGACCTGTCCTGATGCAGAGCTTCGGTATGAAACGTTGGTCTGTCCTGATGCAGAGATTTGGCATGAAACGTCAAGCTGTCCTGATGCAGAGATTCGGTATGAAACGTCTTCCTGTCCTGATGCAGAGATTCCACTTGAAACATCAATCTGTCCTGATGCAGAGAATTGGTATGATATGCCGACCTGTCTTGATGCAGAGATTCAGTATGAAACGTCTACCTGTCCTGATGCAGAGATTCGGTATGAAACGTCGACCTGTCCTGATGCAGAAATTCGGTATGAAATGTCGACCTGTGCTGATGCAGAGATTCGGTATGAAACGTTGATCTGTCCTGATGCATAGATTCGGTATGGAACGTCGACCTGTCCCCATGCAGAGATTCGGTATGAAACATCGACCTGTCCTGATGCAGAGATTCGGTATGAAACGTCGACCTGTCCCGATGCAGAGATTCGGTATGAAACGTCGACCTGTCCCGATGCAGAAAATCGGCATGGAATGTCGACCTGTCCCGATGCAGAGAATCAACATGAAATATCAACCTGTCCTGATGCAGAGAATCAGGATGAAACGTTGATCTGTCCTGATGCAGAGATTCAGCATGAAACGTTGAACTGTCCTGATGCAGAGATTCGATATAAACCGCTGACCCGCCCTGATGCAGAGATTCCACTTGAAACATCAATCTGTCCTGATGCAGAGAATTGGAATGATATGCCGACCTGTCTTGATGCAGAGATTCGGTATGAAACGTCGACCTGTCCTGATGCAGAAATTCGGTATGAAATGTCGACCTGTGCTGATGCAGAGATTCGGTATGAAACGTTGATCTGTCCTGATGCATAGATTCGGTATGGAACGTCGACCTGTCCCCATGCAGAGATTCGGTATGAAACATCGAATGTCCTGATGCAGAGATTCGGTATGAAACGTCGACCTGTCCCGATGCAGAGATTCGGTATGAAACGTCGACCTGTCCCGATGCAGAAAATCGGCATGGAATGTCGACCTGTCCCGTTGCAGAGAATCAACATGAAACATCAACCTGTCCTGATGCAGAGAATCAGGATGAAACGTTGACCTGTCCAGATGCAGAGATTCAACATGAAACATCGACCTGTGCTGATGCTGAGATTCGGTAAGAAACGTTGATCTGTCCTGAAGCAGAGATTCAGTAGGAAACGTCGACCTGTCCCAATGCAGAGATTCGGTATGAAACATCCTCCTGTCCTGATGCAGAGATTCGGTACGAAACATTGACCTGTCGTGATGCAGAGATTCAGTATGAAACGTCTACCTGTCCTGATGCAGAGATTCGGTATGAAACGTCGACCTGTCCTGATGCAGAAATTCGATATGAAATGTCGACCTGTGCTGATGCAGAGATTCGGTATGAAACGTTGATCTGTCCTGATGCATAGATTCGGTATGGAACGTCGACCTGTCCCCATGCAGAGATTCGGTATGAAACATCGACCTGTCCTGATGCAGAGATTCGGTATGAAACGTCGACCTGTCCCGATGCAGAGATTCGGTATGAAACGTCGACCTGTCCCGATGCAGAAAATCGGCATGGAATGTCGACCTGTCCAGATGCAGAGAATCAACATGAAACATCAACCTGTCCTGATGCAGAGAATCAGGATGAAACGTTGACCTGTCCTGATGCAGAGATTCAGCATGAAACGTTGAACTGTCCTGATGCAGAGATTCGATATAAACCGCTGACCCGCCCTGATGCAGAGATTCCACTTGAAACATCAATCTGTCCTGATGCAGAGAATTGGTATGATATGCCGACCTGTCTTGATGCAGAGATTCAGTATGAAACGTCTACCTGTCCTGATGCAGAGATTCGGTATGAAACGTCGACCTGTCCTGATGCAGAAATTCGGTATGAAATGTCGACCTGTGCTGATGCAGAGATTCGGTATGAAACGTTGATCTGTCCTGATGCATAGATTCGGTATGGAACGTCGACCTGTCCCCATGCAGAGATTCGGTATGAAACATCGACCTGTCCTGATGCAGAGATTCGGTATGAAACGTCGACCTGTCCCGATGCAGAGATTCGGTATGAAACGTCGACCTGTCCCGATGCAGAAAATCGGCATGGAATGTCGACCTGTCCCGATGCAGAGAATCAACATGAAACATCAACCTGTCCTGATGCAGAGAATCAGGATGAAACGTTGACCTGTCCAGATGCAGAGATTCAACATGAAACATCGACCTGTGCTGATGCTGAGATTCGGTAAGAAACGTTGATCTGTCCTGAAGCAGAGATTCAGTAGGAAACGTCGACCTGTCCCAATGCAGAGATTCGGTATGAAACATCCTCCTGTCCTGATGCAGAGATTCGGTACGAAACATTGACCTGTCGTGATGCAGAGATTCGGTATGAAACGTCAACCTGTCCTGCTGCAGAGATTCCACATGAAACGTCAACCTGTCCTGATGCAGAGATTCGGTATGAAACGTTGATCTGTCCTGGTGCAGTGATTCGGTATGAAGCGTCGACCTGTCCTGATGCAGAGCTTCGGTATGAAACGTTGGTCTGTCCTGATGCAGAGATTTGGCATGAAACGTCAAGCTGTCCTGATGCAGAGATTCGGTATGAAACGTCCCCCTGTCATGATGCAGATATTCGGTATGAAACGTCGACCTGTCCCGAAGCAGAGATTCGGTATGAAACGTCTTCCTGTCCTGATGCAGAGATTCCACTTGAAACATCAATCTGTCCTGATGCAGAGAATTGGTATGATATGCCGACCTGTCTTGATGCAGAGATTCAGTATGAAACGTCTACCTGTCCTGATGCAGAGATTCGGTATGAAACGTCGACCTGTCCTGATGCAGAAATTCGGTATGAAATGTCGACCTGTGCTGATGCAGAGATTCGGTATGAAACGTTGATCTGTCCTGATGCATAGATTCGGTATGGAACGTCGACCTGTCCCCATGCAGAGATTCGGTATGAAACATCGACCTGTCCTGATGCAGAGATTCGGTATGAAACGTCGACCTGTCCTGATGCAGAGAATCAGGATGAAACGTTGACCTGTCCTGATGCAGAGATTCAGCATGAAACGTTGAACTGTCCTGATGCAGAGATTCGATATAAACCGCTGACCCGCCCTGATGCAGAGATTCCACTTGAAACATCAATCTGTCCTGATGCAGAGAATTGGTATGATATGCCGACCTGTCTTGATGCAGAGATTCGGTATGAAACGTCGACCTGTCCTGATGCAGAAATTCGGTATGAAATGTCGACCTGTGCTGATGCAGAGATTCGGTATGAAACGTTGATCTGTCCTGATGCATAGATTCGGTATGGAACGTCGACCTGTCCCCATGCAGAGATTCGGTATGAAACATCGACCTGTCCTGATGCAGAGATTCGGTATGAAACGTCGACCTGTCCCGATGCAGAGATTCGGTATGAAACGTCGACCTGTCCCGATGCAGAAAATCGGCATGGAATGTCGACCTGTCCCGATGCAGAGAATCAGGATGAAACGTTGACCTGTCCAGATGCAGAGATTCAACATGAAACATCGACCTGTGCTGATGCTGAGATTCGGTAAGAAACGTTGATCTGTCCTGAAGCAGAGATTCAGTAGGAAACGTCGACCTGTCCCAATGCAGAGATTCGGTATGAAACATCCTCCTGTCCTGATGCAGAGATTCGGTACGAAACATTGACCTGTCGTGATGCAGAGATTCGGTATGAAACGTCAACCTGTCCTGCTGCAGAGATTCCACATGAAACGTCAACCTGTCCTGATGCAGAGATTCGGTATGAAACGTTGATCTGTCCTGGTGCAGTGATTCGGTATGAAGCGTCGACCTGTCCTGATGCAGAGCTTCGGTATGAAACGTTGGTCTGTCCTGATGCAGAGATTTGGCATGAAACGTCAAGCTGTCCTGATGCAGAGATTCGGTATGAAACGTCCCCCTGTCATGATGCAGATATTCGGTATGAAACGTCTTCCTGTCCTGATGCAGAGATTCAACATCAAACGTCTACCTGTCCTGATGCAGAGATTCGGTATGAAACGTCGACCTGTCCTGATGCAGAAATTCGGTATGAAATGTCGACCTGTGCTGATGCAGAGATTCGGTATGAAACGTTGATCTGTCCTGATGCATAGATTCGGTATGGAACGTCGACCTGTCCCCATGCAGAGATTCGGTATGAAACATCGACCTGTCCTGATGCAGAGATTCGGTATGAAACGTCGACCTGTCCCGATGCAGAGATTCGGTATGAAACGTCGACCTGTGCTGATGCATAGATTCGGTATGAAACGTCGACCTGTCCTGATGCAGAAATTCGGTATGAAATGTCGACCTGTGCTGATGCAGAGATTCGGTATGAAACGTTGATCTGTCCTGATGCATAGATTCGGTATGGAACGTCGACCTGTCCCCATGCAGAGATTCGGTATGAAACATCGACCTGTCCTGATGCAGAGATTCGGTATGAAACGTCGACCTGTCCCGATGCAGAGATTCGGTATGAAACGTCGACCTGTCCCGATGCAGAAAATCGGCATGGAATGTCGACCTGTCCCGATGCAGAGAATCAACATGAAACATCAACCTGTCCTGATGCAGAGATTCAGCATGAAACGTTGAACTGTCCTGATGCAGAGATTCGATATAAACCGCTGACCCGCCCTGATGCAGAGATTCCACTTGAAACATCAATCTGTCCTGATGCAGAGAATTGGTATGATATGCCGACCTGTCATGATGCAGAGATTCGGTATGAAACGTCGACCTGTCCCGATGCAGAGATTCGGTATGAAACGTCGACCTGTCCCGATGCAGAAAATCGGCATGGAATGTCGACCTGTCCCGATGCAGAGAATCAACATGAAACATCAACCTGTCCTGATGCAGAGATTCAGCATGAAACGTTGAACTGTCCTGATGCAGAGATTCGATATAAACCGCTGACCCGCCCTGATGCAGAGATTCCACTTGAAACATCAATCTGTCCTGATGCAGAGAATTGGTATGATATGCCGACCTGTCTTGATGCAGAGATTCAGTATGAAACGTCTACCTGTCCTGATGCAGAGATTCGGTATGAAACGTCGACCTGTCCTGATGCAGAAATTCGGTATGAAATGTCGACCTGTGCTGATGCAGAGATTCGGTATGAAACGTTGATCTGTCCTGATGCATAGATTCGGTATGGAACGTCGACCTGTCCCCATGCAGAGATTCGGTAAGAAACATCGACCTGTCCTGATGCAGAGATTCGGTATGAAACGTCGACCTGTCCCGATGCAGAGATTCGGTATGAAACGTCGACCTGTCCCGATGCAGAAAATCGGCATGGAATGTCGACCTGTCCCGATGCAGAGAATCAACATGAAACATCAACCTGTCCTGATGCAGAGAATCAGGATGAAACGTTGACCTGTCCAGATGCAGAGATTCAACATGAAACATCGACCTGTGCTGATGCTGAGATTCGGTAAGAAACGTTGATCTGTCCTGAAGCAGAGATTCAGTAGGAAACGTCGACCTGTCCCAATGCAGAGATTCGGTATGAAACATCCTCCTGTCCTGATGCAGAGATTCGGTACGAAACATTGACCTGTCGTGATGCAGAGATTCGGTATGAAACGTCAACCTGTCCTGCTGCAGAGATTCCACATGAAACGTCAACCTGTCCTGATGCAGAGATTCGGTATGAAACGTTGATCTGTCCTGGTGCAGTGATTCGGTATGAAGCGTCGACCTGTCCTGATGCAGAGCTTCGGTATGAAACGTTGGTCTGTCCTGATGCAGAGATTTGGCATGAAACGTCAAGCTGTCCTGATGCAGAGATTCGGTATGAAACGTCCCCCTGTCATGATGCAGATATTCGGTATGAAACGTCGACCTGTCCCGAAGCAGAGATTCGGTATGAAACGTCTTCCTGTCCTGATGCAGAGATACCACTTGAAACATCAATCTGTCCTGATGCAGAGAATTGGTATGATATGCCGACCTGTCTTGATGCAGAGATTCAGTATGAAACGTCTACCTGTCCTGATGCAGAGATTCGGTATGAAACGTCGACCTGTCCTGATGCAGAAATTCGGTATGAAATGTCGACCTGTGCTGATGCAGAGATTCGGTATGAAACGTTGATCTGTCCTGATGCATAGATTCGGTATGGAACGTCGACCTGTCCCCATGCAGAGATTCGGTATGAAACATCGACCTGTCCTGATGCAGAGATTCGGTATGAAACGTCGACCTGTCCCGATGCAGAGATTCGGTATGAAACGTCGACCTGTCCCGATGCAGAAAATCGGCATGGAATGTCGACCTGTCCCGATGCAGAGAATCAACATGAAACATCAACCTGTCCTGATGCAGAGAATCAGGATGAAACGTTGACCTGTCCTGATGCAGAGATTCAGCATGAAACGTTGAACTGTCCTGATGCAGAGATTCGATATAAACCGCTGACCCGCCCTGATGCAGAGATTCCACTTGAAACATCAATCTGTCCTGATGCAGAGAGTTGGTATGATATGCCGACCTGTCATGATGCAGAGATTCGGTATGAAACGTCGACCTGTCCTGATGCAGAGAATCAACATGAAACATCAACCTGTCCTGATGCAGAGAATCAGGATGAAACGTTGACCTGTCCAGATGCAGAGATTCAACATGAAACATCGACCTGTGCTGATGCTGAGATTCGGTAAGAAACGTTGATCTGTCCTGAAGCAGAGATTCAGTAGGAAACGTCGACCTGTCCCAATGCAGAGATTCGGTATGAAACATCCTCCTGTCCTGATGCAGAGATTCGGTACGAAACATTGACCTGTCGTGATGCAGAGATTCGGTATGAAACGTCAACCTGTCCTGCTGCAGAGATTCCACATGAAACGTCAACCTGTCCTGATGCAGAGATTCGGTATGAAACGTTGATCTGTCCTGGTGCAGTGATTCGGTATGAAGCGTCGACCTGTCCTGATGCAGAGCTTCGGTATGAAACGTTGGTCTGTCCTGATGCAGAGATTTGGCATGAAACGTCAAGCTGTCCTGATGCAGAGATTCGGTATGAAACGTCCCCCTGTCATGATGCAGATATTCGGTATGAAACGTCGACCTGTCCCGAAGCAGAGATTCGGTATGAAACGTCTTCCTGTCCTGATGCAGAGATACCACTTGAAACATCAATCTGTCCTGATGCAGAGAATTGGTATGATATGCCGACCTGTCTTGATGCAGAGATTCAGTATGAAACGTCTACCTGTCCTGATGCAGAGATTCGGTATGAAACGTCGACCTGTCCTGATGCAGAAATTCGGTATGAAATGTCGACCTGTGCTGATGCAGAGATTCGGTATGAATCGTTGATCTGTCCTGATGCATAGATTCGGTATGGAACGTCGACCTGTCCCCATGCAGAGATTCGGTATGAAACATCGACCTGTCCTGATGCAGAGATTCGGTATGAAACGTCGACCTGTCCCGATGCAGAGATTCGGTATGAAACGTCGACCTGTCCCGATGCAGAAAATCGGCATGGAATGTCGACCTGTCCCGATGCAGAGAATCAACATGAAACATCAACCTGTCCTGATGCAGAGAATCAGGATGAAACGTTGACCTGTCCTGATGCAGAGATTCAGCATGAAACGTTGAACTGTCCTGATGCAGAGATTCGATATAAACCGCTGACCCGCCCTGATGCAGAGATTCCACTTGAAACATCAATCTGTCCTGATGCAGAGAATTGGTATGATATGCCGACCTGTCTTGATGCAGAGATTCGATATGAAACGTCGACCTGTCCTGATGCAGAAATTCGGTATGAAATGTCGACCTGTGCTGATGCAGAGATTCGGTATGAAACGTTGATCTGTCCTGATGCATAGATTCGGTATGGAACGTCGACCTGTCCCCATGCAGAGATTCGGTATGAAACATCGACCTGTCCTGATGCAGAGATTCGGTATGAAACGTCGACCTGTCCCGATGCAGAGATTCGGTATGAAACGTCGACCTGTCCCGATGCAGAAAATCGGCATGGAATGTCGACCTGTCCCGATGCAGAGAATCAACATGAAACATCAACCTGTCCTGATGCAGAGAGTCAGGATGAAACGTTGACCTGTCCAGATGCAGAGATTCAACATGAAACATCGACCTGTGCTGATGCTGAGATTCAGTAAGAAACGTTGATCTGTCCTGAAGCAGAGATTCAGTAGGAAACGTCGACCTGTCCCAATGCAGAGATTCGGTATGAAACATCCTCCTGTCCTGATGCAGAGATTCGGTACGAAACATTGACCTGTCGTGATGCAGAGATTCGGGATGAAACGTCAACCTGTCCTGCTGCAGAGATTCCACATGAAACGTCAACCTGTCCTGATGCAGAGATTCGGTATGAAACGTTGATCTGTCCTGGTGCAGTGATTCGGTATGAAGCGTCGACCTGTCCTGATGCAGAGATTTGGCATGAAACGTCAAGCTGTCCTGATGCCGAGATTCCACATGAAACATCAACCTGTCCTGATGCAGAGATTCGGTATGAAACGTCGACCTGTCCTGATGCAGAGCTTCGGTATGAAACGTTGGTCTGTCCTGATGCAGAGATTTGGCATGAAACGTCAAGCTGTCCTGATGCAGAGATTCGGTATGAAACGTCCCCCTGTCATGATGCAGATATTCGGTATGAAACGTCGACCTGTCCCGATGCAGAAAATCGGCATGGAATGTCGACCTGTCCCGATGCAGAGAATCAACATGAAACATCAACCTGTCCTGATGCAGAGAGTCAGGATGAAACGTTGACCTGTCCAGATGCAGAGATTCAACATGAAACATCGACCTGTGCTGATGCTGAGATTCGGTAAGAAACGTTGATCTGTCCTGAAGCAGAGATTCAGTAGGAAACGTCGACCTGTCCCAATGCAGAGATTCGGTATGAAACATCCTCCTGTCCTGATGCAGAGATTCGGTACGAAACATTGACCTGTCGTGATGCAGAGATTCGGGATGAAACGTCAACCTGTCCTGCTGCAGAGATTCCACATGAAACGTCAACCTGTCCTGATGCAGAGATTCGGTATGAAACGTTGATCTGTCCTGGTGCAGTGATTCGGTATGAAGCGTCGACCTGTCCTGATGCAGAGATTTGGCATGAAACGTCAAGCTGTCCTGATGCCGAGAATCCACATGAAACATCAACCTGTCCTGATGCAGAGATTCGGTATGAAACGTCGACCTGTCCTGATGCAGAGCTTCGGTATGAAACGTTGGTCTGTCCTGATGCAGAGATTTGGCATGAAACGTCAAGCTGTCCTGATGCAGAGATTCGGTATGAAACGTCCCCCTGTCATGATGCAGATATTCGGTATGAAACGTCGACCTGTCCCGAAGCAGAGATTCGGTATGAAACGTCTTCCTGTCCTGATGCAGAGATTCAACATCAAACGTCAACCTGTCCTGATGCAGAGTTTCGGAATGAAACGTCGGCCAGTCTTGATGCAGAGATTACACATGAAACATCAAACTGACCTGATGCAGAGATTCGGCATGAAATGTTGTTCTGTCCTGATGCCAAGATTCCACATGAAGCATCAACCTGTCATGATGCAGAGATTCGGTATGAAACGTTGATCTGTCCTGATGCAGAGATTCGGTATAAAACGTTGATCTGTCCTGATGCAGAGATTCAGTATGAAATGCCGACCTGTCCTGATGCAGAGATTCGGTATGAAACGTTGATCTCTCCAGATGCAGACATTCAGTATGGAATGTCGACCTGTCCCGATGCAGATATACGGATTGAAACGTCGACCTCTCCTGATGCAGAGATTCGGTATGGAACGTCGACATGTCCCGATGCAGAGATTCAACATCAAACGTCAACCTGTCCTGATGCAGAGTTTCGGAATGAAACGTCGGCCAGTCTTGATGCAGAGATTACACATGAAACATCAAACTGACCTGATGCAGAGATTCGGCATGAAATGTTGTTCTGTCCTGATGCCGAGATTCCACATGAAACATCAACCTGTCCTGATGCAGAGATTCAGTATGAAACGTCGACCTGTCCTGATGCAGAGCTTCGGTATGAAACGTTGGTCTGTCCTGATGCAGAGATTTGGCATGAAAAGTCAAGCGGTCCTGATGCAGAGATTCGGTATGAAACGTCCCCCTGTCATGATGCAGATATTCGGTATGAAACGTCGACCTGTCCCGAAGCAGAGATTCGGTATGAAACATCTTCCTGTCCTGATGCAGAGACTCAACATCAAACGTCAACCTGTCCTGATGCAGAGTTTCGGAATGAAACGTCGGCCAGTCTTGATGCAGAGATTACACATGAAACATCAAACTGACCTGATGCAGAGATTCGGCATGAAATGTTGATCTGTCCTGATGCAGAGATTCCACATGAAACATCAACCTGTCCTGAGGCAGAGATTCAGAATGAAACGTTGATCTGTCCTGATGCAGAGATTCAGTATGAAACGTCGACCTGACCTGATGCAGAGATTCGGAATGAAACGTCGACCTGTCCTGATGCAGAGAATCGGTAGGAAACTATGACTTGTCCTGGTGCAGAGAATGGGTATAAAAAGTCTACCTGTTCCTGATGCAGAGATTCAACATGAAGCATCAACCTGTCCTGATGCAGAGAATCGGTATGAAACGTTGAACTGTCTTGCTGCAGAGATTCAACATGAAACATCGACCTGTGCTGATGCTGAGAAGTTGATCTGTCCTGAAGCAGAGACTTGGTATGAAACTTTGATCTGTCCTGATGCAGAGATTCGGAATGAAGCGACGGCCAGTCCTGATGCGGAGATTCCACATGAAACGTCAACCTGTCCTGATGCAGAGATTCGGTATGAAACGGTGATCTGTCCTGATGCAGAGATTTGGTATGATTCATCGACCTGTCCTGATGCAGATATTCAGTATGAAATATTGGCCTGTCCTGATGCAGAGATTCCACACGAAACATCAACCTGTCCTGATGCAGAAATTCGGTATGAAATGTCTACCTTTCCTGATGCAGAGATTCGGTATGAAACGTCGGCCTGTCCTGATGCAGAGATTCCACATGAAACGTCCACCTGTCCTGATGCAGAGAATCGTATGAAACGTTGACCTGTCCTGATGCAGAGATTCAGTATGAAACTTTGAACTGTCCTGATGCAGAGATTTGGTATAAACCGCTGACCTGCCCTGATGCAGAGATTCCACATGAAACATCAGCCTGTCATGATGCAGAGATTCGGTATGAATCATTGATCTGTCCTGATGCAGAGATTCGGTATGAAACGTCGGCCTGTCCTGATGCAGAGATTCCACATGAAACGTCAACCTGTCCTGATGCAGAGATTCGGTATGAAACGTCGGCCTGTCCTGATGTAGAGATTCCACATGAAACATTGACCTGTCCTGATGCAGAGATTCGGTATGAATCGTCGACCTGTCCTGATGCAGAGATTCCACATGAAACATCAGCCTGTCATGATGCAGAGATTCGGTATGAAACGTTGATCTGTCCTGATGCCGAGATTCAGTATAAAACGTCGACCTGTCTTGATGCAGAGATTCCACATGAAACATCAGCCTGTCATGATGCAGAGATTCGGTATGAAACGTCAACCTGTCCTGATGCAGAGATTCAGTATAAAACGTCGACCTGTCTTGATGCAGAGATTCCACATGAAACGTCGACCTGTCCTGATGCAGAGAATCGTATGAAACATCGACCTGTTCTGATGCAGAGATTCCACATGAAACGTTAACCTGTCCTGATGCAGAGAATCGTATGAAACATTGACCTGTCCTGATGCAGAGATTCAGTATGAAACGTTGAACTGTCCTGTTGCAGAGATTCGGTATAAACCGCTGCACCGCCCTGATGCAGAGTTTTGGTATGAAACGACGGCCAGTCCTGATGCAGAGATTCCACATGAAACATCAACCTGTCCTGATGCAGAGATTCGGTATGAAACATTGATCTGTCCTGATGCAGAGATTCGGTATGAAAAGTCGGCCTGTCCTGATGCAGAGATTCCACATGAAACGTCAACCTGTCCTGATGCAGAGTTTCGGTATGAAACGACGGCCAGTCCGGATGCAGAGATTCCACATGAAACATCAACTTGTCCTGATGCAGAGATTCGGTAAGGAACGTTGATCTGTCCTGATGCAGAGATTCGGTATGAAACGTCGACTTGTCCTGGTGTAGAGAATCGGTATGAAATGTCGGCCTGTCCTGATGCAGAGATTCCACATGTAACATCAACCTGTCCTGATGCTGAGATACCACATGAAACATCAATCTGTCCTGATGCAGAGTATTGGTATGATTTGCCGACTTGTCCTGATGCAGAGATTCAGTATGAATCGTTGATCTGTCCTGATGCAGAGATTCAGTATAAAACGTCGACCTGTCTTGATGCAGAGATTCCACATGAAACGTCGACCTGTCCTGATGCAGATATTCAGTATGAAATATTGGCCTGTCCTGATGCAGAGATTCCACACGAAACATCAACCTGTCCTGATGCAGAAATTCGGTATGAAATGTCTACCTTTCCTGATGCAGAGATTCGGTATGAAACGTCGGCCTGTCCTGATGCAGAGATTCCACATGAAACGTCCACCTGTCCTGATGCAGAGAATCGTATGAAACGTTCACCTGTCCTGATGCAGAGATTCAGTATGAAACTTTGAACTGTCCTGATGCAGAGATTTGGTATAAACCGCTGACCTGCCCTGATGCAGAGATTCCACATGAAACATCAGCCTGTCATGATGCAGAGATTCGGTATGAAACATTGATCTGTCCTGATGCAGAGATTCGGTATGAAACGTCGGCCTGTCCTGATGCAGAGATTCCACATGAAACGTCAACCTGTCCTGATGCAGAGATTCGGTATGAAACGTCGGCCTGTCCTGATGTAGAGATTCCACATGAAACATTGACCTGTCCTGATGCAGAGATTCGGTATGAATCGTCGACCTGTCCTGATGCAGAGATTCCACATGAAACATCAGCCTGTCATGATGCAGAGATTCGGTATGAAACGTCAACCTGTCCTGATGCAGAGATTCAGTATAAAACGTCGACCTGTCTTGATGCAGAGATTCCACATGAAACGTCGACCTGTCCTGATGCAGAGAATCGTATGAAACATCGACCTGTTCTGATGCAGAGATTCCACATGAAACGTTAACCTGTCCTGATGCAGAGAATCGTATGAAACATTGACCTGTCCTGATGCAGAGATTCAGTATGAAACGTTGAACTGTCCTGTTGCAGAGATTCGGTATGAAAAGTCGGCCTGTCCTGATGCAGAGATTCCACATGAAACGTCAACCTGTCCTGATGCAGAGTTTCGGTATGAAACGACGGCCAGTCCGGATGCAGAGATTCCACATGAAACATCAACTTGTCCTGATGCAGAGATTCGGTAAGGAACGTTGATCTGTCCTGATGCAGAGATTCGGTATGAAACGTCGACTTGTCCTGGTGTAGAGAATCGGTATGAAATGTCGGCCTGTCCTGATGCAGAAATTCCACATGTAACATCAACCTGTCCTGATGCTGAGATACCACATGAAACATCAATCTGTCCTGATGCAGAGTATTGGTATGATTCGCCGACTTGTCCTGATGCAGAGATTCAGTATGAATCGTTGATCTGTCCTGATGCAGAGATTCAGTATAAAACGTCGACCTGTCTTGATGCAGAGATTCCACATGAAACGTCGACCTGTCCTGATGCAGATATTCAGTATGAAATATTGGCCTGTCCTGATGCAGAGATTCCACACGAAACATCAACCTGTCCTGATGCAGAGATTCGGTATGAAATGTCTACCTTTCCTGATGCAGAGATTCGGTATGAAACGTCGGCCTGTCCTGATGCAGAGATTCCACATGAAACGTCCACCTGTCCTGATGCAGAGAATCGTATGAAACGTTGACCTGTCCTGATGCAGAGATTCAGTATGAAACTTTGAACTGTCCTGATGCAGAGATTTGGTATAAACCGCTGACCTGCCCTGATGCAGAGATTCCACTTGAAACATCATACTGTCCTGATGCAGAGAATTGGTATGATACGCCGACCAGTCCTGATGCAGAGATTAGGTATGAAACGTCGGCCAGTCCTGATGCAGAGATTGCACTTGAAACATCAATCTGTCCTGAAGCAGAGATTTGGTATGAAACTTTGATCTGTCCTGATGCAGAGATTCGGTATGAAACGTCGGCCTGTCCTGATGCAGAGATTCCACATGAAACATCAACCTGTCCTGATGCAGAGATTCGGTATGAAACGTCGGCCTGTCCTGATGTAGAGATTCCACATGAAACATTGACCTGTCCTGATGCAGAGATTCGGTATGAATCGTCGACCTGTCCTGATGCAGAGATTCCACATGAAACATCAGCCTGTCATGATGCAGAGATTCGGTATGAAACGTTGATCTGTCCTGATGCCGAGATTCAGTATAAAACGTCGACCTGTCATGATGCAGAGATTCCACATGAAACATCAGCCTGTCATGATGCAGAGATTCGGTATGAAACGTCAACCTGTCCTGATGCAGAGATTCAGTATAAAACGTCGACCTGTCTTGATGCAGAGATTCCACATGAAACGTCGACCTGTCCTGATGCAGAGAATCGTATGAAACGTTGACCTGTCCTGATGCAGAGATACAGTATGAAATGTCTACCTTTCCTGATGCAGAGATTCGGTATGAAACGTTGATCTGTCCTGAAGCAGAGATTCGGTATGAAACGTCCACCTGTCATGATGCAGAGATTCGGTATGAAACGTCTACCTCTCATGATGCAGAGATTCGGTATGAAACGTCGACCTGTCCCGATGCAGACACTCGGTATGAAACGTCTGCCTGTCCTGATGCAGAGATTCGGCATGGAACGTCGACCTGTCCCGATGCAGAGATTCAGTATAAAACATCGACCTGTTCTGATGCAGAGATTCCACATGAAACGTTAACCTGTCCTGATGCAGAGAATCGTATGAAACATTGACCTGTCCTGATGCAGAGATTCAGTATGAAACGTTGAACTGTCCTGTTGCAGAGATTCGGTATGAAACGTTGGCCTGTCCTGATGCAGAGATTCCACATGAAACGGCAACCTGTCCTGATGCAGAGTTTTGGTATGAAACGACGGCCAGTCCTGATGCAGAGATTCCACATGAAACATCAACCTGTCCTGATGCAGAGATTCGGTATGAAACGTCGGCCTGTCCTGATATAGCGATTCCACATGAGACATCAACCTGTCCTGATGCAGAGATTCGGTATGAAACATTGATCTGTCCTGATGCAGAGATTCGGTATGAAAAGTCGGCCTGTCCTGATGCAGAGATTCCACATGAAACGTCAACCTGTCCTGATGCAGAGATTCGGTAAGGAACGTTGATCTGTCCTGATGCAGAGATTCGGTATGAAACGTCGACTTGTCCTGGTGTAGAGAATCGGTATGAAACGTCGGCCTGTCCTGATGCAGAGATTCCTCATGTAACATCAACCTGTCCTGATGCAGAGATTCGGCATGAAACGTTCACCTGTCCTGGTGCAGTGATTCGGTATGAAACATCAATCTGTCCTGAAGCAGAGATTTGGTATGAAACTTTGATCTGTCCTGATGCAGAGATTCGGTATGAAACGTTGAACTGTCCTGTTGCAGAGATTCGGTATGAAAAGTCGGCCTGTCCTGATGCAGAGATTCCACATGAAACGTCAACCTGTCCTGATGCAGAGTTTCGGTATGAAACGACGGCCAGTCCGGATGCAGAGATTCCACATGAAACATCAACTTGTCCTGATGCAGAGATTCGGTAAGGAACGTTGATCTGTCCTGATGCAGAGATTCGGTATGAAACGTCGACTTGTCCTGGTGTAGAGAATCGGTATGAAATGTCGGCCTGTCCTGATGCAGAGATTCCACATGTAACATCAACCTGTCCTGATGCTGAGATACCACATGAAACATCAATCTGTCCTGATGCAGAGTATTGGTATGATTTGCCGACTTGTCCTGATGCAGAGATTCAGTATGAATCGTTGATCTGTCCTGATGCAGAGATTCAGTATAAAACGTCGACCTGTCTTGATGCAGAGATTCCACATGAAACGTCGACCTGTCCTGATGCAGATATTCAGTATGAAATATTGGCCTGTCCTGATGCAGAGATTCCACACGAAACATCAAACTGTCCTGATGCAGAAATTCGGTATGAAATGTCTACCTTTCCTGATGCAGAGATTCGGTATGAAACGTCGGCCTGTCCTGATGCAGAGATTCCACATGAAACGTCCACCTGTCCTGATGCAGAGAATCGTATGAAACGTTCACCTGTCCTGATGCAGAGATTCAGTATGAAACTTTGAACTGTCCTGATGCAGAGATTTGGTATAAACCGCTGACCTGCCCTGATGCAGAGATTCCACATGAAACATCAGCCTGTCATGATGCAGAGATTCGGTATGAAACATTGATCTGTCCTGATGCAGAGATTCGGTATGAAACGTCGGCCTGTCCTGATGCAGAGATTCCACATGAAACGTCAACCTGTCCTGATGCAGAGATTCGGTATGAAACGTCGGCCTGTCCTGATGTAGAGATTCCACATGAAACATTGACCTGTCCTGATGCAGAGATTCGGTATGAATCGTCGACCTGTCCTGATGCAGAGATTCCACATGAAACATCAGCCTGTCATGATGCAGAGATTCGGTATGAAACGTCAACCTGTCCTGATGCAGAGATTCAGTATAAAACGTCGACCTGTCTTGATGCAGAGATTCCACATGAAACGTCGACCTGTCCTGATGCAGAGAATCGTATGAAACATCGACCTGTTCTGATGCAGAGATTCCACATGAAACGTTAACCTGTCCTGATGCAGAGAATCGTATGAAACATTGACCTGTCCTGATGCAGAGATTCAGTATGAAACGTTGAACTGTCCTGTTGCAGAGATTCGGTATGAAAAGTCGGCCTGTCCTGATGCAGAGATTCCACATGAAACGTCAACCTGTCCTGATGCAGAGTTTCGGTATGAAACGACGGCCAGTCCGGATGCAGAGATTCCACATGAAACATCAACTTGTCCTGATGCAGAGATTCGGTAAGGAACGTTGATCTGTCCTGATGCAGAGATTCGGTATGAAACGTCGACTTGTCCTGGTGTAGAGAATCGGTATGAAATGTCGGCCTGTCCTGATGCAGAAATTCCACATGTAACATCAACCTGTCCTGATGCTGAGATACCACATGAAACATCAATCTGTCCTGATGCAGAGTATTGGTATGATTCGCCGACTTGTCCTGATGCAGAGATTCAGTATGAATCGTTGATCTGTCCTGATGCAGAGATTCAGTATAAAACGTCGACCTGTCTTGATGCAGAGATTCCACATGAAACGTCGACCTGTCCTGATGCAGATATTCAGTATGAAATATTGGCCTGTCCTGATGCAGAGATTCCACACGAAACATCAACCTGTCCTGATGCAGAGATTCGGTATGAAATGTCTACCTTTCCTGATGCAGAGATTCGGTATGAAACGTCGGCCTGTCCTGATGCAGAGATTCCACATGAAACGTCCACCTGTCCTGATGCAGAGAATCGTATGAAACGTTGACCTGTCCTGATGCAGAGATTCAGTATGAAACTTTGAACTGTCCTGATGCAGAGATTTGGTATAAACCGCTGACCTGCCCTGATGCAGAGATTCCACTTGAAACATCATACTGTCCTGATGCAGAGAATTGGTATGATACGCCGACCAGTCCTGATGCAGAGATTAGGTATGAAACGTCGGCCAGTCCTGATGCAGAGATTGCACTTGAAACATCAATCTGTCCTGAAGCAGAGATTTGGTATGAAACTTTGATCTGTCCTGATGCAGAGATTCGGTATGAAACGTCGGCCTGTCCTGATGCAGAGATTCCACATGAAACATCAACCTGTCCTGATGCAGAGATTCGGTATGAAACGTCGGCCTGTCCTGATGTAGAGATTCCACATGAAACATTGACCTGTCCTGATGCAGAGATTCGGTATGAATCGTCGACCTGTCCTGATGCAGAGATTCCACATGAAACATCAGCCTGTCATGATGCAGAGATTCGGTATGAAACGTTGATCTGTCCTGATGCCGAGATTCAGTATAAAACGTCGACCTGTCATGATGCAGAGATTCCACATGAAACATCAGCCTGTCATGATGCAGAGATTCGGTATGAAACGTCAACCTGTCCTGATGCAGAGATTCAGTATAAAACGTCGACCTGTCTTGATGCAGAGATTCCACATGAAACGTCGACCTGTCCTGATGCAGAGAATCGTATGAAACGTTGACCTGTCCTGATGCAGAGATACAGTATGAAATGTCTACCTTTCCTGATGCAGAGATTCGGTATGAAACGTTGATCTGTCCTGAAGCAGAGATTCGGTATGAAACGTCCACCTGTCATGATGCAGAGATTCGGTATGAAACGTCTACCTCTCATGATGCAGAGATTCGGTATGAAACGTCGACCTGTCCCGATGCAGACACTCGGTATGAAACGTCTGCCTGTCCTGATGCAGAGATTCGGCATGGAACGTCGACCTGTCCCGATGCAGAGATTCAGTATAAAACATCGACCTGTTCTGATGCAGAGATTCCACATGAAACGTTAACCTGTCCTGATGCAGAGAATCGTATGAAACATTGACCTGTCCTGATGCAGAGATTCAGTATGAAACGTTGAACTGTCCTGTTGCAGAGATTCGGTATGAAACGTTGGCCTGTCCTGATGCAGAGATTCCACATGAAACGGCAACCTGTCCTGATGCAGAGTTTTGGTATGAAACGACGGCCAGTCCTGATGCAGAGATTCCACATGAAACATCAACCTGTCCTGATGCAGAGATTCGGTATGAAACGTCGGCCTGTCCTGATATAGCGATTCCACATGAGACATCAACCTGTCCTGATGCAGAGATTCGGTATGAAACATTGATCTGTCCTGATGCAGAGATTCGGTATGAAAAGTCGGCCTGTCCTGATGCAGAGATTCCACATGAAACGTCAACCTGTCCTGATGCAGAGATTCGGTAAGGAACGTTGATCTGTCCTGATGCAGAGATTCGGTATGAAACGTCGACTTGTCCTGGTGTAGAGAATCGGTATGAAACGTCGGCCTGTCCTGATGCAGAGATTCCTCATGTAACATCAACCTGTCCTGATGCAGAGATTCGGCATGAAACGTTCACCTGTCCTGGTGCAGTGATTCGGTATGAAACATCAATCTGTCCTGAAGCAGAGATTTGGTATGAAACTTTGATCTGTCCTGATGCAGAGATTCGGTATGAAACGTCGGCCTGTCCTGATGCAGAGATTCCACATGAAACGTCAACCTGTCCTGATGCAGAGATTCGGTATGAAACGTCGGCCTGTCCTGATGTAGAGATTCGGTAAGGAACGTTGATCTGTCCTGATGCAGAGATTCGGTATGAAACGTCGACTTGTCCTGGTGTAGAGAATCGGTATGAAACGTCGGCCTGTCCTGATGCAGAGATTCCTCATGTAACATTAACCTGTCCTGAGGCAGAGATTCGGCATGAAACGTTCACCAGTCCTGGTGCAGTGATTCGGTATGAAACATCAACCTGTCCTGATGCTGAGATTCCACATGAAACATCGACCCGTCCTGATGCTGAGATACCACATGAAACATCAATCTGTCCTGATGCAGAGATTCAGTATGAAACGTTGATCTGTCCTGATGCAGAGATTCAGTATAAAACGTCGACCTGTCTTGATGCAGAGATTCCACATGAAACGTTGACCTGTCCTGATGCAGAGATTCAGTATGAAACGTTGAACTATCCTGATGCAGAGATTCGGTATAAACCGCTGACCCGCCCTGATGCAGAGAATCCACTGGAAACATCAATCTGTCCTGATGCAGAGAATTGGTATGATACGCCGACCTGTCCTGATGCAGAGATTCAGTATGAAATGTCTACCTTTCCTGATGCAGAGATTCGGTATGAAACGTTGATCTGTCCTGAAGCAGAGATTCGGTATGAAAAGTCCACCTGTCATGATGCAGAGATTCGGTATGAAAAGTCTACCTCTCATGATGCAGAGATTCGGAATGAAACGTCGACCTGTCCCGATGCAGACACTCGGTATGAAACGTCCACCTGTCCTGATGCAGAGAATCGTATGAAACGTTGACCTGTCCTGATGCAGAGATTCAGTATGAAACTTTGAACTGTTCTGATGCAGAGATTTGGTATAAACCGCTGACCTGCCCTGATGCAGAGATTCCACTTGAAACATCATACTGTCCTGATGCAGAGAATTGGTATGATACGCCGACCTGTCCTGATGCAGAGATTAGGTATGAAACGTCGGCCAGTCCTGATGCAGAGATTGCACTTGAAACATCAATCTGTCCTGAAGCAGAGATTTGGTATGAAACTTTGATCTGTCCTGATGCAGAGAATCGGTATGAAACGTCGGCCTGTCCTGATGCAGAGATTCCACATGAAACGTCAACCTGTCCTGATGCAGAGATTCGGTATGAAACGTCGGCCTGTCCTGATGTAGAGATTCCACATGAAACATTGACCTGTCCTGATGCAGAGATTCGGTATGAATCGTCGACCTGTCCTGATGCAGAGATTCCACATGAAACATCAGCCTGTCATGATGCAGAGATTCGGTATGAAACGTTGATCTGTCCTGATGCAGAGATTCAGTATAAAACATCGACGTGTTCTGATGCAGAGATTCCACATGAAACGTTAACCTGTCCTGATGCAGAGAATCGTATGAAACATTGTCCTGTCCTGATGCAGAGATTCAGTATGAAACGTTGAACTGTCCTGTTGCAGAGATTCGGTATAAACCGCTGCACCGCCCTGATGCAGAGATTCGGTATGAAACGTCGGCCTGTCCTGATGCAGAGATTCCACATGAAACGGCAACCTGTCCTGATGCAGAGTTTTGGTATGAAACGACGGCCAGTCCTGATGCAGAGATTCCACATGAAACATCAAACTGTCCTGATGCAGAGATTCGGTATGAAACGTCGGCCTGTCCTGATATAGAGATTCCACATTAGACATCAACCTGTCCTGATGCAGAGATTCAGTATGAAACGTCGACTTGTCCTGGTGTAGAGAATTGGTATGAAACGTCGGCCTGTCCTGATGCAGAGATTCCACATGTAACATCAACCTGTCCTGATGCAGAGATTCGGCATGAAACGTTCACCTGTCCTGGTGCAGTGATTCGGTATGAAACATCAACCTGTCCTGATGCTGAGATTCCACATGAAACATTGACCCGTCCTGATGCTGAGATACCACATGAAACATCAATCTGTCCTGATGCAGAGTATTGGTATGATTCGCCGACTTGTCCTGATGCAGAGATTCAGTATGAATCGTTGATCTGTCCTGATGCAGAGATTCAGTATAAAACGTCGACCTGTCTTGATACAGAGATTCCACATGAAATGTCGACCTGTCCTGATGCAGAGAATCGTATGAAACGTTGACCTGTCCTGATGCAGAGATTCAGTATGAAACGTTGAACTATCCTGATGCAGAGATTCGGTATAAACCGCTGAACCGCCCTGATGCAGAGAATCCACTGGAAACATCAACCTTTCCTGATGCAGAGTTTTGGTATGAAACGACGGCCAGTCCTGATGCAGAGATTCCACATGAAACATCAACCTGTCCTGATGCAGAGATTCGGTATGAAACGTCGGCCTGTCCTGATATAGCGATTCCACATGAGACATCAACCTGTCCTGATGCAGAGATTCGGTATGAAACATTGATCTGTCCTGATGCAGAGATTCGGTATGAAAAGTCGGCCTGTCCTGATGCAGAGATTCCACATGAAACGTCAACCTGTCCTGATGCAGAGTTTCGGTATGCAACGACGGCCAGTCCGGATGCAGAGATTCCACATGAAACATCAACCTGTCCTGATGCAGAGATTCGGTATGAAACGTCGGCCTGTCCTGATATAGAGATTCCACATGAGACATCAACCTGTCCTGATGCAGAGATTCGGTATGAAACGTCGACTTGTCCTGGTGTAGAGAATCGGTATGAAACGTCGGCCTGCCCTGATGCAGAGATTCCACATGTAACATCAACCTGTCCTGATGCAGAGATTCGGCATGAAACGTTCACCTGTCCTGGTGCAGTGATTCGGTATGAAACATCAACCTGTCCTGATGCTGAGATTCCACATGAAACATTGACCCGTCCTGATGCTGAGATACCACATGAAACATCAATCTGTCCTGATGCAGAGTATTGGTATGATTCGCCGACTTGTCCTGATGCAGAGATTCAGTATGAATCGTTGATCTGTCCTGATGCAGAGATTCAGTATAAAACGTCGACCTGTCTTGATGCAGAGATTCCACATGAAATGTCGACCTGTCCTGATACAGAGAATCGTATGAAACGTTGACCTGTCCTGATGCAGAGATTCAGTATGAAACGTTGAACTATCCTGATGCAGAGATTCGGTATAAACCGCTGAACCTCCCTGATGCAGAGAATCAACTGGAAACATCAACCTTTCCTGATGCAGAGTTTTGGTATGAAACGACGGCCAGTCCTGATGCAGAGATTCCACATGAAACATCAACCTGTCCTGATGCAGAGATTCGGTATGAAACGTCGGCCTGTCCTGATATAGCGATTCCACATGAGACATCAACCTGTCCTGATGCAGAGATTCGGTATGAAACATTGATCTGTCCTGATGCAGAGATTCGGTATGAAAAGTCGGCCTGTCCTGATGCAGAGATTCCACATGAAACGTCAACCTGTCCTGATGCAGAGTTTCGGTATGAAACGACGGCCAGTACGGGTGCAGAGATTCCACATGAAACATCAACCTGTCCTGATGCAGAGATTCGGTAAGGAACGTTGATCTGTCCTGATGCAGAGATTCGGTATGAAACGTCGACTTGTCCTGGTATAGAGAATCGGTATGAAACGTCGGCCTGTCCTGATGCAGAGATTCCTCATGTAACATCAACCTGTCCTGATGCAGAGATTCGGCATGAAACGTTCACCTGTCCTGGTGCAGTGAATCGGTATGAAACATCAACCTGTCCTGATGCTGTGATTCCACATGAAACATCGACCCATCCTGATGCTGAGATACCACATGAAACATCAATCTGTCCTGATGCAGAGTATTGGTATGATTCGCCGATTTGTCCTGATGCAGAGATTCAGTATGAAACGTTGATCTGTCCTGATGCAGAGATTCAGTATAAAACGTCGACCTGTCTTGATGCAGAGATTCCACATGAAACGTCGACCTGTCCTGATGCAGAGAATCGTATGAAACGTTGACCTGTCCTGATGCAGAGATTCAGTATGAAACGTTGAACTATCCTGATGCAGAGATTCGGTATAAACCGCTGACCCGCCCTGATGCAGAGAATCCACTGGAAACATCAATCTGTCCTGATGCAGAGAATTGGTATGATACGCCGACCTGTCCTGATGCAGAGATTCAGTATGAAACTTTGAACTGTTCTGATGCAGAGATTTGGTATAAACCGCTGACCTGCCCTGATGCAGAGATTCCACTTGAAACATCATACTGTCCTGATGCAGAGAATTGGTATGATACGCCGACCTGTCCTGATGCAGAGATTAGGTATGAAACGTCGGCCAGTCCTGATGCAGAGATTGCACTTGAAACATCAATCTGTCCTGAAGCAGAGATTTGGTATGAAACTTTGATCTGTCCTGATGCAGAGAATCGGTATGAAACGTCGGCCTGTCCTGATGCAGAGATTCCACAAGAAACGTCAACCTGTCCTGATGCAGAGATTCGGTATGAAACGTCGGCCTGTCCTGATGTAGAGATTCCACATGAAACATTGACCTGTCCTGATGCAGAGATTCGGTATGAATCGTCGACCTGTCCTGATGCAGAGATTCCACATGAAACATCAGCCTGTCATGATGCAGAGATTCGGTATGAAACGTTGATCTGTCCTGATGCAGAGATTCAGTATAAAACATCGACGTGTTCTGATGCAGAGATTCCACATGAAACGTTAACCTGTCCTGATGTAGAGAATCGTATGAAACATTGTCCTGTCCTGATGCAGAGATTCAGTATGAAACGTTGAACTGTCCTGTTGCAGAGATTCGGTATAAACCGCTGCACCGCCCTGATGCAGAGATTCGGTATGAAACGTCGGCCTGTCCTGATGCAGAGATTCCACATGAAACGGCAACCTGTCCTGATGCAGAGTTTTGGTATGAAACGACGGCCAGTCCTGATGCAGAGATTCCACATGAAACATCAACCTGTCCTGATGCAGAGATTCGGTATGAAACGTCGGCCTGTCCTGATATAGAGATTCCACATTAGACATCAACCTGTCCTGATGCAGAGATTCAGTATGAAACGTCGACTTGTCCTGGTGTAGAGAATTGGTATGAAACGTCGGCCTGTCCTGATGCAGAGATTCCACATGTAACATCAACCTGTCCTGATGCAGAGATTCGGCATGAAACGTTCACCTGTCCTGGTGCAGTGATTCGGTATGAAACATCAACCTGTCCTGATGCTGAGATTCCACATGAAACATTGACCCGTCCTGATGCTGAGATACCACATGAAACATCAATCTGTCCTGATGCAGAGTATTGGTATGATTCGCCGACTTGTCCTGATGCAGAGATTCAGTATGAATCGTTGATCTGTCCTGATGCAGAGATTCAGTATAAAACGTCGACCTGTCTTGATACAGAGATTCCACATGAAATGTCGACCTGTCCTGATGCAGAGAATCGTATGAAACGTTGACCTGTCCTGATGCAGAGATTCAGTATGAAACGTTGAACTATCCTGATGCAGAGATTCGGTATAAACCGCTGAACCGCCCTGATGCAGAGAATCCACTGGAAACATCAACCTTTCCTGATGCAGAGTTTTGGTATGAAACGACGGCCAGTCCTGATGCAGAGATTCCACATGAAACATCAACCTGTCCTGATGCAGAGATTCGGTATGAAACGTCGGCCTGTCCTGATATAGCGATTCCACATGAGACATCAACCTGTCCTGATGCAGAGATTCGGTATGAAACATTGATCTGTCCTGATGCAGAGATTCGGTATGAAAAGTCGGCCTGTCCTGATGCAGAGATTCCACATGAAACGTCAACCTGTCCTGATGCAGAGTTTCGGTATGCAACGACGGCCAGTCCGGATGCAGAGATTCCACATGAAACATCAACCTGTCCTGATGCAGAGATTCGGTATGAAACGTCGGCCTGTCCTGATATAGAGATTCCACATGAGACATCAACCTGTCCTGATGCAGAGATTCGGTATGAAACGTCGACTTGTCCTGGTGTAGAGAATCGGTATGAAACGTCGGCCTGCCCTGATGCAGAGATTCCACATGTAACATCAACCTGTCCTGATGCAGAGATTCGGCATGAAACGTTCACCTGTCCTGGTGCAGTGATTCGGTATGAAACATCAACCTGTCCTGATGCTGAGATTCCACATGAAACATTGACCCGTCCTGATGCTGAGATACCACATGAAACATCAATCTGTCCTGATGCAGAGTATTGGTATGATTCGCCGACTTGTCCTGATGCAGAGATTCAGTATGAATCGTTGATCTGTCCTGATGCAGAGATTCAGTATAAAACGTCGACCTGTCTTGATGCAGAGATTCCACATGAAATGTCGACCTGTCCTGATACAGAGAATCGTATGAAACGTTGACCTGTCCTGATGCAGAGATTCAGTATGAAACGTTGAACTATCCTGATGCAGAGATTCGGTATAAACCGCTGAACCTCCCTGATGCAGAGAATCAACTGGAAACATCAACCTTTCCTGATGCAGAGTTTTGGTATGAAACGACGGCCAGTCCTGATGCAGAGATTCCACATGAAACATCAACCTGTCCTGATGCAGAGATTCGGTATGAAACGTCGGCCTGTCCTGATATAGCGATTCCACATGAGACATCAACCTGTCCTGATGCAGAGATTCGGTATGAAACATTGATCTGTCCTGATGCAGAGATTCGGTATGAAAAGTCGGCCTGTCCTGATGCAGAGATTCCACATGAAACGTCAACCTGTCCTGATGCAGAGTTTCGGTATGAAACGACGGCCAGTACGGGTGCAGAGATTCCACATGAAACATCAACCTGTCCTGATGCAGAGATTCGGTAAGGAACGTTGATCTGTCCTGATGCAGAGATTCGGTATGAAACGTCGACTTGTCCTGGTATAGAGAATCGGTATGAAACGTCGGCCTGTCCTGATGCAGAGATTCCTCATGTAACATCAACCTGTCCTGATGCAGAGATTCGGCATGAAACGTTCACCTGTCCTGGTGCAGTGATTCGGTATGAAACATCAACCTGTCCTGATGCTGTGATTCCACATGAAACATCGACCCATCCTGATGCTGAGATACCACATGAAACATCAATCTGTCCTGATGCAGAGTATTGGTATGATTCGCCGATTTGTCCTGATGCAGAGATTCAGTATGAAACGTTGATCTGTCCTGATGCAGAGATTCAGTATAACACGTCGACCTGTCTTGATGCAGAGATTCCACATGAAACGTCGACCTGTCCTGATGCAGAGAATCGTATGAAACGTTGACCTGTCCTGATGCAGAGATTCAGTATGAAACGTTGAACTATCCTGATGCAGAGATTCGGTATAAACCGCTGACCCGCCCTGATGCAGAGAATCCACTGGAAACATCAATCTGTCCTGATGCAGAGAATTGGTATGATACGCCGACCTGTCCTGATGCAGAGATTCAGTATGAAATGTCTACCTTTCCTGATGCAGAGATTCGGTATGAAACGTTGATCTGTCCTGAAGCAGAGATTCGGTATGAAACGTCCACCTGTCATGATGCAGAGATTCGGTATGAAACGTCTACCTCTCATGATGCAGAGATTCGGTATGAAACGTCGACCTGTCCCGATGCAGACACTCGGTATGAAATGTCTGCCTGTCCTGATGCAGAGATTCGGCATGGAACGTCGACCTGTCCCGATGCAGAGATTCAGTATAAAACATCGACCTGTTCTGATGCAGAGATTCCACATGAAACGTTAACCTGTCCTGATGCAGAGAATCGTATGAAACATTGACCTGTCCTGATGCAGAGATTCAGTATGAAACGTTGAACTGTCCTGTTGCAGAGATTCGGTATAATCCGCTGCACCGCCCTGATGCAGAGATTCGGTATGAAACGTCGGCCTGTCCTGATGCAGAGATTCCACATGAAACAGCAACCTGTCCTGATGCAGAGTTTTGGTATGAAACGACGGCCAGTCCTGATGCAGAGATTCCACATGAAACCTCAACCTGTCCTGATGCAGAGATTCGCTATGAAACGTCGGCCTGTCCTGATATAGAGATTCCACATGAGACATCAACCTGTCCTGATGCAGAGATTCGGTATGAAACATTGATCTGTCCTGATGCAGAGATTCGGTATGAAAAGTCGGCCTGTCCTGATGCAGAGATTCCACATGAAACGTCAACCTGTCCTGATGCAGAGTTTCGGTATGAAACGACGGCCAGTCCGGATGCAGAGATTCCACATGAAACATCAACTTGTCCTGATGCAGAGATTCGGTAAGGAACGTTGATCTGTCCTGATGCAGAGATTCGGTATGAAACGTCGACTTGTCCTGGTGTAGAGAATCGGTATGAAACGTCGGCCTGTCCTGATGCAGAGATTCCACATGTAACATCAACCTGTCCTGATGCTGAGATACCACATGAAACATCAATCTCTCCTGATGCAGAGTATTGGTATGATTCGCCGACTTGTCCTGATGCAGAGATTCAGTATGAAACGTTGATCTGTCCTGATGCAGAGATTCAGTATAAAACGTCGACCTGTCTTGATGCAGAGATTCCACATGAAACGTCGACCTGTCCTGATGCAGAGAATCGTATGAAACGTTGACCTGTCCTGATGCAAAGATTCAGTATGAAACGTTGAACTATCCTGATGCAGAGATTCGGTATAAACCGCTGACCCGCCCTGATGCAGAGAATCCACTGGAAACATCAACCTTTCCTGATGCAGAGTTTTGGTATGAAACGACGGCCAGTCCTGATGCAGAGATTCCACATGAAACATCAACCTGTCCTGATGCAGAGATTTGGTATGAAACGTTGGCCTGTCCTGATATAGCGATTCCACATGAGACATCAACCTGTCCTGATGCAGAGATTCGGTATGAAACATTGATCTGTCCTGATGCAGAGATTCGGTATGAAAAGTCGGCCTGTCCTGATGCAGAGATTCCACATGAAACGTCAACCTGTCCTGATGCAGAGATTTGGTAAGGAACGTTGATCTGTCCTGATGCAGAGATTCGGTATGAAACGTCGACTTGTCCTGGTGTAGAGAATCGTATGAAACGTTGACCTGTCCTGATGCAGAGATTCAGTATGAAACGTTGAACTATCCTGATGCAGAGATTCGGTATAAACCGCTGACCCGCCCTGATGCAGAGAATCCACTGGAAACATCAATCTGTCCTGATGCAGAGAATTGGTATGATACGCCGACCTGTCCTGATGCAGAGATTCAGTATGAAATGTCTACCTTTCCTGATGCAGAGATTCGGTATGAAACGTTGATCTGTCCTGAAGCAGAGATTCGGTATGAAACGTCCACCTGTCATGATGCAGAGATTCGGTATGAAACGTCTACCTCTCATGATGCAGAGATTCGGTATGAAACGTCGACCTGTCCCGATGCAGACACTCGGTATGAAATGTCTGCCTGTCCTGATGCAGAGATTCGGCATGGAACGTCGACCTGTCCCGATGCAGAGATTCAGTATAAAACATCGACCTGTTCTGATGCAGAGATTCCACATGAAACGTTAACCTGTCCTGATGCAGAGAATCGTATGAAACATTGACCTGTCCTGATGCAGAGATTCAGTATGAAACGTTGAACTGTCCTGTTGCAGAGATTCGGTATAATCCGCTGCACCGCCCTGATGCAGAGATTCGGTATGAAACGTCGGCCTGTCCTGATGCAGAGATTCCACATGAAACAGCAACCTGTCCTGATGCAGAGTTTTGGTATGAAACGACGGCCAGTCCTGATGCAGAGATTCCACATGAAACCTCAACCTGTCCTGATGCAGAGATTCGCTATGAAACGTCGGCCTGTCCTGATATAGAGATTCCACATGAGACATCAACCTGTCCTGATGCAGAGATTCGGTATGAAACATTGATCTGTCCTGATGCAGAGATTCGGTATGAAAAGTCGGCCTGTCCTGATGCAGAGATTCCACATGAAACGTCAACCTGTCCTGATGCAGAGTTTCGGTATGAAACGACGGCCAGTCCGGATGCAGAGATTCCACATGAAACATCAACTTGTCCTGATGCAGAGATTCGGTAAGGAACGTTGATCTGTCCTGATGCAGAGATTCGGTATGAAACGTCGACTTGTCCTGGTGTAGAGAATCGGTATGAAACGTCGGCCTGTCCTGATGCAGAGATTCCACATGTAACATCAACCTGTCCTGATGCTGAGATACCACATGAAACATCAATCTCTCCTGATGCAGAGTATTGGTATGATTCGCCGACTTGTCCTGATGCAGAGATTCAGTATGAAACATTGATCTGTCCTGATGCAGAGATTCGGTATGAAAAGTCGGCCTGTCCTGATGCAGAGATTCCACATGAAACGTCAACCTGTCCTGATGCAGAGATCTGGTAAGGAACGTTGATCTGTCCTGATGCAGAGATTCGGTATGAAACGTCGACTTGTCCTGGTGTAGAGAATCGGTATGAAACGTCGGCCTGTCCTGATGCAGAGATTCAGTATGAATCGTTGATCTGTCCTGATGCAGAGATTCAGTATAAAACGTCGACCTGTCTTGATGCAGAGATTCCACATGAAATGTCGACCTGTCCTGATGCAGAGAATAGTATGAAACGTTGACCTGTCCTGATACAGAGATTCAGTATGAAACGTTGAACTATCCTGATGCAGAGATTCGGTATAAACCGCTGAACCGCCCTAATGCAGAGAATCCACTGGAAACATCAACCTTTCCTGATGCAGAGTTTTGGTATGAAACGACGGCCAGTCCTGATGCAGAGATTCCACATGAAACATCAACCTGTCCTGATGCAGAGATTCGGTATGAAACGTCGGCCTGTCCTGATATAGCGATTCCACATGAGACATCAACCTGTCCTGATGCAGAGATTCGGTATGAAACATTGATCTGTCCTGATGCAGAGATTCGGTATGAAAAGTCGGCCTGTCCTGATGCAGAGATTCCACATGAAACGTCAACCTGTCCTGATGCAGAGTTTCGGTATGAAACGACGGCCAGTCCGGATGCAGAGATTCCACATGAAACATCAACCTGTCCTGATGCAGAGATTCGGTAAGGAACGTTGATCTGTCCTGATGCAGAGATTCGGTATGAAACGTCGACTTGTCCTGGTATAGAGAATCGGTATGAAACGTCGGCCTGTCCTGATGCAGAGATTCCTCATGTAACATCAACCTGTCCTGATGCAGAGATTCGGCATGAAACGTTCACCTGTCCTGGTGCAGTGATTCGGTATGAAACATCAACCTGTCCTGATGCTGTGATTCCACATGAAACATCGACCCGTCCTGATGCTGAGATACCACATGAAACATCAATCTGTCCTGATGCAGAGTATTGGTATGATTCGCCGACTTGTCCTGATGCAGAGATTCAGTATGAAACGTTGATCTGACCTGATGCAGAGATTCAGTATAAAACGTCGACCTGTCTTGATGCAGAGATTCCACATGAAACGTCGACCTGTCCTGATGCAGAGAATCGTATGAAACGTTGACCTGTCCTGATGCAGAGATTCAGTATGAAACGTTGAACTATCCTGATGCAGAGATTCGGTATAAACCGCTGACCCGCCCTGATGCAGAGAATCCACTGGAAACATCAATCTGTCCTGATGCAGAGAATTGGTATGATACGCCGACCTGTCCTGATGCAGAGATTCAGTATGAAATGTCTACCTTCCCTGATGCAGAGATTCGGTATGAAACGTTGATCTGTCCTGAAGCAGAGATTCGGTATGAAACGTCCACCTGTCATGATGCAGAGATTCGGTATGAAACGTCTACCTCTCATGATGCAGAGATTCGGTATGAAACGTCGACCTGTCCCGATGCAGACACTCGGTATGAAACGTCTGCCTGTCCTGATGCAGAGATTCGGCATGGAACGTCGACCTGTCCCGATGCAGAGATTCAGTATAAAACATCGACCTGTTCTGATGCAGAGATTCCACATGAAACGTTAACCTGTCCTGATGCAGAGAATCGTATGAAACATTGACCTGTCCTGATGCAGAGATTCAGTATGAAACGTTGAACTGTCCTGTTGCAGAGATTCGGTATAAACCGCTGCACCGCCCTGATGCAGAGATTCGGTATGAAACGTCGGCCTGTCCTGATGCAGAGATTCCACATGAAACGGCAACCTGTCCTGATGCAGAGTTTTGGTATGAAACGACCACCAGTCCTGATGCAGAGATTCCACATGAAACATCAACCTGTCCTGATGCAGAGATTCGCTATGAAACGTCGGCCTGTCCTGATATAGAGATTCCACATGAGACATCAACCTGTCCTGATGCAGAGATTCGGTATGAAAAGTCGGCCTGTCCTGATGCAGAGATTCCACATGAAACGTCAACCTGACCTGATGCAGAGATTCGGTAAGGAACGTTGATCTGTCCTGATGCAGAGATTCGGTATGAAACGTCGACTTGTCCTGGTGTAGAGAATCGGTATGAAACGTCGGCCTGTCCTGATGCAGAGATTCAGTATGAATCGTTGATCTGTCCTGATGCAGAGATTCAGTATAAAACGTCGACCTGTCTTGATGCAGAGATTCCACATGAAATGTCGACCTGTCCTGATGCAGAGAATCGTATGAAACGTTGACCTGTCCTGATGCAGAGATTCAGTATGAAACGTTGAACTATCCTGATGCAGAGATTCGGTATAAACCGCTGAACCGCCCTGATGCAGAGAATCCACTGGAAACATCAACCTTTCCTGATGCAGAGTTTTGGTATGAAACGACGGCCAGTCCTGATGCAAAGATTCCACATGAAACATCAACCTGTCCTGATGCAGAGATTCGGTATGAAACGTCGGCCTGTCCTGATATAGCGATTCCACATGAGACATCAACCTGTCCTGATGCAGAGATTCGGTATGAAACATTGATCTGTCCTGATGCAGAGATTCGGTATGAAAAGTCGGCCTGTCCTGATGCAGAGATTCCACATGAAACGTCAACCTGTCCTGATGCAGAGTTTCGGTATGAAACGACGGCCAGTCCGGATGCAGAGATTCCACATGAAACATCAAACTGTCCTGATGCAGAGATTCGGTAAGGAACGTTGATCTGTCCTGATGCAGAGATTCGGTATGAAACGTCGACTTCTCCTGGTATAGAGAATCGGTATGAAACGTCGGCCTGTCCTGATGCAGAGATTCCTCATGTAACATCAACCTGTCCTGATGCAGAGATTCGGCATGAAACGTTCACCTGTCCTGGTGCAGTGATTCGGTATGAAACATCAACCTGTCCTGATGCTGTGATTCCACATGAAACATCGACCCGTCCTGATGCTGAGATACCACATGAAACATCAATCTGTCCTGATGCAGAGTATTGGTATGATTCGCCGACTTGTCCTGATGCAGAGATTCAGTATGAAACGTTGATCTGTCCTGATGCAGAGATTCAGTATAAAACGTCGACCTGTCTTGATGCAGAGATTCCACATGAAACGTCGACCTGTCCTGATGCAGAGAATCGTATGAAACGTTGACCTGTCCTGATGCAGAGATTCAGTATGAAACGTTGAACTATCCTGATGCAGAGATTCGGTATAAACCGCTGACCCGCCCTGATGCAGAGAATCCACTGGAAACATCAATCTGTCCTGATGCAGAGAATTGGTATGATACGCCGACCTGTCCTGATGCAGAGATTCAGTATGAAATGTCTACCTTTCCTGATGCAGAGATTCGGTATGAAACGTTGATCTGTCCTGAAGCAGAGATTCGGTATGAAACGTCCACCTGTCATGATGCAGAGATTCGGTATGAAACGTCTACCTCTCATGATGCAGAGATTCGGTATGAAACGTCGACCTGTCCCGATGCAGACACTCGGTATGAAACGTCTGCCTGTCCTGATGCAGAGATTCGGCATGGAACGTCGACCTGTCCCGATGCAGAGATTCAGTATAAAACATCGACCTGTTCTGATGCAGAGATTCCACATGAAACGTTAACCTGTCCTGATGCAGAGAATCGTATGAAACATAGACCTGTCCTGATGCAGAGATTCAGTATGAAACGTCGACCTGTCCCGATACAGACACTCGGTATGAAACGTCTGCCTGTCCTGATGCAGAGATTCCACATGAAACGTTAACCTGTCCTGATGCAGAGATTCGGTATGAAACGTCGGCCTGTCCTGATGCAGAGATTCCACATGAAACGGCAACCTGTCCTGATGCAGAGTTTTGGTATGAAACGACGGCCAGTCCTGATGCAGAGATTCCACATGAAACATCAACCTGTCCTGATGCAGAGATTCGGTATGAAACGTCGGCCTGTCCTGATATAGAGGTTCCACATGAGACATCAATCTGTCCTGATGCAGAGATTCGGTATGAAACGTCGACTTGTCCTGGTGTAGAGAATCGGTATGAAACGTCGACCTGTCCTGGTGCAGAGATTCCACATGTAACATCAACCTGTCCTGATGCAGAGATTCGGCATGAAACGTTCACCTGTCCTGGTGCAGTGATTCGGTATGAAACATCAACCTGTCCTGATGCTGAGATTCCACATGAAACATTGACCCGTACTGATGCTGAGATACCACATGAAACATCAATCTGTCCTGAAGCAGAGTATTGGTATGATTCGCCGACTTGTCCTGATGCAGAGATTCAGTATGAATCGTTGATCTGTCCTGATGCAGAGATTCAGTATAAAACGTCGACCTGTCTTGATGCAGAGATTCCACATGAAATGTCGACCTGTCCTGATGCAGAGAATCGTATGAAACGTTGACCTGTCCTGATGCAGAGATTCAGTATGAAACGTTGAACTATCCTGATGCAGAGATTCGGTATAAACCGCTGAACCGCCCTGATGCAGAGAATCCACTGGAAACATCAACCTTTCCTGATGCAGAGTTTTGGTATGAAACGACGGCCAGTCCTGATGCAGAGATTCCACATGAAACATCAACCTGTCCTGATGCAGAGATTCGGTATGAAACGCCGGCCTGTCCTGATATAGCGATTCCACATGAGACATCAACCTGTCCTGATGCAGAGATTTGGTATGAAACGTCGGCCTGTCCTGATGTAGAGATTCCACATGAAACATTGACCTGTCCTGATGCAGAGATTCGGTATGAATCGTCGACCTGTCCTGATGCAGAGATTCCACATGAAACATCAGCCTGTCATGATGCAGAGATTCGGAATGAAACGTTGATCTGTCCTGATGCAGAGATTCAGTATAAAACATCGACCTGTTCTGATGCAGAGATTCCACATGAAACGTTAACCTGTCCTGATGCAGAGAATCGTATGAAACACTGACCTGTCCTGATGCAGAGATTCGGTATGAAACGACGGCCAGTCCGGATGCAGAGATTCCACATGAAACATCAACCTGTCCTGATGCAGAGATTCGGTAAGGAACGTTGATCTGTCCTGATGCAGAGATTCGGTATGAAACGTCGACTTGTCCTGGTGTAGAGAATCGGTATGAAACGTCGGCCTGTCCTGATGCAGAGATTCCTCATGTAACATCAACCTGTCCTGATGCAGAGATTCGGCATGAAACGTTCACCTGTCCTGGTGCAGTGATTCGGTATGAAACATCAGCCTGTCCTGATGCTGAGATTCCACATGAAACATCGTCCCGTCCTGATGCTGAGATACCACATGAAACATCAATCTGTCCTGATGCAGAGTATTGGTATGATTCGCCGACTTGTCCTGATGCAGAGATTCAGTATGAAACGTTGATCTGTCCTGATGCAGAGATTCAGTATAAAACGTCGACCTGTCTTGATGCAGAGATTCCACATGAAACGTCGACCTGTCCTGATGCAGAGAATCGTATGAAACGTTGACCTGTCCTGATGCAGAGATTCAGTATGAAACGTTGAACTATCCTGATGCAGAGATTCGGTATAAACCGCTGACCCGCCCTGATGCAGAGAATCCACTGGAAACATCAATCTGTCCTGATGCAGAGAATTGGTATGATACGCCGACCTGTCCTGATGCAGAGATTCAGTATGAAATGTCTACCTTTCCTGATGCAGAGATTCGGTATGAAACGTTGATCTGTCCTGAAGCAGAGATTCGGTATGAAACGTCCACCTGTCATGATGCAGAGATTCGGTATGAAACGTCTACCTCTCATGATGCAGAGATTCGGTATGAAACGTCGACCTGTCCCGATGCAGACACTCGGTATGAAACGTCTGCCTGTCCTGATGCAGAGATTCGGCATGGAACGTCGACCTGTCCCGATGCAGAGATTCGCTATGAAACGTCGACCTGTTCCTGATGCAGAGATTCAACATGAAACATCAAACTGTCCTGATGCACAGAATCAGTATGAAACGTTGACCTGTCCTGATGCAGAGATTCAACATGAAACATCGACCTGTGCTGATGCAGAGATTTGGTATGAAACTTTGATCTGTCCTGATGCAGAGATTCGGTATGAAACGACGGCCCGTCCTGATGCAGAGATTCCACATGAAACATCAACCTGTCCTGATGCAGAGATTCGGTATGAAACGTTGGTCTGTTCTGATGCAGAGATTTGGGATCAAACGTCGACCCATCCTGAGGCTGAGATACCACATGAAACATCAATCTGTCCTGATGCAGAGTATAGGTATGATTCGCCGACCTGTCCTGATGCAGAGATTCGGTATGAATCGTCGACCTGTCCTGATGCATAGATTCCACATGAAACATCAGCCTGTCCTGATGCAGAGATTCAATATAAAACGTCGACCTGTCCTGATGCATAGATTCCACATGAAACGTCCACCTGTCCTGATGCAGAGAATCGTATGAAACGTTGACCTGTCCTGATGCAGAGATTCAGTATGAAACTTTGAACTGTCCTAATGCAGAGATTCGGTATGAAACGTCGGCCTGTCCTGATGCAGAGATTCCACATGAAACATCATTCTGTCCTGATGCAGAGAATTGGTATGATACACCAACCTGTCCTGATGCAGAGATTAGGTATGAAACGTCGGCCAGTCCTGATGCAGAGATTGCACTTGAAACATCAATCTGTCCAGAAGCAGAGATTTGGAATGAAACTTTGATCTGTCCTGATGCAGAGATTCGGTATGAAACGTCGGCCTGTCCTGATGCAGAGATTCCACATGAAACGTCAACCTGTCCTGATGCAGAGATTCGGTATGAAACGTCGGCCTGTCCTGATGTAGAGATTCCACATGAAACATCGGCCTGTCATGATGCAGAGATTCGGTATGAATCGTCGACCTGTCCTGATGCAGAGATTCCACATGAAACATCAGCCTGTCATGATGCAGAGATTCGGTATGAAACGTTGATCTGTCCTGATGCAGAGATTCAGTATAAAACGTCGATCTGTCCTGATGCAGAGATACCACATGAAACGTTAACCTGTCCTGATGCAGAGAATCGTATGAAACGTTGAACTGTCCTGATGCAGAGATTCGGTATAAACAGCTGACCCGCCCTGATGCAGAGATTCCACTTGAAACATCAATCTGTCCTGATGCAGAGAATTCGTATGATACGCCGACCTGTTTTGATGCAGAGATTCAGTATGAAATGTCTACCTTTCCTGATGCAGAGATTCGGTATGAAACGTTGATCTATCCTGATGCAGAGATTCGGTATGAAACGTCGGCCTGTCCTGATGCAGAGATTCCACATGAAACGTCAACCTGTCCTGATGCAGAGTTTTGGTATGAAACGACGGCCAGTCCTGATGCAGAGAATCCACTGGAAACATCAATCTGTCCTGATGCAGAGAATTGGTATGATACGCCGACCTGTCCTGATGCAGAGATTCAGTATGAAATGTCTACCTTTCCTGATGCAGAGATTCGGTATGAAACGTTGATCTGTCCTGATGCAGAGATTCAGTATAAAACGTCGATCTGTCCTGATGCAGAGATACCACATGAAACGTTAACCTGTCCTGATGCAGAGAATCGTATGAAACGTTGACCTGTCCTGATGCAGAGATTCAGTATGAAACGTCGACCTGTCCTGATGCAGAGATTCCACATGAAACGTCAACCTGTCCTGATGCAGAGATTCAGTATGAAACGTTGAACTGTCCTGATGCAGAGATTCGGTATAAACAGCTGACCCGCCCTGATGCAGAGATTCCACTTGAAACATCAATCTGTCCTGATGCAGAGAATTCGTATGATACGCCGACCTGTTTTGATGCAGAGATTCAGTATGAAATGTCTACCTTTCCTGATGCAGAGATTCGGTATGAAACGTTGATCTGTCCTGATGCAGAGATTCGGTATGAAACGTCGGCCTGTCCTGATGCAGAGATTCCACATGAAACATCAACCTGTCCTGATGCAGAGTTTTGGTATGAAACGACGGCCAGTCCTGATGCAGAGAATCCACTGGAAACATCAATCTGTCCTGATGCAGAGAATTGGTATGATACGCCGACCTGTCCTGATGCAGAGATTCAGTATGAAATGTCTACCTTTCCTGATGCAGAGATTCGGTATGAAACGTTGATCTCTCCTGAAGCAGAGATTCGGTATGAAACGTCCACCTGTCATGATGCAGAGATTCGGTATGAAACGTCTACCTCTCATGATGCAGAGATTCGGTATGAAACGTCGACCTGTCCCGATGCAGACACTCGGTATGAAACGTCTGCCTGTCCTGATGCAGAGATTCGGCATGGAACGTCGACCTGTCCCGATGCAGAGATTCAGTATAAAACATCGACCTGTTCTGATGCAGAGATTCCACATGAAACGTTAACCTGTCCTGATGCAGAGAATCGTATGAAACATTGACCTGTCCTGATGCAGAGATTCAGTATGAAACGTTGAACTGTCCTGTTGCAGAGATTCGGTATAAACCGCTGCACCGCCCTGATGCAGAGATTCGGTATGAAACGTCGGCCTGTCCTGATGCAGAGATTCCACATGAAACGGCAACCTGTCCTGATGCAGAGTTTTGGTATGAAACGACGGCCAGTCCTGATGCAGAGATTCCACATGAAACATCAACCTGTCCTGATGCAGAGATTCGCTATGAAACGTCGGCCTGTCCTGATATAGAGATTCCACATGAGACATCAATCTGTCCTGATGCAGAGATTCGGTATGAAACGTCGACTTGTCCTGGTGTAGAGAATCGGTATGAAACGTCGGCCTGTCCTGATGCAGAGATTCCACATGTAACATCAACCCGCCCTGATGCAGAGATTCGGTATGAAACGTCGGCCTGTCCTGATGCAGAGATTCCACATGAAACGTCAACCTGTCCTGATGCAGAGATTCGGTATGAAACGTCGGCCTGTCCTGATGTAGAGATTCCACATGAAACATCGGCCTGTCCTGATGCAGAGATTTGGTATGAATCGTCGACCTGTCCTGATGCAGAGATTCCACATGAAACATCAGCCTGTCATGATGCAGAGATTCAGTATGAAACGTTGATCTGTCCTGATGCAGAGATTCAGTATAAAACGTCGATCTGTCCTGATGCAGAGATACCACATGAAACGTTAACCTGTCCTGATGCAGAGAATCGTATGAAACGTTGACCTGTCCTGATGCAGAGATTCAGTATGAAACGTCGACCTGTCCTGATGCAGAGATTCCACATGAAACGTCAACCTGTCCTGATGCAGAGATTCAGTATGAAACGTTGAACTGTCCTGATGCAGAGATTCGGTATAAACAGCTGACCCGCCCTGATGCAGAGATTCCACTTGAAACATCAATCTGTCCTGATGCAGAGAATTCGTATGATACGCCGACCTGTTTTGATGCAGAGATTCAGTATGAAATGTCTACCTTTCCTGATGCAGAGATTCGGTATGAAACGTTGATCTGTCCTGATGCAGAGATTCGGTATGAAACGTCGGCCTGTCCTGATGCAGAGATTCCACATGAAACATCAACCTGTCCTGATGCAGAGTTTTGGTATGAAACGACGGCCAGTCCTGATGCAGAGAATCCACTGGAAACATCAATCTGTCCTGATGCAGAGAATTGGTATGATACGCCGACCTGTCCTGATGCAGAGATTCAGTATGAAATGTCTACCTTTCCTGATGCAGAGATTCGGTATGAAACGTTGATCTCTCCTGAAGCAGAGATTCGGTATGAAACGTCCACCTGTCATGATGCAGAGATTCGGTATGAAACGTCTACCTCTCATGATGCAGAGATTCGGTATGAAACGTCGACCTGTCCCGATGCAGACACTCGGTATGAAACGTCTGCCTGTCCTGATGCAGAGATTCGGCATGGAACGTCGACCTGTCCCGATGCAGAGATTCAGTATAAAACATCGACCTGTTCTGATGCAGAGATTCCACATGAAACGTTAACCTGTCCTGATGCAGAGAATCGTATGAAACATTGACCTGTCCTGATGCAGAGATTCAGTATGAAACGTTGAACTGTCCTGTTGCAGAGATTCGGTATAAACCGCTGCACCGCCCTGATGCAGAGATTCGGTATGAAACGTCGGCCTGTCCTGATGCAGAGATTCCACATGAAACGGCAACCTGTCCTGATGCAGAGTTTTGGTATGAAACGACGGCCAGTCCTGATGCAGAGATTCCACATGAAACATCAACCTGTCCTGATGCAGAGATTCGGTATGAAACGTCGGCCTGTCCTGATATAGAGATTCCACATGAGACATCAATCTGTCCTGATGCAGAGATTCGGTATGAAACGTCGACTTGTCCTGGTGTAGAGAATCGGTATGAAACGTCGGCCTGTCCTGATGCAGAGATTCCACATGTAACATCAACCCGCCCTGATGCAGAGATTCGGTATGAAACGTCGGCCTGTCCTGATGCAGAGATTCCACATGAAACGTCAACCTGTCCTGATGCAGAGATTCGGTATGAAACGTCGGCCTGTCCTGATGTAGAGATTCCACATGAAACATCGGCCTGTCCTGATGCAGAGATTTGGTATGAATCGTCGACCTGTCCTGATGCAGAGATTCCACATGAAACATCAGCCTGTCATGATGCAGAGATTCAGTATGAAACGTTGATCTGTCCTGATGCAGAGATTCAGTATAAAACGTCGATCTGTCCTGATGCAGAGATACCACATGAAACGTTAACCTGTCCTGATGCAGAGAATCGTATGAAACGTTGACCTGTCCTGATGCAGAGATTCAGTATGAAACGTCGACCTGTCCTGATGCAGAGATTCCACATGAAACGTCAACCTGTCCTGATGCAGAGATTCAGTATGAAACGTTGAACTGTCCTGATGCAGAGATTCGGTATAAACAGCTGACCCGCCCTGATGCAGAGATTCCACTTGAAACATCAATCTGTCCTGATGCAGAGAATTCGTATGATACGCCGACCTGTTTTGATGCAGAGATTCAGTATGAAATGTCTACCTTTCCTGATGCAGAGATTCGGTATGAAACGTTGATCTGTCCTGATGCAGAGATTCGGTATGAAACGTCGGCCTGTCCTGATGCAGAGATTCCACATGAAACATCAACCTGTCCTGATGCAGAGTTTTGGTATGAAACGACGGCCAGTCCTGATGCAGAGAATCCACTGGAAACATCAATCTGTCCTGATGCAGAGAATTGGTATGATACGCCGACCTGTCCTGATGCAGAGATTCAGTATGAAATGTCTACCTTTCCTGATGCAGAGATTCGGTATGAAACGTTGATCTCTCCTGAAGCAGAGATTCGGTATGAAACGTCCACCTGTCATGATGCAGAGATTCGGTATGAAACGTCTACCTCTCATGATGCAGAGATTCGGTATGAAACGTCGACCTGTCCCGATGCAGACACTCGGTATGAAACGTCTGCCTGTCCTGATGCAGAGATTCGGCATGGAACGTCGACCTGTCCCGATGCAGAGATTCAGTATAAAACATCGACCTGTTCTGATGCAGAGATTCCACATGAAACGTTAACCTGTCCTGATGCAGAGAATCGTATGAAACATTGACCTGTCCTGATGCAGAGATTCAGTATGAAACGTTGAACTGTCCTGTTGCAGAGATTCGGTATAAACCGCTGCACCGCCCTGATGCAGAGATTCGGTATGAAACGTCGGCCTGTCCTGATGCAGAGATTCCACATGAAACGGCAACCTGTCCTGATGCAGAGTTTTGGTATGAAACGACGGCCAGTCCTGATGCAGAGATTCCACATGAAACATCAACCTGTCCTGATGCAGAGATTCGGTATGAAACGTCGGCCTGTCCTGATATAGAGATTCCACATGAGACATCAATCTGTCCTGATGCAGAGATTCGGTATGAAACGTCGACTTGTCCTGGTGTAGAGAATCGGTATGAAACGTCGGCCTGTCCTGATGCAGAGATTCCACATGTAACATCAACCCGCCCTGATGCAGAGATTCGGTATGAAACGTCGGCCTGTCCTGATGCAGAGATTCCACATGAAACGTCAACCTGTCCTGATGCAGAGTTTTGGTATGAAACGACGGCCAGTCCTGAAGCAGAGAATCCACTGGAAACATCAATCTGTCCTGATGCAGAGAATTGGTATGATACGCCGACCTGTCCTGATGCAGAGATTCAGTATGAAATGTCTACCTTTCCTGATGCAGAGATTCGGTATGAAACGTTGATCTGTCCTGAAGCAGAGATTCGGTATGAAACGTCCACCTGTCATGATGCAGAGATTCGGTATGAAACGTCTACCTCTCATGATGCAGAGATTCGGTATGAAACGTCGACCTGTCCCGATGCAGACACTCGGTATGAAACGTCTGCCTGTCCTGATGCAGAGATTCAACATGAAACATCAAACTGTCCTGATGCACAGAATCAGTATGAAACGTTGACCTGTCCTGATGCAGAGATTCAACATGAAACATCGACCTGTGCTGATGCAGAGATTTGGTATGAAACTTTGATCTGTCCTGATGCAGAGATTCGGTATGAAACGTCGGCCTGTCAGGATGCTGAGATTCCACATGAAACGTCAACCTGTCCTGATGCAAAGTTTCGGTATGAAACGACGGCCAGTCCTGTTGCAGAGATTCCACATGAAACATCAACCTGTCCTGATGCAGAGATTCGGTATGAAACGTTGGTCTGTTCTGATGCGGAGATTTGGGATCAAACGTCGACCCGTCCTGAGGCTGAGATACCACATGAAACATCAATCTGTCCTGATGCAGAGTATAGGTATGATTCGCCGACCTGTCCTGATGCAGAGATTCGGTATGAATCGTCGACCTGTCATGATGCAGAGATTCCACATGAAACATCAGCCTGTCCTGATGCAGAGATTCAATATAAAACGTCGACCTGTCCTGATGCATAGATTCCACATGAAACGTCCACCTGTCCTGATGCAGAGAATCGTATGAAACGTTGACCTGTCCTGATGCAGAGATTCAGTATGAAACTTTGAACTGTCCTGATGCAGAGATTTGGTATAAACCGCTGACCCTCCCTGATGCAGAGATTCCACTTGAAACATCATTCTGTCCTGATGCAGAGAACTGGTATGATACACCGACCTGTCCTGATGCAGAGATTAGGTATGAAACGTCGGCCAGTCCTGATGCAGAGATTGCACTTGAAACATCAATCTGTCCCGAAGCAGAGATTTGGAATGAAACTTTGATCTGTCCTGATGCAGAGATTCGGTATGAAACGTCGGCCTGTCCTGATGCAGAGATTCCACATGAAACGTCAACCTGTCCTGATGCAGAGATTCGGTATGAAACGTCGGCCTGTCCTGATGTAGAGATTCCACATGAAACATCGGCCTGTCCTGATGCAGAGATTTGGTATGAATCGTCGACCTGTCCTGATGCAGAGATTCCACATGAAACATCAGCCTGTCATGATGCAGAGATTCGGTATGAAACGTTGATCTGTCCTGATGCAGAGATTCAGTATAAAACGTCGATCTGTCCTGATGCAGAGATACCACATGAAACGTTAACCTGTCCTGATGCAGAGAATCGTATGAAACGTTGACCTGTCCTGATGCAGAGATTCAGTATGAAACGTCGACCTGTCCTGATGCAGAGATTCCACATGAAACGTCAACCTGTCCTGATGCAGAGATTCAGTATGAAACGTTGAACTGTCCTGATGCAGAGATTCGGTATAAACAGCTGACCCGCCCTGATGCAGAGATTCCACTTGAAACATCAATCTGTCCTGATGCAGAGAATTCGTATGATACGCCGACCTGTTTTGATGCAGAGATTCAGTATGAAACGTCGGCCTGTCCTGATGCAGAGATTCCACATGAAACGTCAACCTGTCCTGATGCAGAGTTTTGGTATGAAACGACGGCCAGTCCTGATGCAGAGAATCCACTGGAAACATCAATCTGTCCTGATGCAGAGAATTGGTATGATACGCCGACCTGTCCTGATGCAGAGATTCAGTATGAAATGTCTACCTTTCCTGATGCAGAGATTCGGTATGAAACGTTGATCTGTCCTGAAGCAGAGATTCGGTATGAAACGTCCACCTGTCATGATGCAGAGATTCGGTATGAAACGTCTACCTCTCATGATGCAGAGATTCGGTATGAAACGTCGACCTGTCCCGATGCAGACACTCGGTATGAAACGTCTGCCTGTCCTGATGCAGAGATTCGGCATGGAACGTCGACCTGTCCCGATGCAGAGATTCGCTATGAAACGTCGACCTGTTCCTGATGCAGAGATTCAACATGAAACATCAAACTGTCCTGATGCACAGAATCAGTATGAAACGTTGACCTGTCCTGATGCAGAGATTCAACATGAAACATCGACCTGTGCTGATGCAGAGATTTGGTATGAAACTTTGATCTGTCCTGATGCAGAGATTCGGTATGAAACGTCGGCCTGTCCTGATGCTGAGATTCCACATGAAACGTCAACCTGTCCTGATGCAAAGTTTCGGTATGAAACGACGGCCAGTCCTGATGCAGAGATTCCACATGAAACATCAACCTGTCCTGATGCAGAGATTCGGTATGAAACGTTGGTCTGTTCTGATGCAGAGATTTGGGATCAAACGTCGACCCGTCCTGAGGCTGAGATACCACATGAAACATCAATCTGTCCTGATGCACAGTACAGGTATGATTCGCCGACCTGTCCTGATGCAGAGATTCGGTATGAATCGTCGACCTGTCATGATGCAGAGATTCCACATGAAACATCAGCCTGTCCTGATGCAGAGATTCAATATAAAACGTCGACCTGTCCTGATGCATAGATTCCACATGAAACGTCCACCTGTCCTGATGCAGAGAATCGTATGAAACGTTGACCTGTCCTGATGCAGAGATTTGGTATGAAACGTCGGCCTGTCCTGATGCAGAGATTCCACATGAAACGTCAACCTGTCCTGATGCAGAGTATTGGTATGATTCGCCGACCTGTCCTGATGCAGAGATTCGGTATGAATCGTCGACCTGTCTTGATGCAGAGATTCCGCATGAAACGTCAACCTGTCCTGATGCAAAGTTTCGGTATGAAACGACGGCCAGTCCTGATGCAGAGATTCCACATGAAACATCAACCTGTCCTGATGCAGAGATTCGGTATGAAACGTTGGTCTGTTCTGATGCAGAGATTTGGGATCAAACGTCGACCCGTCCTGAGGCTGAGATACCACATGAAACATCAATCTGTCCTGATGCAGAGTATAGGTATGATTCGCCGAACTGTCCTGATGCAGAGATTCGGTAGGAATCGTCGACCTGTCCTGATGCAGAGATTCCACATGAAACATCAGCCTGTCCTGATGCAGAGATTCAATATAAAATGTCGACCTGTCCTGATGCATAGATTCCACATGAAACGTCCACCTGTCTTGATGCAGAGAATCGTATGAAACGTTGACCTCTCCTGATGCAGAGATTCAGTATGAAACGTCGGCCTGTCCTGATGCAGAGATTCCACATGAAACATCATTCTGCCCTGATGCAGAGAATTGGTATGATACACCAACCTGTCCTGATGCAGAGATTAGGTATGAAACGTCGGCCAGTCCTGATGCAGAGATTGCACTTGAAACATCAATCTGTCCCGAAGCAGAGATTTGGAATGAAACTTTGATCTGTCCTGATGCAGAGATTCGGTATGAAACGTCGGCCTGTCCTGATGCAGAGATTCCACATGAAACGTCAACCTGTCCTGATGCAGAGATTCGGTATGAAACGTTGGCCTGTCCTGATGTAGAGATTCCACATGAAACATCGGCCTGTCCTGATGCAGAGATTTGGTATGAATCGTCGACCTGTCCTGATGCAGAGATTCAATATAAAATGTCGACCTGTCCTGATGCATAGATTCCACATGAAACGTCCACCTGTCTTGATGCAGAGAATCGTATGAAACGTTGACCTCTCCTGATGCAGAGATTCAGTATGAAACGTCGGCCTGTCCTGATGCAGAGATTCCACATGAAACATCATTCTGCCCTGATGCAGAGAATTGGTATGATACACCAACCTGTCCTGATGCAGAGATTAGGTATGAAACGTCGGCCAGTCCTGATGCAGAGATTGCACTTGAAACATCAATCTGTCCCGAAGCAGAGATTTGGAATGAAACTTTGATCTGTCCTGATGCAGAGATTCGGTATGAAACGTCGGCCTGTCCTGATGCAGAGATTCCACATGAAACGTCAACCTGTCCTGATGCAGAGATTCGGTATGAAACGTCGGCCTGTCCTGATGTAGAGATTCCACATGAAACATCGGCCTGTCCTGATGCAGAGATTTGGTATGAATCGTCGACCTGTCCTGATGCAGAGATTCCACATGAAACATCAGCCTGTCATGATGCAGAGATTCGGTATGAAACGTTGATCTGTCCTGATGCAGAGATTCAGTATAAAACGTCGATCTGTCCTGATGCAGAGATACCACATGAAACGTTAACCTGTCCTGATGCAGAGAATCGTATGAAACGTTGACCTGTCCTGATGCAGAGATTCAGTATGAAACGTCGACCTGTCCTGATGCAGAGATTCCACATGAAACGTCAACCTGTCCTGATGCAGAGATTCAGTATGAAACGTTGAACTGTCCTGATGCAGAGATTCGGTATAAACAGCTGACCCGCCCTGATGCAGAGATTCCACTTGAAACATCAATCTGTCCTGATGCAGAGAATTCGTATGATACGCCGACCTGTTTTGATGAAGAGATTCAGTATGAAATGTCTACCTTTCCTGATGCAGAGATTCGGTATGAAACGTTGATCTGTCCTGATGCAGAAATTCGGTATGAAACGTCGGCCTGTCCTGATGCAGAGATTCCACATGAAACGTCAACCTGTCCTGATGCAGACTTTTGGTATGAAACGACGGCCAGTCCTGATGCAGAGAATCCACTGGAAACATCAATCTGTCCTGATGCAGAGAATTGGTATGATACGCCGACCTGTCCTGATGCAGAGATTCAGTATGAAATGTCTACCTTTCCTGATGCAGAGATTCGGTATGAAACGTTGATCTGTCCTGAAGCAGAGATTCGGTATGAAACGTCCACCTGTCATGATGCAGAGATTCGGTATGAAACGTCTACCTCTCATGATGCAGAGATTCGGTATGAAACGTCGACCTGTCCCGATGCAGACACTCAGTATGAAACGTCTGCCTGTCCTGATGCAGAGATTCGGCATGGAACGTCGACATGTCCCGATGCAGAGATTCGCTATGAAACGTCGACCTGTTCCTGATGCAGAGATTCAACATGAAACATCAAACTGTCCTGATGCACAGAATCAGTATGAAACGTTGACCTGTCCTGATGCAGAGATTCAACATGAAACATCGACCTGTGCTGATGCAGAGATTTGGTATGAAACTTTGATCTGTCCTGATGCAGAGATTCGGTATGAAACGTCGGCCTGTCCTGATGCTGAGATTCCACATGAAACGTCAACCTGTCCTGATGCAAAGTTTCGGTATGAAACGACGGCCAGTCCTGATGCAGAGATTCCACATGAAACATCAACCTGTCCTGATGCAGAGATTCGGTATGAAACGTTGGTCTGTTCTGATGCAGAGATTTGGGATCAAACGTCGACCCGTCCTGAGGCTGAGATACCACATGAAACATCAATCTGTCCTGATGCACAGTACAGGTATGATTCGCCGACCTGTCCTGATGCAGAGATTCGGTATGAATCGTCGACCTGTCATGATGCAGAGATTCCACATGAAACATCAGCCTGTCCTGATGCAGAGATTCAATATAAAACGTCGACCTGTCCTGATGCATAGATTCCACATGAAACGTCCACCTGTCCTGATGCAGAGAATCGTATGAAACGTTGACCTGTCCTGATGCAGAGATTCAGTATGAAACTTTGAACTGTCCTGATGCAGAGATTAGGTATAAACCGCTGACCCGCCCTGATGCAGAGATTCCACTTGAAACATCATTCTGTCCTGATGCAGAGAACTGGTATGATACACCGACCTGTCCTGATGCAGAGATTGCACTTGAAACATCAATCTGTCCCGAAGCAGAGATTTGGAATGAAACTTTGATCTGTCCTGATGCAGAGATTCGGTATGAAACGTCGGCCTGTCCTGATGCAGAGATTCCACATGAAACGTCAACCTGTCCTGATGCAGAGTATTGGTATGATTCGCCGACCTGTCCTGATGCAGAGATTCGGTATGAATCGTCGACCTGTCTTGATGCAGAGATTCCGCATGAAACGTCAACCTGTCCTGATGCAAAGTTTCGGTATGAAACGACGGCCAGTCCTGATGCAGAGATTCCACATGAAACATCAACCTGTCCTGATGCAGAGATTCGGTATGAAACGTTGGTCTGTTCTGATGCAGAGATTTGGGATCAAACGTCGACCCGTCCTGAGGCTGAGATACCACATGAAACATCAATCTGTCCTGATGCAGAGTATAGGTATGATTCGCCGAACTGTCCTGATGCAGAGATTCGGTATGAATCGTCGACCTGTCCTGATGCAGAGATTCCACATGAAACATCAGCCTGTCCTGATGCAGAGATTCAATATAAAATGTCGACCTGTCCTGATGCATAGATTCCACATGAAACGTCCACCTGTCTTGATGCAGAGAATCGTATGAAACGTTGACCTCTCCTGATGCAGAGATTCAGTATGAAACGTCGGCCTGTCCTGATGCAGAGATTCCACATGAAACATCATTCTGCCCTGATGCAGAGAATTGGTATGATACACCAACCTGTCCTGATGCAGAGATTAGGTATGAAACGTCGGCCAGTCCTGATGCAGAGATTGCACTTGAAACATCAATCTGTCCAGAAGCAGAGATTTGGAATGAAACTTTGATCTGTCCTGATGCAGAGATTCGGTATGAAACGTCGGCCTGTCCTGATGCAGAGATTCCACATGAAACGTCAACCTGTCCTGATGCAGAGTTTTGGTATGAAACGACGGCCAGTCCTGATGCAGAGAATCCACTGGAAACATCAATCTGTCCTGATGCAGAGAATTGGTATGATACGCCGACCTGTCCTGATGCAGAGATTCAGTATGAAATGTCTACCTTTCCTGATGCAGAGATTCGGTATGAAACGTTGATCTGTCCTGAAGCAGAGATTCGGTATGAAACGTCCACCTGTCATGATGCAGAGATTCGGTATGAAACGTCTACCTCTCATGATGCAGAGATTCGGTATGAAACGTCGACCTGTCCCGATGCAGACACTCGGTATGAAACGTCTGCCTGTCCTGATGCAGAGATTCGGCATGGAACGTCGACCTGTCCCGATGCAGAGATTCGCTATGAAACGTCGACCTGTTCCTGATGCAGAGATTCAACATGAAACATCAAACTGTCCTGATGCACAGAATCAGTATGAAACGTTGACCTGTCCTGATGCAGAGATTCAACATGAAACATCGACCTGTGCTGATGCAGAGATTTGGTATGAAACTTTGATCTGTCCTGATGCAGAGATTCGGTATGAAACGTCGGCCTGTCCTGATGCTGAGATTCCACATGAAACGTCAACCTGTCCTGATGCAAAGTTTCGGTATGAAACGACGGCCAGTCCTGATGCAGAGATTCCACATGAAACATCAACCTGTCCTGATGCAGAGATTCAATATAAAATGTCGACCTGTCCTGATGCATAGATTCCACATGAAACGTCCACCTGTCTTGATGCAGAGAATCGTATGAAACGTTGACCTCTCCTGATGCAGAGATTCAGTATGAAACGTCGGCCTGTCCTGATGCAGAGATTCCACATGAAACATCATTCTGCCCTGATGCAGAGAATTGGTATGATACACCAACCTGTCCTGATGCAGAGATTAGGTATGAAACGTCGGCCAGTCCTGATGCAGAGATTGCACTTGAAACATCAATCTGTCCCGAAGCAGAGATTTGGAATGAAACTTTGATCTGTCCTGATGCAGAGATTCGGTATGAAACGTCGGCCTGTCCTGATGCAGAGATTCCACATGAAACGTCAACCTGTCCTGATGCAGAGATTCGGTATGAAACGTTGGCCTGTCCTGATGTAGAGATTCCACATGAAACATCGGCCTGTCCTGATGCAGAGATTTGGTATGAATCGTCGACCTGTCCTGATGCAGAGATTCAATATAAAATGTCGACCTGTCCTGATGCATAGATTCCACATGAAACGTCCACCTGTCTTGATGCAGAGAATCGTATGAAACGTTGACCTCTCCTGATGCAGAGATTCAGTATGAAACGTCGGCCTGTCCTGATGCAGAGATTCCACATGAAACATCATTCTGCCCTGATGCAGAGAATTGGTATGATACACCAACCTGTCCTGATGCAGAGATTAGGTATGAAACGTCGGCCAGTCCTGATGCAGAGATTGCACTTGAAACATCAATCTGTCCCGAAGCAGAGATTTGGAATGAAACTTTGATCTGTCCTGATGCAGAGATTCGGTATGAAACGTCGGCCTGTCCTGATGCAGAGATTCCACATGAAACGTCAACCTGTCCTGATGCAGAGATTCGGTATGAAACGTCGGCCTGTCCTGATGTAGAGATTCCACATGAAACATCGGCCTGTCCTGATGCAGAGATTTGGTATGAATCGTCGACCTGTCCTGATGCAGAGATTCCACATGAAACATCAGCCTGTCATGATGCAGAGATTCGGTATGAAACGTTGATCTGTCCTGATGCAGAGATTCAGTATAAAACGTCGATCTGTCCTGATGCAGAGATACCACATGAAACGTTAACCTGTCCTGATGCAGAGAATCGTATGAAACGTTGACCTGTCCTGATGCAGAGATTCAGTATGAAACGTCGACCTGTCCTGATGCAGAGATTCCACATGAAACGTCAACCTGTCCTGATGCAGAGATTCAGTATGAAACGTTGAACTGTCCTGATGCAGAGATTCGGTATAAACAGCTGACCCGCCCTGATGCAGAGATTCCACTTGAAACATCAATCTGTCCTGATGCAGAGAATTCGTATGATACGCCGACCTGTTTTGATGAAGAGATTCAGTATGAAATGTCTACCTTTCCTGATGCAGAGATTCGGTATGAAACGTTGATCTGTCCTGATGCAGAAATTCGGTATGAAACGTCGGCCTGTCCTGATGCAGAGATTCCACATGAAACGTCAACCTGTCCTGATGCAGACTTTTGGTATGAAACGACGGCCAGTCCTGATGCAGAGAATCCACTGGAAACATCAATCTGTCCTGATGCAGAGAATTGGTATGATACGCCGACCTGTCCTGATGCAGAGATTCAGTATGAAATGTCTACCTTTCCTGATGCAGAGATTCGGTATGAAACGTTGATCTGTCCTGAAGCAGAGATTCGGTATGAAACGTCCACCTGTCATGATGCAGAGATTCGGTATGAAACGTCTACCTCTCATGATGCAGAGATTCGGTATGAAACGTCGACCTGTCCCGATGCAGACACTCAGTATGAAACGTCTGCCTGTCCTGATGCAGAGATTCGGCATGGAACGTCGACATGTCCCGATGCAGAGATTCGCTATGAAACGTCGACCTGTTCCTGATGCAGAGATTCAACATGAAACATCAAACTGTCCTGATGCACAGAATCAGTATGAAACGTTGACCTGTCCTGATGCAGAGATTCAACATGAAACATCGACCTGTGCTGATGCAGAGATTTGGTATGAAACTTTGATCTGTCCTGATGCAGAGATTCGGTATGAAACGTCGGCCTGTCCTGATGCTGAGATTCCACATGAAACGTCAACCTGTCCTGATGCAAAGTTTCGGTATGAAACGACGGCCAGTCCTGATGCAGAGATTCCACATGAAACATCAACCTGTCCTGATGCAGAGATTCGGTATGAAACGTTGGTCTGTTCTGATGCAGAGATTTGGGATCAAACGTCGACCCGTCCTGAGGCTGAGATACCACATGAAACATCAATCTGTCCTGATGCACAGTACAGGTATGATTCGCCGACCTGTCCTGATGCAGAGATTCGGTATGAATCGTCGACCTGTCATGATGCAGAGATTCCACATGAAACATCAGCCTGTCCTGATGCAGAGATTCAATATAAAACGTCGACCTGTCCTGATGCATAGATTCCACATGAAACGTCCACCTGTCCTGATGCAGAGAATCGTATGAAACGTTGACCTGTCCTGATGCAGAGATTCAGTATGAAACTTTGAACTGTCCTGATGCAGAGATTAGGTATAAACCGCTGACCCGCCCTGATGCAGAGATTCCACTTGAAACATCATTCTGTCCTGATGCAGAGAACTGGTATGATACACCGACCTGTCCTGATGCAGAGATTGCACTTGAAACATCAATCTGTCCCGAAGCAGAGATTTGGAATGAAACTTTGATCTGTCCTGATGCAGAGATTCGGTATGAAACGTCGGCCTGTCCTGATGCAGAGATTCCACATGAAACGTCAACCTGTCCTGATGCAGAGTATTGGTATGATTCGCCGACCTGTCCTGATGCAGAGATTCGGTATGAATCGTCGACCTGTCTTGATGCAGAGATTCCGCATGAAACGTCAACCTGTCCTGATGCAAAGTTTCGGTATGAAACGACGGCCAGTCCTGATGCAGAGATTCCACATGAAACATCAACCTGTCCTGATGCAGAGATTCGGTATGAAACGTTGGTCTGTTCTGATGCAGAGATTTGGGATCAAACGTCGACCCGTCCTGAGGCTGAGATACCACATGAAACATCAATCTGTCCTGATGCAGAGTATAGGTATGATTCGCCGAACTGTCCTGATGCAGAGATTCGGTATGAATCGTCGACCTGTCCTGATGCAGAGATTCCACATGAAACATCAGCCTGTCCTGATGCAGAGATTCAATATAAAATGTCGACCTGTCCTGATGCATAGATTCCACATGAAACGTCCACCTGTCTTGATGCAGAGAATCGTATGAAACGTTGACCTCTCCTGATGCAGAGATTCAGTATGAAACGTCGGCCTGTCCTGATGCAGAGATTCCACATGAAACATCATTCTGCCCTGATGCAGAGAATTGGTATGATACACCAACCTGTCCTGATGCAGAGATTAGGTATGAAACGTCGGCCAGTCCTGATGCAGAGATTGCACTTGAAACATCAATCTGTCCAGAAGCAGAGATTTGGAATGAAACTTTGATCTGTCCTGATGCAGAGATTCGGTATGAAACGTCGGCCTGTCCTGATGCAGAGATTCCACATGAAACGTCAACCTGTCCTGATGCAGAGTTTTGGTATGAAACGACGGCCAGTCCTGATGCAGAGAATCCACTGGAAACATCAATCTGTCCTGATGCAGAGAATTGGTATGATACGCCGACCTGTCCTGATGCAGAGATTCAGTATGAAATGTCTACCTTTCCTGATGCAGAGATTCGGTATGAAACGTTGATCTGTCCTGAAGCAGAGATTCGGTATGAAACGTCCACCTGTCATGATGCAGAGATTCGGTATGAAACGTCTACCTCTCATGATGCAGAGATTCGGTATGAAACGTCGACCTGTCCCGATGCAGACACTCGGTATGAAACGTCTGCCTGTCCTGATGCAGAGATTCGGCATGGAACGTCGACCTGTCCCGATGCAGAGATTCGCTATGAAACGTCGACCTGTTCCTGATGCAGAGATTCAACATGAAACATCAAACTGTCCTGATGCACAGAATCAGTATGAAACGTTGACCTGTCCTGATGCAGAGATTCAACATGAAACATCGACCTGTGCTGATGCAGAGATTTGGTATGAAACTTTGATCTGTCCTGATGCAGAGATTCGGTATGAAACGTCGGCCTGTCCTGATGCTGAGATTCCACATGAAACGTCAACCTGTCCTGATGCAAAGTTTCGGTATGAAACGACGGCCAGTCCTGATGCAGAGATTCCACATGAAACATCAACCTGTCCTGATGCAGAGATTCGGTATGAAACGTTGGTCTGTTCTGATGCAGAGATTTGGGATCAAACGTCGACCCGTCCTGAGGCTGAGATACCACATGAAACATCAATCTGTCCTGATGCACAGTACAGGTATGATTCGCCGACCTGTCCTGATGCAGAGATTCGGTATGAATTGTCGACCTGTCATGATGCAGAGATTCCACATGAAACATCAGCCTGTCCTGATGCAGAGATTCAATATAAAACGTCGACCTGTCCTGATGCATAGATTCCACATGAAACGTCCACCTGTCCTGATGCAGAGAATCGTATGAAACGTTGACCTGTCCTGATGCAGAGATTCAGTATGAAACTTTGAACTGTCCTAATGCAGAGATTAGGTATAAACCGCTGACCCGCCCTGATGCAGAGATTCCACTTGAAACATCATTCTGTCCTGATGCAGAGAACTGGTATGATACACCGACCTGTCCTGATGCAGAGATTGCACTTGAAACATCAATCTGTCCCGAAGCAGAGATTTGGAATGAAACTTTGATCTGTCCTGATGCAGAGATTCGGTATGAAACGTCGGCCTGTCCTGATGCAGAGATTCCACATGAAACGTCAACCTGTCCTGATGCAGAGTATTGGTATGATTCGCCGACCTGTCCTGATGCAGAGATTCGGTATGAATCGTCGACCTGTCTTGATGCAGAGATTCCGCATGAAACGTCAACCTGTCCTGATGCAAAGTTTCGGTATGAAACGACGGCCAGTCCTGATGCAGAGATTCCACATGAAACATCAACCTGTCCTGATGCAGAGATTCCACATGAAACATCGGCCTGTCCTGATGCAGAGATTTGGTATGAATCGTCGACCTGTCCTGATGCAGAGATTCCACATGAAACATCAGCCTGTCATGATGCAGAGATTCGGTATGAAACGTTGATCTGTCCTGATGCTGAGATTCAGTATAAAACGTCGATCTGTCCTGATGCAGAGATACCACATGAAACGTTAACCTGTCCTGATGCAGAGAATCGTATGAAACGTTGACCTGTCCTGATGCAGAGATTCAGTATGAAACGTCGACCTGTCCTGATGCAGAGATTCCACATGAAACGTCAACCTATCCTGATGCAGAGATTCAGTATGAAACGTTGAACTGTCCTGATGCAGAGATTCGGTATAAACAGCTGACCCGCCCTGATGCAGAGATTCCACTTGAAACATCAATCTGTCCTGATGCAGAGAATTCGTATGATACGCCGACCTGTTTTGATGCAGAGATTCAGTATGAAATGTCTACCTTTCCTGATGCAGAGATTCGGTATGAAACGTTGATCTGTCCTGATGCAGAGATTCGGTATGAAACGTCGGCCTGTCCTGATGCAGAGATTCCACATGAAACGTCAACCTGTCCTGATGCAGAGTTTTGGTATGAAACGACGGCCAGTCCTGATGCAGAGAATCCACTGGAAACATCAATCTGTCCTGATGCAGAGAATTGGTATGATACGCCGACCTGTCCTGATGCAGAGATTCAGTATGAAATGTCTACCTTTCCTGATGCAGAGATTCGGTATGAAACGTTGATCTGTCCTGAAGCAGAGATTCGGTATGAAACGTCCACCTGTCATGATGCAGAGATTCGGTATGAAACGTCTACCTCTCATGATGCAGAGATTCGGTATGAAACGTCGACCTGTCCCGATGCAGACACTCGGTATGAAACGTCTGCCTGTCCTGATGCAGAGATTCGGCATGGAACGTCGACCTGTCCCGATGCAGAGATTCGCTATGAAACGTCGACCTGTTCCTGATGCAGAGATTCAACATGAAACATCAAACTGTCCTGATGCACAGAATCAGTATGAAACGTTGACCTGTCCTGATGCAGAGATTCAACATGAAACATCGACCTGTGCTGATGCAGAGATTTGGTATGAAACTTTGATCTGTCCTGATGCAGAGATTCGGTATGAAACGTCGGCCTGTCCTGATGCTGAGATTCCACATGAAACGTCAACCTGTCCTGATGCAAAGTTTCGGTATGAAACGACGGCCAGTCCTGATGCAGAGATTCCACATGAAACATCAACCTGTCCTGATGCAGAGATTCGGTATGAAACGTTGGTCTGTTCTGATGCAGAGATTTGGGATCAAACGTCGACCCGTCCTGAGGCTGAGATACCACATGAAACATCAATCTGTCCTGATGCACAGTACAGGTGTGATTCGCCGACCTGTCCTGATGCAGAGATTCGATATGAATCGTCGACCTGTCATGATGCAGAGATTCCACATGAAACATCAGCCTGTCCTGATGCAGAGATTCAATATAAAACGTCGACCTGTCCTGATGCATAGATTCCACATGAAACGTCCACCTGTCCTGATGCAGAGAATCGTATGAAACGTTGACCTGTCCTGATGCAGAGTTTCAGTATGAAACTTTGAACTGTCCTGATGCAGAGATTAGGTATAAACCGCTGACCCGCCCTGATGCAGAGATTCCACTTGAAACATCATTCTGTCCTGATGCAGAGAACTGGTATGATACACCGACCTGTCCTGATGCAGAGATTGCACTTGAAACATCAATCTGTCCCGAAGCAGAGATTTGGAATGAAACTTTGATCTGTCCTGATGCAGAGATTCGGTATGAAACGTCGGCCTGTCCTGATGCAGAGATTCCACATGAAACGTCAACCTGTCCTGATGCAGAGTATTGGTATGATTCGCCGACCTGTCCTGATGCAGAGATTCGGTATGAATCGTCGACCTGTCTTGATGCAGAGATTCCGCATGAAACGTCAACCTGTCCTGATGCAAAGTTTCGGTATGAAACGACGGCCAGTCCTGATGCAGAGATTCCACATGAAACATCAACCTGTCCTGATGCAGAGATTCGGTATGAAACGTTGGTCTGTTCTGATGCAGAGATTTTGGATCAAACGTCGACCCGTCCTGAGGCTGAGATACCACATGAAACATCAATCTGTCCTGATGCAGAGTATAGGTATGATTCGCCGAACTGTCCTGATGCAGAGATTCGGTATGAATCGTCGACCTGTCCTGATGCAGAGATTCCACATGAAACATCAGCCTGTCCTGATGCAGAGATTCAATATAAAATGTCGACCTGTCCTGATGCATAGATTCCACATGAAACGTCCACCTGTCTTGATGCAGAGAATCGTATGAAACGTTGACCTCTCCTGATGCAGAGATTCAGTATGAAACGTCGGCCTGTCCTGATGCAGAGATTCCACATGAAACATCATTCTGCCCTGATGCAGAGAATTGGTATGATACACCAACCTGTCCTGATGCAGAGATTAGGTATGAAACGTCGGCCAGTCCTGATGCAGAGATTGCACTTGAAACATCAATCTGTCCAGAAGCAGAGATTTGGAATGAAACTTTGATCTGTCCTGATGCAGAGATTCGGTATGAAACGTCGGCCTGTCCTGATGCAGAGATTCCACATGAAACGTCAACCTGTCCTGATGCAGAGTTTTGGTATGAAACGACGGCCAGTCCTGATGCAGAGAATCCACTGGAAACATCAATCTGTCCTGATGCAGAGAATTGGTATGATACGCCGACCTGTCCTGATGCAGAGATTCAGTATGAAATGTCTACCTTTCCTGATGCAGAGATTCGGTATGAAACGTTGATCTGTCCTGAAGCAGAGATTCGGTATGAAACGTCCACCTGTCATGATGCAGAGATTCGGTATGAAACGTCTACCTCTCATGATGCAGAGATTCGGTATGAAACGTCGACCTGTCCCGATGCAGACACTCGGTATGAAACGTCTGCCTGTCCTGATGCAGAGATTCGGCATGGAACGTCGACCTGTCCCGATGCAGAGATTCGCTATGAAACGTCGACCTGTTCCTGATGCAGAGATTCAACATGAAACATCAAACTGTCCTGATGCACAGAATCAGTATGAAACGTTGACCTGTCCTGATGCAGAGATTCAACATGAAACATCGACCTGTGCTGATGCAGAGATTTGGTATGAAACTTTGATCTGTCCTGATGCAGAGATTCGGTATGAAACGTCGGCCTGTCCTGATGCTGAGATTCCACATGAAACGTCAACCTGTCCTGATGCAAAGTTTCGGTATGAAACGACGGCCAGTCCTGATGCAGAGATTCCACATGAAACATCAACCTGTCCTGATGCAGAGATTCGGTATGAAACGTTGGTCTGTTCTGATGCAGAGATTTGGGATCAAACGTCGACCCGTCCTGAGGCTGAGATACCACATGAAACATCAATCTGTCCTGATGCACAGTACAGGTATGATTCGCCGACCTGTCCTGATGCAGAGATTCGGTATGAATCGTCGACCTGTCATGATGCAGAGATTCCACATGAAACATCAGCCTGTCCTGATGCAGAGATTCAATATAAAACGTCGACCTGTCCTGATGCATAGATTCCACATGAAACGTCCACCTGTCCTGATGCAGAGAATCGTATGAAACGTTGACCTGTCCTGATGCAGAGATTCAGTATGAAACTTTGAACTGTCCTGATGCAGAGATTAGGTATAAACCGCTGACCCGCCCTGATGCAGAGATTCCACTTGAAACATCATTCTGTCCTGATGCAGAGAACTGGTATGATACACCGACCTGTCCTGATGCAGAGATTGCACTTGAAACATCAATCTGTCCCGAAGCAGAGATTTGGAATGAAACTTTGATCTGTCCTGATGCAGAGATTCGGTATGAAACGTCGGCCTGTCCTGATGCAGAGATTCCACATGAAACGTCAACCTGTCCTGATGCAGAGTATTGGTATGATTCGCCGACCTGTCCTGATGCAGAGATTCGGTATGAATCGTCGACCTGTCTTGATGCAGAGATTCCGCATGAAACGTCAACCTGTCCTGATGCAAAGTTTCGGTATGAAACGACGGCCAGTCCTGATGCAGAGATTCCACATGAAACATCAACCTGTCCTGATGCAGAGATTCGGTATGAAACGTTGGTCTGTTCTGATGCAGAGATTTGGGATCAAACGTCGACCCGTCCTGAGGCTGAGATACCACATGAAACATCAATCTGTCCTGATGCAGAGTATAGGTATGATTCGCCGAACTGTCCTGATGCAGAGATTCGGTATGAATCGTCGACCTGTCCTGATGCAGAGATTCCACATGAAACATCAGCCTGTCCTGATGCAGAGATTCAATATAAAATGTCGACCTGTCCTGATGCATAGATTCCACATGAAACGTCCACCTGTCTTGATGCAGAGAATCGTATGAAACGTTGACCTCTCCTGATGCAGAGATTCAGTATGAAACGTCGGCCTGTCCTGATGCAGAGATTCCACATGAAACATCATTCTGCCCTGATGCAGAGAATTGGTATGATACACCAACCTGTCCTGATGCAGAGATTAGGTATGAAACGTCGGCCAGTCCTGATGCAGAGATTGCACTTGAAACATCAAACTGTCCAGAAGCAGAGATTTGGAATGAAACTTTGATCTGTCCTGATGCAGAGATTCGGTATGAAACGTCGGCCTGTCCTGATGCAGAGATTCCACATGAAACGTCAACCTGTCCTGATGCAGAGTTTTGGTATGAAACGACGGCCAGTCCTGATGCAGAGAATCCACTGGAAACATCAATCTGTCCTGATGCAGAGAATTGGTATGATACGCCGACCTGTACTGATGCAGAGATTCAGTATGAAATGTCTACCTTTCCTGATGCAGAGATTCGGTATGAAACGTTGATCTGTCCTGAAGCAGAGATTCGGTATGAAACGTCCACCTGTCATGATGCAGAGATTCGGTATGAAACGTCTACCTCTCATGATGCAGAGATTCGGTATGAAACGTCGACCTGTCCCGATGCAGACACTCGGTATGAAACGTCTGCCTGTCCTGATGCAGAGATTCGGCATGGAACGTCGACCTGTCCCGATGCAGAGATTCGCTATGAAACGTCGACCTGTTCCTGATGCAGAGATTCAACATGAAACATCAAACTGTCCTGATGCACAGAATCAGTATGAAACGTTGACCTGTCCTGATGCAGAGATTCAACATGAAACATCGACCTGTGCTGATGCAGAGATTTGGTATGAAACTTTGATCTGTCCTGATGCAGAGATTCGGTATGAAACGTCGGCCTGTCCTGATGCTGAGATTCCACATGAAACGTCAACCTGTCCTGATGCAAAGTTTCGGTATGAAACGACGGCCAGTCCTGATGCAGAGATTCCACATGAAACATCAACCTGTCCTGATGCAGAGATTCGGTATGAAACGTTGGTCTGTTCTGATGCAGAGATTTGGGATCAAACGTCGACCCGTCCTGAGGCTGAGATACCACATGAAACATCAATCTGTCCTGATGCAGAGTATAGGTATGATTCGCCGAACTGTCCTGATGCAGAGATTCGGTATGAATCGTCGACCTGTCCTGATGCAGAGATTCCACATGAAACATCAGCCTGTCCTGATGCAGAGATTCAATATAAAATGTCGACCTGTCCTGATGCATAGATTCCACATGAAACGTCCACCTGTCTTGATGCAGAGAACCGTATGAAACGTTGACCTGTCCTGATGCAGAGATTCAGTATGAAACGTCGGCCTGTCCTGATGCAGAGATTCCACATGAAACATCATTCTGCCCTGATGCAGAGAATTGGTATGATACACCAACCTGTCCTGATGCAGAGATTAGGTATGAAACGTCGGCCAGTCCTGATGCAGAGATTGCACTTGAAACATCAATCTGTCCAGAAGCAGAGATTTGGAATGAAACTTTGATCTGTCCTGATGCAGAGATTCGGTATGAAACGTCGGCCTGTCCTGATGCAGAGATTCCACATGAAACGTCAACCTGTCCTGATGCAGAGATTCGGTATGAAACGTCGGCCTGTCCTGATGTAGAGATTCCACATGAAACATCGGCCTGTCCTGATGCAGAGATTCGGTATGAATCGTCGACCTGTCCTGATGCAGAGATTCCACATGAAACATCAGCCTGTCATGATGCAGAGATTCGGTATGAAACGTTGATCTGTCCTGATGCAGAGATTCAGTATAAAACATCGATCTGTCCTGATGCAGAGATTCCACATGAAACGTTAACCTGTCCTGATGCAGAGAATCGTATGAAAGGTTGACCTGTCCTGATGCAGAGATTCAGTATGAAACGTCGACCTGTACTGATGCAGAGATTCCACATGAAACGTCAACCTGTCCTGATGCAGAGATTCAGTATGAAACGTTGAACTGTCCTGATGCAGAGATTCGATATAAACAGCTGACCCGCCCTGATGCAGAGATTCCACTTGAAACATCAATCTGTCCTGATGCGGAGAATTCGTATGATACGCCGACCTGTTTTGATGCAGAGATTCAGTATGAAATGTCTACCTTTCCTGATGCAGAGATTCGGTATGAAACGTCGGCCTGTCCTGATGCAGAGATTCCACATGAAACGTCAACCTGTCCTGATGCAGAGTTTTGGTATGAAACGACGGCCAGTCCTGATGCAGAGATTCCACATGAAACAACAACCTGTCCTGATGCAAACATTCGGTTTGAAGCTTTGACCCATCCTGATGCAGAGATTCGGTATGAAACATTGGTCTGTTCTGATGCAGAGATTTGGTATGAAACGTCCACCTGTCCTGATGCAGAGATTCCACATGAAACGTTGACCTGTCCTGATGCAGAGATTCAGTATGAAACTTTGAACTGTCCTGATGCAGAGATTTGGTATAAACCGCTGACCCGCCCTGATGCAGAGATTCCACTTGAAACATCGTTCTGTCCTGATGCAGAGAACTGGTATGATACGCCGACCTGTCCTGATGCAGAGATTAGGTATGAAACGTCGGCCTGTCCTGATGCAGAGATTGCACTTGAAACATCAATCTGTCCTGAAGCAGAGATTTGGTATGAAACTTTGATATGTCCTGATGCAGAGATTCTGTATGAAACGTCGGCCTGTCCTGATGCAGAGATTCCACATGAAACGTCAACCTGTCCTGATGCAGAGATTCGGTATGAAACGTCGGCCTGTCCTGATGTAGAGATTCCACATGAAACATCGGCCTGTCCTGATGCAGAGATTCGGTATGAATCGTCGACCTGTCCTGATGCAGAGATTCCACATGAAACATCAGCCTGTCATGATGCAGAGAATCGGTATGAAACGTTGATCTGTCCTGATGCAGAGATTCAGTATAAAACGTCGATCTGTCCTGATGCTGAGATACCACATGAAACATCAATCTGTCCTGATGCAGAGTATTGGTATGATTCGCCGACTTGTCCTGATGCAGAGATTCAGTATGAATCGTTGATCTGTCCTGATGCAGAGATTCAGTATAAAACGTCGACCTGTCTTGATGCAGAGATTCCACATGAAACGTCGACCTGTCCTGATGCAGAGAATCGTATGAAACGTTGACCTGTCCTGATGCAGAGATTCAGTATGAAACGTTGAACTATCCTGATGCAGAGATTCGGTATAAACCGCTGACCCGCCCTGATGCAGAGAATCCACTGGAAACATCAACCTTTCCTGATGCAGAGTTTTGGTATGAAACGACGGCCAGTCCTGATGCAGAGATTCCACATGAGACATCAACCTGTCCTGATGCAGAGATTCGGTATGAAACATTGATCTGTCCTGATGCAGAGATTCGGTATGAAAAGTCGGCCTGTCCTGATGCAGAGATTCCACATGAAACGTCAACCTGTCCTGATGCAGAGATTCGGTAAGTAACGTTGATCTGTCCTGATGCAGAGATTCGGTATGAAACATCGACTTGTCCTGGTGTAGAGAATCGGTATGAAACGTCGGCCTGTCCTGATGCAGAGATTCCTCATGTAACATCAACCTGTCCTGATGCAGAGATTCGGCATGAAACCTTCACCTGTCGTGGTGCAGTGATTCGGTATGAAACATCAATCTGTCCTGAAGCAGAGATTTGGTATGAAACTTTGATCTGTCCTGATGCAGAGATTCGGTATGAAACGTCGGCCTGTCCTGATGCAGAGATTCCACATGAAACGTCAACCTGTCCTGATGCAGAGATTCGGTATGAAACGTCGGCCTGTCCTGATGTAGAGATTCGGTAAGGAACGTTGATCTGTCCTGATGCAGAGATTCGGTATGAAACGTCGACTTGTCCTGGTGTAGAGAATCGGTATGAAACGTCGGCCTGTCCTGATGCAGAGATTCCTCATGTAACATCAACCTGTCCTGATGCAGAGATTCGGCATGAAACGTTCACCTGTCCTGGTGCAGTGATTCGGTATGAAACATCAACCTGTCCTGATGCTGAGATTCCACATGAAACATCGACCCGTCCTGATGCTGAGATACCACATGGAACATCAATCTGTCCTGATGCAGAGTATTGGTATGATTCGCCGACTTGTCCTGATGCAGAGATTCAGTATGAAACGTTGATCTGTCCTGATGCAGAGATTCAGCATAAAACGTCGACCTGTCTTGATGCAGAGATTCCACATTAAACGTCGACCTGTCCTGGTGCAGAGAATCGTATGAAACGTTGACCTGTCCTGATGCAGAGATTCAGTATGAAACGTTGAACTATCCTGATGCAGAGATTCGGTATAAACCGCTGACCCGCCCTGATGCAGAGAATCCACTGGAAACATCAATCTGTCCTGATGCAGAGAATTGGTATGATACGCCGACCTGTCCTGATGCAGAGATTCAGTATGAAATGTCTACCTTTCCTGATGCAGAGATTCGGTATGAAACGTTGATCTGTCCTGAAGCAGAGATTCGGTATGAAACGTCCACCTGTCATGATGCAGAGATTCGGTATGAAACGTCTACCTCTCATGATGCAGAGATTCGGTATGAAACGTCGACCTGTCCCGATGCAGACACTCGGTATGAAACGTCCACCTGTCCTGATGCAGAGAATCGTATGAAACGTTGACCTGTCCTGATGCAGAGATTCAGTATGAAACTTTGAACTGTTCTGATGCAGAGATTTGGTATAAACCGCTGACCTGCCCTGATGCAGAGATTCCACTTGAAACATCATACTGTCCTGATGCAGAGAATTGGTATGATACGCCGACCTGTCCTGATGCAGAGATTAGGTATGAAACGTCGGCCAGTCCTGATGCAGAGATTGCACTTGAAACATCAATCTGTCCTGAAGCAGAGAGTTGGTATGAAACTTTGATCTGTCCTGATGCAGAGATTCGGTATGAAACGTCGGCCTGTCCTGATGCAGAGATTCCACATGAAACGTCAACCTGTCCTGATGCAGAGATTCGGTATGAAACGTCGGCCTGTCCTGATGTAGAGATTCCACATGAAACATTGACCTGTCCTGATGCAGAGATTCGGTATGAATCGTCGACCTGTCCTGATGCAGAGATTCCACATGAAACATCAGCCTGTCATGATGCAGAGATTCGGAATGAAACGTTGATCTGTCCTGATGCAGAGATTCAGTATAAAACATCGACCTGTTCTGATGCAGAGATTCCACATGAAACGTTAACCTGTCCTGATGCAGAGAATCGTATGAAACACTGACCTGTCCTGATGCAGAGATTCAGTATGAAACGTTGAACTGTCCTGTTGCAGAGATTCGGTATAAACCGCTGCACCGCCCTGATGCAGAGATTCGGTATGAAACGTCGGCCTGTCCTGATGCAGAGTTTCCACATGAAACGGCAACCTGTCCTGATGCAGAGTTTTGGTATGAAACTACGGCCAGTCCTGATGCAGAGATTCCACATGAAACATCAACCTGTCCTGATGCAGAGATTCGGTATGAAACGTCGGCCTGTCCTGATATAGAGATTCCACATGAGACATCAACCTGTCCTGATGCAGAGATTCGGTATGAAACGTCGACTTGTCCTGGTGTAGAGAATCGGTATGAAACGTCGGCCTGTCCTGATGCAGTGATTCGGTATAAACCGCTGAACCGCCCTGATGCAGAGAATCCACTGGAAACATCAACCTTTCCTGATGCAGAGTTTTGGTATGAAACGACGGCCAGTCCTGATGCAGAGATTCCACATGAAACATCAACCTGTCCTGATGCAGAGATTCGGTATGAAACGCCGGCCTGTCCTGATATAGCGATTCCACATGAGACATCAACCTGTCCTGATGCAGAGATTCGGTATGAAACATTGATCTGTCCTGATGCAGAGATTCGGTATGAAAAGTCGGCCTGTCCTGATGCAGAGATACCACATGAAACGTCAACCTGTCCTGATGCAGAGTTTCGTTATGAAACGACGGCCAGTCCGGATGCAGAGATTCCACATGAAACATCAACCTGTCCTGATGCAGAGATTCGGTAAGGAACGTTGATCTGTCCTGATGCAGAGATTCGGTATGAAACGTCGACTTGTCCTGGTGTAGAGAATCGGTATGAAACGTCGGCCTGTCCTGATGCAGAGATTCCTCATGTAAAATCAACCTGTCCTGATGCAGAGATTCGGCATGAAACGTTCACCTGTCCTGGTGCAGTGATTCGGTATGAAACATCAACCTGTCCTGATGCTGAGATTCCACATGAAACATCGTCCCGTCCTGATGCTGAGATACCACATGAAACATCAATCTGTCCTGATGCAGAGTATTGGTATGATTCGCTGACTTGTCCTGATGCAGAGATTCAGTATGAAACGTTGATCTGTCCTGATGCAGAGATTCAGTATAAAACGTCGACGTGTCTTGATGCAGAGATTCCACATGAAACGTCGACCTGTCCTGATGCAGAGTATTGGTATGATTCGCCGACCTGTCCTGATGCAGAGATTCGGTATGAATCGTCGACCTGTCTTGATGCAGAGATTCCGCATGAAACGTCAACCTGTCCTGATGCAAAGTTTCGGTATGAAACGACGGCCAGTCCTGATGCAGAGATTCCACATGAAACATCAACCTGTCCTGATGCAGAGATTCGGTATGAAACGTTGGTCTGTTCTGATGCAGAGATTTGGGATCAAACGTCGACCCGTCCTGAGGCTGAGATACCACATGAAACATCAATCTGTCCTGATGCAGAGTATAGGTATGATTCGCCGAACTGTCCTGATGCAGAGATTCGGTATGAATCGTCGACCTGTCCTGATGCAGAGAATCCACATGAAACATCAGCCTGTCCTGATGCAGAGATTTAATATAAAATGTCGACCTGTCCTGATGCATAGATTCCACATGAAACGTCCACCTGTCTTGATGCAGAGAATCGTATGAAACGTTGACCTCTCCTGATGCAGAGATTCAGTATGAAACGTCGGCCTGTCCTGATGCAGAGATTCCACATGAAACATCATTCTGCCCTGATGCAGAGAATTGGTATGATACACCAACCTGTCCTGATGCAGAGATTAGGTATGAAACGTCGGCCAGTCCTGATGCAGAGATTGCACTTGAAACATCAATCTGTCCAGAAGCAGAGATTTGGAATGAAACTTTGATCTGTCCTGATGCAGAGATTCGGTATGAAACGTCGGCCTGTCCTGATGCAGAGATTCCACATGAAACGTCAACCTGTCCTGATGCAGAGATTCGGTATGAAACGTCGGCCTGTCCTGATGTAGAGATTCCACATGAAACATCGGCCTGTCCTGATGCAGAGATTCGGTATGAATCGTCGACCTGTCCTGATGCAGAGATTCCACATGAAACATCAGCCTGTCATGATGCAGAGAATCGGTATGAAACGTTGATCTGTCCTGATGCAGAGATTCAGTATAAAACGTCGATCTGTCCTGATGCTGAGATACCACATGAAACATCAATCTGTCCTGATGCAGAGTATTGGTATGATTCGCCGACTTGTCCTGATGCAGAGATTCAGTATGAATCGTTGATCTGTCCTGATGCAGAGATTCAGTATAAAACGTCGACCTGTCTTGATGCAGAGATTCCACATGAAACGTCGACCTGTCCTGATGCAGAGAATCGTATGAAACGTTGACCTGTCCTGATGCAGAGATTCAGTATGAAACGTTGAACTATCCTGATGCAGAGATTCGGTATAAACCGCTGACCCGCCCTGATGCAGAGAATCCACTGGAAACATCAACCTTTCCTGATGCAGAGTTTTGGTATGAAACGACGGCCAGTCCTGATGCAGAGATTCCACATGAGACATCAACCTGTCCTGATGCAGAGATTCGGTATGAAACATTGATCTGTCCTGATGCAGAGATTCGGTATGAAAAGTCGGCCTGTCCTGATGCAGAGATTCCACATGAAACGTCAACCTGTCCTGATGCAGAGATTCGGTAAGTAACGTTGATCTGTCCTGATGCAGAGATTCGGTATGAAACATCGACTTGTCCTGGTGTAGAGAATCGGTATGAAACGTCGGCCTGTCCTGATGCAGAGATTCCTCATGTAACATCAACCTGTCCTGATGCAGAGATTCGGCATGAAACCTTCACCTGTCGTGGTGCAGTGATTCGGTATGAAACATCAATCTGTCCTGAAGCAGAGATTTGGTATGAAACTTTGATCTGTCCTGATGCAGAGATTCGGTATGAAACGTCGGCCTGTCCTGATGCAGAGATTCCACATGAAACGTCAACCTGTCCTGATGCAGAGATTCGGTATGAAACGTCGGCCTGTCCTGATGTAGAGATTCGGTAAGGAACGTTGATCTGTCCTGATGCAGAGATTCGGTATGAAACGTCGACTTGTCCTGGTGTAGAGAATCGGTATGAAACGTCGGCCTGTCCTGATGCAGAGATTCCTCATGTAACATCAACCTGTCCTGATGCAGAGATTCGGCATGAAACGTTCACCTGTCCTGGTGCAGTGATTCGGTATGAAACATCAACCTGTCCTGATGCTGAGATTCCACATGAAACATCGACCCGTCCTGATGCTGAGATACCACATGGAACATCAATCTGTCCTGATGCAGAGTATTGGTATGATTCGCCGACTTGTCCTGATGCAGAGATTCAGTATGAAACGTTGATCTGTCCTGATGCAGAGATTCAGCATAAAACGTCGACCTGTCTTGATGCAGAGATTCCACATTAAACGTCGACCTGTCCTGGTGCAGAGAATCGTATGAAACGTTGACCTGTCCTGATGCAGAGATTCAGTATGAAACGTTGAACTATCCTGATGCAGAGATTCGGTATAAACCGCTGACCCGCCCTGATGCAGAGAATCCACTGGAAACATCAATCTGTCCTGATGCAGAGAATTGGTATGATACGCCGACCTGTCCTGATGCAGAGATTCAGTATGAAATGTCTACCTTTCCTGATGCAGAGATTCGGTATGAAACGTTGATCTGTCCTGAAGCAGAGATTCGGTATGAAACGTCCACCTGTCATGATGCAGAGATTCGGTATGAAACGTCTACCTCTCATGATGCAGAGATTCGGTATGAAACGTCGACCTGTCCCGATGCAGACACTCGGTATGAAACGTCCACCTGTCCTGATGCAGAGAATCGTATGAAACGTTGACCTGTCCTGATGCAGAGATTCAGTATGAAACTTTGAACTGTTCTGATGCAGAGATTTGGTATAAACCGCTGACCTGCCCTGATGCAGAGATTCCACTTGAAACATCATACTGTCCTGATGCAGAGAATTGGTATGATACGCCGACCTGTCCTGATGCAGAGATTAGGTATGAAACGTCGGCCAGTCCTGATGCAGAGATTGCACTTGAAACATCAATCTGTCCTGAAGCAGAGAGTTGGTATGAAACTTTGATCTGTCCTGATGCAGAGATTCGGTATGAAACGTCGGCCTGTCCTGATGCAGAGATTCCACATGAAACGTCAACCTGTCCTGATGCAGAGATTCGGTATGAAACGTCGGCCTGTCCTGATGTAGAGATTCCACATGAAACATTGACCTGTCCTGATGCAGAGATTCGGTATGAATCGTCGACCTGTCCTGATGCAGAGATTCCACATGAAACATCAGCCTGTCATGATGCAGAGATTCGGAATGAAACGTTGATCTGTCCTGATGCAGAGATTCAGTATAAAACATCGACCTGTTCTGATGCAGAGATTCCACATGAAACGTTAACCTGTCCTGATGCAGAGAATCGTATGAAACACTGACCTGTCCTGATGCAGAGATTCAGTATGAAACGTTGAACTGTCCTGTTGCAGAGATTCGGTATAAACCGCTGCACCGCCCTGATGCAGAGATTCGGTATGAAACGTCGGCCTGTCCTGATGCAGAGTTTCCACATGAAACGGCAACCTGTCCTGATGCAGAGTTTTGGTATGAAACTACGGCCAGTCCTGATGCAGAGATTCCACATGAAACATCAACCTGTCCTGATGCAGAGATTCGGTATGAAACGTCGGCCTGTCCTGATATAGAGATTCCACATGAGACATCAACCTGTCCTGATGCAGAGATTCGGTATGAAACGTCGACTTGTCCTGGTGTAGAGAATCGGTATGAAACGTCGGCCTGTCCTGATGCAGTGATTCGGTATAAACCGCTGAACCGCCCTGATGCAGAGAATCCACTGGAAACATCAACCTTTCCTGATGCAGAGTTTTGGTATGAAACGACGGCCAGTCCTGATGCAGAGATTCCACATGAAACATCAACCTGTCCTGATGCAGAGATTCGGTATGAAACGCCGGCCTGTCCTGATATAGCGATTCCACATGAGACATCAACCTGTCCTGATGCAGAGATTCGGTATGAAACATTGATCTGTCCTGATGCAGAGATTCGGTATGAAAAGTCGGCCTGTCCTGATGCAGAGATACCACATGAAACGTCAACCTGTCCTGATGCAGAGTTTCGTTATGAAACGACGGCCAGTCCGGATGCAGAGATTCCACATGAAACATCAACCTGTCCTGATGCAGAGATTCGGTAAGGAACGTTGATCTGTCCTGATGCAGAGATTCGGTATGAAACGTCGACTTGTCCTGGTGTAGAGAATCGGTATGAAACGTCGGCCTGTCCTGATGCAGAGATTCCTCATGTAAAATCAACCTGTCCTGATGCAGAGATTCGGCATGAAACGTTCACCTGTCCTGGTGCAGTGATTCGGTATGAAACATCAACCTGTCCTGATGCTGAGATTCCACATGAAACATCGTCCCGTCCTGATGCTGAGATACCACATGAAACATCAATCTGTCCTGATGCAGAGTATTGGTATGATTCGCTGACTTGTCCTGATGCAGAGATTCAGTATGAAACGTTGATCTGTCCTGATGCAGAGATTCAGTATAAAACGTCGACGTGTCTTGATGCAGAGATTCCACATGAAACATCGACCTGTCCTGATGCAGAGTATTGGTATGATTCGCCGACCTGTCCTGATGCAGAGATTCGGTATGAATCGTCGACCTGTCTTGATGCAGAGATTCCGCATGAAACGTCAACCTGTCCTGATGCAAAGTTTCGGTATGAAACGACGGCCAGTCCTGATGCAGAGATTCCACATGAAACATCAACCTGTCCTGATGCAGAGATTCGGTATGAAACGTTGGTCTGTTCTGATGCAGAGATTTGGGATCAAACGTCGACCCGTCCTGAGGCTGAGATACCACATGAAACATCAATCTGTCCTGATGCAGAGTATAGGTATGATTCGCCGAACTGTCCTGATGCAGAGATTCGGTATGAATCGTCGACCTGTCCTGATGCAGAGAATCCACATGAAACATCAGCCTGTCCTGATGCAGAGATTTAATATAAAATGTCGACCTGTCCTGATGCATAGATTCCACATGAAACGTCCACCTGTCTTGATGCAGAGAATCGTATGAAACGTTGACCTCTCCTGATGCAGAGATTCAGTATGAAACGTCGGCCTGTCCTGATGCAGAGATTCCACATGAAACATCATTCTGCCCTGATGCAGAGAATTGGTATGATACACCAACCTGTCCTGATGCAGAGATTAGGTATGAAACGTCGGCCAGTCCTGATGCAGAGATTGCACTTGAAACATCAATCTGTCCAGAAGCAGAGATTTGGAATGAAACTTTGATCTGTCCTGATGCAGAGATTCGGTATGAAACGTCGGCCTGTCCTGATGCAGAGATTCCACATGAAACGTCAACCTGTCCTGATGCAGAGATTCGGTATGAAACGTCGGCCTGTCCTGATGTAGAGATTCCACATGAAACATCGGCCTGTCCTGATGCAGAGATTCGGTATGAATCGTCGACCTGTCCTGATGCAGAGATTCCACATGAAACATCAGCCTGTCATGATGCAGAGATTCGGTATGAAACGTTGATCTGTCCTGATGCAGAGATTCAGTATAAAACGTCGATCTGTCCTGATGCAGAGATTCCACATGAAACGTTAACCTGTCCTGATGCAGAGAATCGTATGAAAGGTTGACCTGTCCTGATGCAGAGATTCAGTATGAAACGTCGACCTGTACTGATGCAGAGATTCCACATGAAACGTCAACCTGTCCTGATGCAGAGATTCAGTATGAAACGTTGAACTGTCCTGATGCAGAGATTCGGTATAAACAGCTGACCCGCCCTGATGCAGAGATTCCACTTGAAACATCAATCTGTCCTGATGCGGAGAATTCGTATGATACGCCGACCTGTTTTGATGCAGAGATTCAGTATGAAATGTCTACCTTTCCTGATGCAGAGATTCGGTATGAAACGTTGATCTGTCCTGATGCAGAGATTCGGTATGAAACGTCGGCCTGTCCTGATGCAGAGATTCCACATGAAACGTCAACCTGTCCTGATGCAGAGTTTTGGTATGAAACGACGGCCAGTCCTGATGCGGAGATTCCACATGAAACAACAACCTGTCCTGATGCAAACATTCGGTTTGCAGCTTTGACCCGTCCTGATGCAGAGATTCGGTATGAAACATTGGTCTGTTCTGATGCAGAGATTTGGTATGAAACGTCGAGCTGTCCTGATGCTGAGATTCGGTATGAAACGTCCACCTGTCATGATGCAGAGATTCGGTATGGAACGTCCACCTGTCATGATGCAGAGATTCGGTATGAAACGTCGACCTGTTCCTGATGCAGAGATTCAACATGAAACATCAAACTGTCCTGATGCACAGATTCAGTATGAAATGTTGACCTGTCCTGATGCAGAGATTCAACATGAAACATCGACCTGTGCTGATGCAGAGATTTGGAATGAAGCTTTGATCTGTCCTGATGCAGAGATTCGGTATGAAACATCGACCTGTGCTGATGCAGAGATTTGGAATGAAGCTTTGATCTGTCCTGATGCAGAGATTCCACATGAAACATCAGCCTGTCCTGATGCAGAGATTCAATATAAAACGTCGACCTGTCCTGATGCATAGATTCCACATGAAACGTCCACCTGTCCTGATGCAGAGAATCGTTTGAAACGTTGACCTGTCCTGATGCAGAGATTCAGTATGAAACTTTGAACTGTCCTGATGCAGAGATTTGGTATAAACCGCTGACCCGCCCTGATGCAGAGATTCCACTTGAAACATCGTTCTGTCCTGATGCAGAGAACTGGTATGATACACCGACCTGTCCTGATGCAGAGATTAGGTATGAAACGTCGGCCAGTCCTGATGCAGAGATTGCACTTGAAACATCAATCTGTCCCGAAGCAGAGATTTGGAATGAAACTTTGATCTGTCCTGATGCAGAGATTCGGTATGAAACGTCGACCTGTCCTGATGCAGAGATTCCACATGAAACGTCAACCTGTCCTGATGCAGAGTATTGGTATGATTCGCCGACCTGTCCTGATGCAGAGATTCGGTATGAATTGTCGACCTGTCCTGATGCAGAGATTCCACATGAATCATCAGCCTGTCATGATGCAGAGATTCTGTATGAAACGTCAGCCTGTCCTGATGCAGAGATTCCACATGAAACGTCCACCTGTCCTGATGCAGAGATTCAGTATGAAACTTTGAACTGTCCTGATGCAGATATTTGGTATAAACCGCTGACCCGCCCTGATGCAGAGATTCCACTTGAAACATCATTCTGTCCTGATGCAGAGAATTGGTATGATACGCCGACCTGTCCTGATGCAGAGATTAGGTATGAAACGTCGGCCAGTCCTGATGCAGAGATTGCACTTGAAACATCAATCTGTCCTGAAGCAGAGATTTGGTATGAAACTTTGATATGTCCTGATGCAGAGATTCTGTATGAAACGTCGGCCTGTCCTGATGCAGAGATTCCACATGAAACGTCAACCTGTCCTGATGCAGAGATTCGGTATGAAACGTCGGCCTGTCCTGATGTAGAGATTCCACATGAAACATCGGCCTGTCCTGATGCAGAGATTCGGTATGAATCGTCGACCTGTCCTGATGCAGAGATTCCACATGAAACATCAGCCTGTCATGATGCAGAGATTCGGTATGAAACGTTGATCTGTCCTGATGCAGAGATTCAGTATAAAACGTCGATCTGTCCTGATGCTGAGATACCACATGAAACATCAATCTGTCCTGATGCAGAGTATTGGTATGATTCGCCGACTTGTCCTGATGCAGAGATTCAGTATGAATCGTTGATCTGTCCTGATGCAGAGATTCAGTATAAAACGTCGACCTGTCTTGATGCAGAGATTCCACATGAAACGTCGACCTGTCCTGATGCAGAGAATCGTATGAAACGTTGACCTGTCCTGATGCAGAGATTCAGTATGAAACGTTGAACTATCCTGATGCAGAGATTCGGTATAAACCGCTGACCCGCCCTGATGCAGAGAATCCACTGGAAACATCAACCTTTCCTGATGCAGAGTTTTGGTATGAAACGACGGCCAGTCCTGATGCAGAGATTCCACATGAGACATCAACCTGTCCTGATGCAGAGATTCGGTATGAAACATTGATCTGTCCTGATGCAGAGATTCGGTATGAAAAGTCGGCCTGTCCTGATGCAGAGATTCCACATGAAACGTCAACCTGTCCTGATGCAGAGATTCGGTAAGTAACGTTGATCTGTCCTGATGCAGAGATTCGGTATGAAACGTCGACTTGTCCTGGTGTAGAGAATCGGTATGAAACGTCGGCCTGTCCTGATGCAGAGATTCCTCATGTAACATCAACCTGTCCTGATGCAGAGATTCGGCATGAAACCTTCACCTGTCCTGGTGCAGTGATTCGGTATGAAACATCAATCTGTCCTGAAGCAGAGATTAGGTATGAAACTTTGATCTGTCCTGATGCAGAGATTCGGTATGAAACGTCGGCCTGTCCTGATGCAGAGATTCCACATGAAACGTCAACCTGTCCTGATGCAGAGATTCGGTATGAAACGTCGGCCTGTCCTGATGTAGAGATTCGGTAAGGAACGTTGATCTGTCCTGATGCAGAGATTCGGTATGAAACGTCGACTTGTCCTGGTGTAGAGAATCGGTATGAAACGTCGGCCTGTCCTGATGCAGAGATTCCTCATGTAACATCAACCTGTCCTGATGCAGAGATTCGGCATGAAACGTTCACCTGTCCTGGTGCAGTGATTCGGTATGAAACATCAACCTGTCCTGATGCTGAGATTCCACATGAAACATCGACCCGTCCTGATGCTGAGATACCACATGGAACATCAATCTGTCCTGATGCAGAGTATTGGTATGATTCGCCGACTTGTCCTGATGCAGAGATTCAGTATGAAACGTTGATCTGTCCTGATGCAGAGATTCAGCATAAAACGTCGACCTGTCTTGATGCAGAGATTCCACATTAAACGTCGACCTGTCCTGATGCAGAGAATCGTATGAAACGTTGACCTGTCCTGATGCAGAGATTCAGTATGAAACGTTGAACTATCCTGATGCAGAGATTCGGTATAAACCGCTGACCCGCCCTGATGCAGAGAATCCACTGGAAACATCAATCTGTCCTGAAGCAGAGATTCGGTATGAAACGTCCACCTGTCATGATGCAGAGATTCGGTATGAAACGTCTACCTCTCATGATGCAGAGATTCGGTATGAAACGTCGACCTGTCCCGATGCAGACACTCGGTATGAAACGTCCACCTGTCCTGATGCAGAGAATCGTATGAAACGTTGACCTGTCCTGATGCAGAGATTCAGTATGAAACTTTGAACTGTTCTGATGCAGAGATTTGGTATAAACCGCTGACCTGCCCTGATGCAGAGATTCCACTTGAAACATCATACTGTCCTGATGCAGAGAATTGGTATGATACGCCGACCTGTCCTGATGCAGAGATTAGGTATGAAACGTCGGCCAGTCCTGATGCAGAGATTGCACTTGAAACATCAATCTGTCCTGAAGCAGAGATTTGGTATGAAACTTTGATCTGTCCTGATGCAGAGATTCGGTATGAAACGTCGGCCTGTCCTGATGTAGAGATTCCACATGAAACATTGACCTGTCCTGATGCAGAGATTCGGTATGAATCGTCGACCTGTCCTGATGCAGAGATTCCACATGAAACATCAGCCTGTCATGATGCAGAGATTCGGAATGAAACGTTGATCTGTCCTGATGCAGAGATTCAGTATAAAACATCGACCTGTTCTGATGCAGAGATTCCACATGAAACGTTAACCTGTCCTGATGCAGAGAATCGTATGAAACACTGACCTGTCCTGATGCAGAGATTCAGTATGAAACGTTGAACTGTCCTGTTGCAGAGATTCGGTATAAACCGCTGCACCGCCCTGATGCAGAGATTCGGTATGAAACGTCGGCCTGTCCTGATGCAGAGTTTCCACATGAAACGGCAACCTGTCCTGATGCAGAGTTTTGGTATGAAACTACGGCCAGTCCTGATGCAGAGATTCCACATGAAACATCAACCTGTCCTGATGCAGAGATTCGGTATGAAACGTCGGCCTGTCCTGATATAGAGATTCCACATGAGACATCAACCTGTCCTGATGCAGAGATTCGCTATGAAACGTCGACTTGTCCTGGTGTAGAGAATCGGTATGAAACGTCGGCCTGTCCTGATGCAGAGATTCGGTATAAACCGCTGAACCGCCCTGATGCAGAGAATCCACTGGAAACATTAACCTTTCCTGATGCAGAGTTTTGGTATGAAACGACGGCCAGTCCTGATGCAGAGATTCCACATGAAACATCAACCTGTCCTGATGCAGAGATTCGGTATGAAACGCCGGCCTGTCCTGATATAGCGATTCCACATGAGACATCAACCTGTCCTGATGCAGAGATTCGGTATGAAACATTGATCTGTCCTGATGCAGAGATTCGGTATGAAAAGTCGGCCTGTCCTGATGCAGAGATACCACATGAAACGTCAACCTGTCCTGATGCAGAGTTTCGGTATGAAACGACGGCCAGTCCGGATGCAGAGATTCCACATGAAACATCAACCTGTCCTGATGCAGAGATTCGGTAAGGAACGTTGATCTGTCCTGATGCAGAGATTCGGTATGAAACGTCGACTTGTCCTGGTGTAGAGAATCGGTATGAAACGTCGGCCTGTCCTGATGCAGAGATTCCTCATGTAAAATCAACCTGTCCTGATGCAGAGATTCGGCATGAAACGTTCACCTGTCCTGGTGCAGTGATTCGGTATGAAACATCAACCTGTCCTGATGCTGAGATTCCACATGAAACATCGTCCCGTCCTGATGCTGAGATACCACATGAAACATCAATCTGTCCTGATGCAGAGTATTGGTATGATTCGCTGACTTGTCCTGATGCAGAGATTCAGTATGAAACGTTGATCTGTCCTGATGCAGAGATTCAGTATAAAACGTCGACCTGTCTTGATGCAGAGATTCCACATGAAACGTCGACCTGTCCTGATGCAGAGAATCGTATGAAACGTTGACCTGTCCTGATGCAGAGATTCAGTATGAAACGTTGAACTATCCTGATGCAGAGATTCGGTATAAACCGCTGACCCGCCCTGATGCAGAGAATCCACTGGAAACATCAATCTGTCCTGATGCAGAGAATTGGTATGATACGCCGACCTGTCCTGATGCAGAGATTCAGTATGAAATGTCTACCTTTCCTGATGCAGAGATTCGGTATGAAACGTTGATCTGTCCTGAAGCAGAGATTCGGTATGAAACGTCCACCTGTCACGATGCAGAGATTCGGTATGAAACGTCTACCTCTCATGATGCAGAGATTCGGTATGAAACGTCGACCTGTCCCGATGCAGACACTCGGTATGAAACGTCTGCCTGTCCTGATGCAGAGATTCGGCATGGAACGTCGACCTGTCCCGATGCAGAGATTCGCTATGAAACGTCGACCTGTTCCTGATGCAGAGATTCAACATGAAACATCAAACTGTCCTGATGCACAGAATCAGTATGAAACGTTGACCTGTCCTGATGCAGAGATTCAACATGAAACATCGACCTGTGCTGATGCAGAGATTTGGTATGAAACTTTGATCTGTCCTGATGCAGAGATTCGGTATGAAACGACGGCCCGTCCTGATGCAGAGATTCCACATGAAACATCAACCTGTCCTGATGCAGAGATTCGGTATGAAACGTTGGTCTGTTCTGATGCAGAGATTTGGGATCAAACGTCGACCCATCCTGAGGCTGAGATACCACATGAAACATCAATCTGTCCTGATGCAGAGTATAGGTATGATTCGCCGACCTGTCCTGATGCAGAGATTCGGTATGAATCGTCGACCTCTCCTGATGCAGAGATTCCACATGAAACATCAGCCTGTCCTGATGCAGAGATTCAATATAAAACGTCGACCTGTCCTGATGCATAGATTCCACATGAAACGTCCACCTGTCCTGATGCAGAGAATCGTATGAAACGTTGACCTGTCCTGATGCAGAGATTCAGTATGAAACTTTGAACTGTCCTAATGCAGAGATTCGGTATGAAACGTCGGCCTGTCCTGATGCAGAGATTCCACATGAAACATCATTCTGTCCTGATGCAGAGAATTGGTATGATACACCAACCTGTCCTGATGCAGAGATTAGGTATGAAACGTCGGCCAGTCCTGATGCAGAGATTGCACTTGAAACATCAATCTGTCCAGAAGCAGAGATTTGGAATGAAACTTTGATCTGTCCTGATGCAGAGATTCGGTATGAAACGTCGGCCTGTCCTGATGCAGAGATTCCACATGAAACATCAGCCTGTCATGATGCAGAGATTCGGTATGAAACGTTGATCTGTCCTGATGCAGAGATTCAGTATAAAACGTCGATCTGTCCTGATGCAGAGATACCACATGAAACGTTAACCTGTCCTGATGCAGAGAATCGTATGAAACGTTGACCTGTCCTGATGCAGAGATTCAGTATGAAACGTCGACCTGTCCTGATGCAGAGATTCCACATGAAACGTCAACCTGTCCTGATGCAGAGATTCAGTATGAAACGTTGAACTGTCCTGATGCAGAGATTCGGTATAAACAGCTGACCCGCCCTGATGCAGAGATTCCACTTGAAACATCAATCTGTCCTGATGCAGAGAATTCGTATGATACGCCGACCTGTTTTGATGCAGAGATTCAGTATGAAATGTCTACCTTTCCTGATGCAGAGATTCGGTATGAAACGTTGATCTGTCCTGATGCAGAGATTCGGTATGAAACGTCGGCCTGTCCTGATGCAGAGATTCCACATGAAACGTCAACCTGTCCTGATGCAGAGTTTTGGTATGAAACGACGGCCAGTCCTGATGCAGAGAATCCACTGGAAACATCAATCTGTCGTGATGCAGAGAATTGGTATGATACGCCGACCTGTCCTGATGCAGAGATTCAGTATGAAATGTCTACCTTTCCTGATGCAGAGATTCGGTATGAAACGTTGATCTGTCCTGAAGCAGAGATTCGGTATGAAATGTCCACCTGTCATGATGCAGAGATTCGGTATGAAACGTCTACCTCTCATGATGCAGAGATTCGGTATGAAACGTCGACCTGTCCCGATACAGACACTCGGTATGAAACGTCTGCCTGTCCTGATGCAGAGATTCGGCATGGAACGTCGACCTGTCCCGATGCAGAGATTCGCTATGAAACGTCGACCTGTTCCTGATGCAGAGATTCAACATGAAACATCAAACTGTCCTGATGCACAGAATCAGTATGAAACGTTGACCTGTCCTGATGCAGAGATTCAACATGAAACATCGACCTGTGCTGATGCAGAGATTTGGTATGAAACTTTGATCTGTCCTGATGCAGAGATTCGGTATGAAACGTCGGCCTGTCCTGATGCTGAGATTCCACATGAAACGTCAACCTGTCCTGATGCAAAGTTTCGGTATGAAACGACGGCCAGTCCTGATGCAGAGATTCCACATGAAACATCAACCTGTCCTGATGCAGAGATTCGGTATGAAACGTTGGTCTGTTCTGATGCAGAGATTTGGGATCAAATGTCGACCCGTCCTGAGGCTGAGATACCACATGAAACATCAATCTGTCCTGATGCAGAGTATAGGTATGATTCGCTGACCTGTCCTGATGCAGAGATTCGGTATGAATCGTCGACCTGTCATGATGCAGAGATTCCACATGAAACATCAGCCTGTCCTGATGCAGAGATTCAATATAAAACGTCGACCTGTCCTGATGCATAGATTCCACATGAAACGTCCACCTGTCCTGATGCAGAGAATCGTATGAAACGTTGACCTGTCCTGATGCAGAGATTCAGTATGAAACTTTGAACTGTCCTAATGCAGAGATTCGGTATGAAACGTCGGCCTGTCCTGATGCAGAGATTCCACATGAAACATCATTCTGTCCTGATGCAGAGAATTGGTATGATACACCAACCTGTCCTGATGCAGAGATTAGGTATGAAACGTCGGCCAGTCCTGATGCAGAGATTGCACTTGAAACATCAATCTGTCCAGAAGCAGAGATTTGGAATGAAACTTTGATCTGTCCTGATGCAGAGATTCGGAATGAAACGTCGGCCTGTCCTGATGCAGAGATTCCACATGGAACGTCAACCTGTCCTGATGCAGAGATTCGGTATGAAACGTCGGCCTGTCCTGATGTAGAGATTCCACATGAAACATCAGCCTGTCCTGATGCAGAGATTCGGTATGAATCGTCGACCTGTCCTGATGCAGAGATTCCACATGAAACATCAGCCTGTCATGATGCAGAGATTCGGTATGAAACGTTGATCTGTCCTAATGCAGAGATTCAGTATAAAACGTCGATCTGTCCTGATGCAGAGATACCACATGAAACGTTAACCTGTCCTGATGCAGAGAATCGTATGAAACGTTGACCTGTCCTGATGCAGAGATTCAGTATGAAACGTCGACCTGTCCTGATGCAGAGATTCCACATGAAACGTCAACCTGTCCTGATGCAGAGATTCAGTATGAAACGTTGAACTGTCCTGATGCAGAGATTCGGTATAAACAGCTGACCCGCCCTGATGCAGAGATTCCACTTGAAACATCAATCTGTCCTGATGCAGAGAATTCGTATGATACGCCGACCTGTTTTGATGCAGAGATTCAGTATGAAATGTCTACCTTTCCTGATGCAGAGATTCGGTATGAAACGTTGATCTGTCCTGATGCAGAGATTCGGTATGAAACGTCGGCCTGTCCTGATGCAGAGATTCCACATGAAACGTCAACCTGTCCTGATGCAGAGTTTTGGTATGAAACGACGGCCAGTCCTGATGCAGAGAATCCACTGGAAACATCAATCTGTCCTGATGCAGAGAATTGGTATGATACGCCGACCTGTCCTGATGCAGAGATTCAGTATGAAATGTCTACCTTTCCTGATGCAGAGATTCGGTATGAAACGTTGATCTGTCCTGAAGCAGAGATTCGGTATGAAACGTCCACCTGTCATGATGCAGAGATTCGGTATGAAACGGCTACCTCTCATGATGCAGAGATTCCACATGAAACGTCCACCTGTCCTAATGCAGAGAATCGTATGAAACGTTGACCTGTCCTGATGCAGAGATTCAGTATGAAACTTTGAACTGTCCTGATGCAGGTATTTGGTATAAACCGCTGACCCGCCCTGATGCAGAGATTCCACTTGAAACATCAGCCTGTCATGATGCAGAGATTCGGTATGAAACGTTGATCTGTCCTGATGCAGAGATTCAGTATAAAACGTCGATCTGTCCTGATGCTGAGATACCACATGAAACATCAATCTGTCCTGATGCAGAGTATAGGTATGATTCGCCGACCTGTCCTGATGCAGAGATTCGGTATGAATCGTCGACCTGTCATGATGCAGAGATTCCACATGAAACATCAGCCTGTCCTGATGCAGAGATTCAATATAAAACGTCGACCTGTCCTGATGCATAGATTCCACATGAAACGTCCACCTGTCCTGATGCAGAGAATCGTATGAAACGTTGACCTGTCCTGATGCAGAGATTCAGCATGAAACTTTGAACTGTCCTAATGCAGAGATTCGGTATGAAACGTCGGCCTGTCCTGATGCAGAGATTCCACATGAAACATCATTCTGTCCTGATGCAGAGAATTGGTATGATACACCAACCTGTCCTGATGCAGAGATTAGGTATGAAACGTCGGCCAGTCCTGATGCAGAGATTGCACTTGAAACATCAATCTGTCCAGAAGCAGAGATTTGGAATGAAACTTTGATCTGTCCTGATGCAGAGATTCGGAATGAAACGTCGGCCTGTCCTGATGCAGAGATTCCACATGAAACGTCAACCTGTCCTGATGCAGAGATTCGGTATGAAACGTCGGCCTGTCCTGATGTAGAGATTCCACATGAAACATCAGCCTGTCCTGATGCAGAGATTCGGTATGAATCGTCGACCTGTCCTGATGCAGAGATTCCACATGAAACATCAGCCTGTCATGATGCAGAGATTCGGTATGAAACGTTGATCTGTCCTGATGCAGAGATTCAGTATAAAACGTCGATCTGTCCTGATGCAGAGATACCACATGAAACGTTAACCTGTCCTGATGCAGAGAATCGTATGAAACGTTGACCTGTCCTGATGCAGAGATTCAGTATGAAACGTCGACCTGTCCTGATGCAGAGATTCCACATGAAACGTCAACCTGTCCTGATGCAGAGATTCAGTATGAAACGTTCAACTGTCCTGATGCAGAGATTCGGTATAAACAGCTGACCCGCCCTGATGCAGAGATTCCACTTGAAACATCAATCTGTCCTGATGCAGAGAATTCGTATGATACGCCGACCTGTTTTGATGCAGAGATTCATTATGAAATGTCTACCTTTCCTGATGCAGAGATTCGGTATGAAACGTTGATCTGTCCTGATGCAGAGATTCGGTATGAAACGTCGGCCTGTCCTGATGCAGAGATTCCACATGAAACGTCAACCTGTCCTGATGCAGAGTTTTGGTATGAAACGACGGCCAGTCCTGATGCAGAGAATCCACTGGAAACATCAATCTGTCCTGATGCAGAGAATTGGTATGATACGCCGACCTGTCCTGATGCAGAGATTCAGTATGAAATGTCTACCTTTCCTGATGCAGAGATTCGGTATGAAACGTTGATCTGTACTGAAGCAGAGATTCGGTATGAAACGTCCACCTGTCATGATGCAGAGATTCGGTATGAAACGGCTACCTCTCATGATGCAGAGATTCGGTATGAAACGTCGACCTGTCCCGATGCAGACACTCGGTATGAAACGTCTGCCTGTCCTGATGCAGAGATTCGGCATGGAACGTCGACCTGTCCCGATGCAGAGATTCGCTATGAAACGTCGACCTGTTCCTGATGCAGAGATTCAACATGAAACATCAAACTGTCCTGATGCACAGAATCAGTATGAAACGTTGACCTGTCCTGATGCAGAGATTCAACATGAAACATCGACCTGTGCTGATGCAGAGATTTGGTATGAAACTTTGATCTGTCCTGATGCAGAGATTCGGTATGAAACGTCGGCCTGTCCTGATGCTGAGATTCCACATGAAACGTCAACCTGTCCTGATGCAAAGTTTCGGTATGAAACGACGGCCAGTCCTGATGCAGAGATTCCACATGAAACATCAACCTGTCCTGATGCAGAGATTCGGTATGAAACGTTGGTCTGTTCTGATGCAGAGATTTGGGATCAAACGTCGACCCGTCCTGAGGCTGAGATACCACATGAAACATCAATCTGTCCTGATGCAGAGTATAGGTATGATTCGCCGACCTGTCCTGATGCAGAGATTCGGTATGAATCGTCGACCTGTCATGATGCAGAGATTCCACATGAAACATCAGCCTGTCCTGATGCAGAGATTCAATATAAAACGTCGACCTGTCCTGATGCATAGATTCCACATGAAACGTCCACCTGTCCTGATGCAGAGAATCGTATGAAACGTTGACCTGTCCTGATGCAGAGATTCAGTATGAAACTTTGAACTGTCCTAATGCAGAGATTCGGTATGAAACGTCGGCCTGTCCTGATGCAGAGATTCCACATGAAACATCATTCTGTCCTGATGCAGAGAATTGGTATGATACACCAACCTGTCCTGATGCAGAGATTAGGTATGAAACGTCGGCCAGTCCTGATGCAGAGATTGCACTTGAAACATCAATCTGTCCAGAAGCAGAGATTTGGAATGAAACTTTGATCTGTCCTGATGCAGAGATTCGGTATGAAACGTCGGCCTGTCCTGATGCAGAGATTCCACATGAAACGTCAACCTGTCCTGATGCAGAGATTCGGTATGAAACGTCGGCCTGTCCTGATGTAGAGATTCCACATGAAACATCAGCCTGTCCTGATGCAGAGATTCGGTATGAATCGTCGACCTGTCCTGATGCAGAGATTCCACATGAAACATCAGCCTGTCATGATGCAGAGATTCGGTATGAAACGTTGATCTGTCCTGATGCAGAGATTCAGTATAAAACGTCGATCTGTCCTGATGCAGAGATTCCACATGAAACGTTAACCTGTCCTGATGCAGAGAATCGTATGAAACGTTGACCTGTCCTGATGCAGAGATTCAGTATGAAACGTCGACCTGTCCTGATGCAGAGATTCCACATGAAACGTCAACCTGTCCTGATGCAGAGATTCAGTATGAAACGTTGAACTGTCCTGATGCAGAGATTCGGTATAAACAGCTGACCCGCCCTGATGCAGAGATTCCACTTGAAACATCAAACTGTCCTGATGCACAGAATCAGTATGAAACGTTGGCCTGTCCTGATGCAGAGATTCAACATGAAACATCGACCTGTGCTGATGCAGAGATTTGGTATGAAACTTTGATCTGTCCTGATGCAGAGATTCGGTATGAAACGTCGGCCTGTCCTGATGCTGAGATTCCACATGAAACGTCAACCTGTCCTGATGCAAAGTTTCGGTATGAAACGACGGCCAGTCCTGATGCAGAGATTCCACATGAAACATCAACCTGTCCTGATGCAGAGATTCGGTATGAAACGTTGGTCTGTTCTGATGCAGAGATTTGGGATCAAACGTCGACCCGTCCTGAGGCTGAGATACCACATGAAACATCAATCTGTCCTGATGCAGAGTATAGGTATGATTCGCCGAACTGTCTTGATGCAGAGATTCGGTATGAATCGTCGACCTGTCCTGATGCAGAGATTCCACATGAAACATCAGCCTGTCCTGATGCAGAGATTCAATATAAAATGTCGACCTGTCCTGATGCATAGATTCCACATGAAACGTCCACCTGTCTTGATGCAGAGAATCGTATGAAACGTTGACCTGTCCTGATGCAGAGATTCAGTATGAAACTTTGAACTGTCCTAATGCAGAGATTCGGTATGAAACGTCGGCCTGTCCTGATGCAGAGATTCCACATGAAACATCATTCTGTCCTGATGCAGAGAATTGGTATGATACACCAACCTGTCCTGATGCAGAGATTAGGTATGAAACGTCGGCCAGTCCTGATGCAGAGATTGCACTTGAAACATCAATCTGTCCAGAAGCAGAGATTTGGAATGAAACTTTGATCTGTCCTGATGCAGAGATTCGGTATGAAACGTCGGCCTGTCCTGATGCAGAGATTCCACATGAAACGTCAACCTGTCCTGATGCAGAGATTCGGTATGAAACGTCGGCCTGTCCTGATGTAGAGATTCCACATGAAACATCGGCCTGTCCTGATGCAGAGATTCGGTATGAATCGTCGACCTGTCCTGATGCAGAGATTCCACATGAAATATCAGCCTGTCATGATGCAGAGATTCGGTATGAAACGTTGATCTGTCCTGATGCAGAGATTCAGTATAAAACGTCGATCTGTCCTGATGCAGAGATTCCACATGAAACGTTAACCTGTCCTGATGCAGAGAATCGTATGAAACGTTGACCTGTCCTGATGCAGAGATTCAGTATGAAACGTCGACCTGTCCTGATGCAGAGATTCCACATGAAACGTCAACCTGTCCTGATGCAGAGATTCAGTATGAAACGTTGAACTGTCCTGATGCAGAGATTCGGTATAAACAGCTGACCCGCCCTGATGCAGAGATTCCACTTGAAACATCAATCTGTCCTGATGCAGAGAATTCGTATGATACGCCGACCTGTTTTGATGCAGAGATTCAGTATGAAATGTCTACCTTTCCTGATGCAGAGATTCGGTATGAAACGTTGATCTGTCCTGATGCAGAGATTCGGTATGAAACGTCGGCCTGTCCTGATGCAGAGATTCCACATGAAACGTCAACCTGTCCTGATGCAGAGTTTTGGTATGAAACGACGGCCAGTCCTGATGCGGAGATTCCACATGAAACAACAACCTGTCCTGATGCAAACATTTGGTTTGAAGCTTTGACCCGTCCTGATGCAGAGATTCGGTATGAAACATTGGTCTGTTCTGATGCAGAGATTTGGTATGAAACGTCGAGCTGTCCTGATGCTGAGATTCGGTATGAAACGTCCACCTGTCATGATGCAGAGATTCGGTATGAAACGTCCACCTGTCATGATGCAGAGATTCGGTATGAAACGTCGACCTGTCCCGATGCAGACATTCGTTATGAAACGTCTGCCTGTCCTGATGCAGAGATTCGGCATGGAACGTCGACCTGTCCCGATGCAGAGATTCGGTATGAAACGTGGACCTGTTCCTGATGCAGAGATTCAACATGAAACATCAAACTGTCCTGATGCACAGATTCAGTATGAAATGTTGACCTGTCCTGATGCAGAGATTCAACATGAAACATCGACCTGTGCTGATGCAGAGATTTGGAATGAAGCTTTGATCTGTCCTGATGCAGAGATTCGGTATGAAAAGTCGGCCTGTCCTGATGCAGAGATTCCACATGAAACATCAGCCTGTCCTGATGCAGAGATTCAATATAAAACGTCGACCTGTCCTGATGCATAGATTCCACATGAAACGTCCACCTGTCCTGATGCAGAGAATCGTTTGAAACGTTGACCTGTCCTGATGCAGAGATTCAGTATGAAACTTTGAACTGTCCTGATGCAGAGATTTGGTATAAACCGCTGACCCGCCCTGATGCAGAGATTCCACTTGAAACATCATTCTGTCCTGATGCAGAGAACTGGTATGATACACCGACCTGTCCTGATGCAGAGATTAGGTATGAAACGTCGGCCAGTCCTGATGCAGAGATTGCACTTTAAACATCAATCTGTCCCGAAGCAGAGATTTGGAATGAAACTTTGATCTGTCCTGATGCAGAGATTCGGTATGAAACGTCGGCCTGTCCTGATGCAGAGATTCCACATGAAACGTCAACCTGTCCTGATGCAGAGTATTGGTATGATTCGCCGACCTGTCCTGATGCAGAGATTCGGTATGAATTGTCGACCTGTCCTGATGCAGAGATTCCACATGAATCATCAGCCTGTCATGATGCAGAGATTCTGTATGAAACGTCAGCCTGTCCTGATGCAGAGATTCCACATGAAACGTCCACCTGTCCTGATGCAGAGAATCGTATGAAACGTTGACCTGTCCTGATGCAGAGATTCAGTATGAAACATTGAACTGTCCTGATGCAGGTATTTGGTATAAACCGCTGACCCGCCCTGATGCAGAGATTCCACTTGAAACATCATTCTGTCCTGATGCAGAGAATTGGTATGATACGCCGACCTGTCCTGATGCAGAGATTAGGTATGAAACGTCGGCCAGTCCTGATGCAGAGATTGCACTTGAAACATCAATCTGTCCTGAAGCAGAGATTTGGTATGAAACTTTGATATGTCCTGATGCAGAGATTCGGTATGAAACGTCGGCCTGTCCTGATGCAGAGATTCCACATGAAACGTCAACCTGTCCTGATGCAGAGATTCGGTATGAAACGTCGGCCTGTCCTGATGTAGAGATTCCACATGAAACATCGGCCTGTCCTGATGCAGAGATTCGGTATGAATCGTCGACCTGTCCTGATGCAGAGATTCCACATGAAACATCAGCCTGTCATGATGCAGAGATTCGGTATGAAACGTTGATCTGTCCTGATGCAGAGATTCAGTATAAAACGTCGATCTGTCCTGATGCTGAGATACCACATGAAACATCAATCTGTCCTGATGCAGAGTATTGGTATGATTCGCCGACTTGTCCTGATGCAGAGATTCAGTATGAATCGTTGATCTGTCCTGATGCAGAGATTCAGTATAAAACGTCGACCTGTCTTGATGCAGAGATTCCACATGAAACGTCGACCTGTCCTGATGCAGAGAATCGTATGAAACGTTGACCTGTCCTGATGCAGAGATTCAGTATGAAACGTTGAACTATCCTGATGCAGAGATTCGGTATAAACCGCTGACCCGCCCTGATGCAGAGAATCCACTGGAAACATCAATCTGTCCTGATGCAGAGAATTGGTATGATACGCCGACCTGTCCTGATGCAGAGATTCAGTATGAAATGTCTACCTTTCCTGATGCAGAGATTCGGTATGAAACGTTGATCTGTACTGATGCAGAGATTCAGTATAAAACATCGACCTGTTCTGATGCAGAGATTCCACATGAAACGTTAACCTGTCCTGATGCAGAGAATCGTATGAAACGTTGACCTGTCCTGATGCAGAGATTCAGTATGAAACGTTGAACTGTCCTGTTGCAGAGATTCGGTATAAACCGCTGCACCGCCCTGATGCAGAGATTCGGTATGAAACGTCGGCCTGTCCTGATGCAGAGATTCCACATGAAACGTCAACCTGTCCTGATGCAGAGTTTTGGTATGAAACGACGGCCAGTCCTGATGCAGAGATTCCACATGAAACATCAACCTGTCCTGATGCAGAGATTCGGTATGAAACGTCGGCCTGTCCTGATATAGAGATTTCACATGAGACAGCAACCTGTCCTGAAGCAGAGATTCGGTATGAAGCATTGATCTGTCCTGATGCAGAGATTCAGTATGAAAAGTCGGCCTGTCCTGATGCAGAGATTCCACATGAAACGTCAACCTGTCCTGATGCAGAGTTTCGGTATGAAACGACGGCCAGTCCGGATGCAGAGATCCCACATGAAACATCAACTTGTCCTGATGCAGAGATTCGGTAAGGAATGTTGATCTGTCCTGATGCAGAGATTCGGTATGAAACGTCGACTTGTCCTGGTGTAGAGAATCGGTATGAAACGTCGGCCTGTCCTGATGCAGAGATTCCACATGTAACATCAACCTGTCCTGATGCAGAGATTCGGCATGAAACGTTCACCTGTCCTGGTGCAGTGATTCGGTATGAAACATCAACCTGTCCTGATGCTGAGATTCCACAAGAAACATCGACCCGTCCTGATGCTGAGATACCACATGAAACATCAATCTGTCCTGATGCAGAGTATTGGTATGATTCGCCGACTTGTCCTGATGCAGAGATTCAATATGAATCGTTGATCTGTCCTGATGCAGAGATTCAGTATAAAACGTCGACCTGTCTTGATGCAGAGATTCCACATGAAACGTCGACCTGTCCTGATGCAGAGAATCGTATGAAACGTTGACCTGTCCTGATGCAGAGATTCGGTATAAACCGCTGACCCACCCTGATGCAGAGAATCCACTGGAAACATCAACCTTTCCTGATGCAGAGTTTTGGTATGAAACGTCGGCCTGTCCTGATATAGCGATTCCACATGAGACATCAACCTGTCCTGATGCAGAGATTCGGCATGAAACATTGTTCTGTCCTGATGCAGAGATTCGGTATGAACAGTCGGCCTGTCCTGATGCAGAGATTCCACATGAAACGTCAACCTGTCCTGAAGCAGAGTTTCGGTATGAAACGACGGCCAGTCCGGATGCAGAGATTCCACATGAAACATCAACCTGTCCTGATGCAGAGATTCGGTAAGGAACGTTGATCTGTCCTGATGCAGAGATTCGGTATGAAACGTCGACTTGTCCTGGTGTAGAGAATCGGTATGAAACACCGGCCTGTCCTGATGCAGAGATTCCACATGTAACATCAACCTGTCCTGATGCAGAGATTCGGCATGAAACGTTCACCTGTCCTGGTGCAGTGATTCGGTATGAAACATCAACCTGTCCTGATGCTGAGATTCCACATGAAACATCGACCCGTCCTGATGCTGAGATACCACATGAAACATCAATCTGTCCTGATGCAGAGTATTGGTATGATTCGCCGACTTGTCCTGTTGCAGAGATTCAGTATGAAACGTTGATCTGTCCTGATGCAGAGATTCAGTATAAAACGTCGACATGTCTTGATGCAGAGATTCCACATGAAACGTCGACCTGTCCTGATGCAGAGAATCGTATGAAACGTTGACCTGTCCTGATGCAGAGATTCAGAATGAAACGTTGAACTATCCTGATGCAGAGATTCGGTATAAACCGCTGACCAGCCCTGATGCAGAGAATCCACTGCAAACATCAATCTGTCCTGATGCAGAGAATTGGTATGATACGCCGACCTGTCCTGATGCAGAGATTCAGTATGAAATGTCTACCTTTCCTGATGCAGAGATTCGGTATGAAACGTTGATCTGTCCTGAAGCAGAGATTCGGTATGAACCGTCCACCTGTCATGATTCAGAGATTCGGTATGAAACGTCCACCTGTCCCGATGCAGACATTCGGTATGAAACGTCTGCCTGTCCTGATGCAGATATTCGGCATGGAACGTCGACCTGTCCCGATGCAGAGATTCGCTATGAAAAGTCGACCTGTTCCTGATGCAGAGATTCAACATGAAACATCAAACTGTCCTGATGCACAGAATCAGTATGAAACGTTGACCTGTCCTGATGCAGAGATTCAACATGAAACATCGACCTGTGCTGATGCAGAGATTTGGTATGAAACTTTGATCTGTCCTGATGCAGAGTATAGGTATTATTCGCCGACCTGTCCTGATGCAGAGATTAGGTATGAAACGTCGGCCAGTCCTGATGCAGAGATTGCACTTGAAACATCAATCTGTCCTGAAGCAGAGATTTGGAATGAAACTTTGATCTGTCCTGATGCAGAGATTCGGTATGAAACGTCGGCCTGTCCTGATGCAGAGATTCCACATGAAACATCGGCCTGTCCTGATGCAGAGATTCGGTATGAATCGTCGACCTGTCCTGATGCAGAGATTCCACATGAAACATCAGCCTGTCATGATGCAGAGATTCGGTATGAAACGTTGATCTGTCCTGATGCAGAGATTCAGTATAAAACGTCGATCTGTCCTGATGCAGAGATTCCACATGAAACGTTAACCTGTCCTGATGCAGAGAATCGTATGAACCGTTGACCTGTCCTGCTGCAGAGATTCAGTATGAAACGTCGACCTGTCCTGATGCAGAGATTCCACTTGAAACTTCAATCTGTCCTGAAGCAGAGATTTGGAATGAAACTTTGTTCTGTCCTGATGCAGAGATTCGGTATGAAACGTCAACCTGTCCTGATGCAGAGATTCGGTATAAACAGCTGACCCGCCCTGATGCAGAGATTCCACTTGAAACATCAATCTGTCCTGATGCAGAGAATTCGTATGATACGCCGACCTGTCCTGATGCAGAGATTCGGTATGAAACGTTGATCTGTCCTGATGCAGAGATTCAGTATGAAACGTCGGCCTGTCCTGATGCAGAGATTGCACATGAAACGTCAACCTGTCCTGATGCAGAGATTCGGTATGAAACGTCGGCCTGTCCTGATGTAGAGATTCCACATGAAACATCGACCTGTCCTGATGCAGAGATTCCACTTGAAACTTCAATCTGTCCTGAAGCAGAGATTTGGAATGAAACTTTGATCTGTCCTGAAGCAGAGATTCGGTATGAAACGTCGGCCTGTCCTGATGCAGAGATTCCACATGAAACGTCAACCTGTCCTGATGCAGAGATTCGGTATAAACAGCTGACCCGCACTGATGCAGAGATTCCACTTGAAACATCAATCTGTCCTGATGCAGAGAATTCGTATGATACGCCGACCTTTTTTGATGCAGAGATTCAGTATGAAATGTCTACCTTTCCTGATGCAGAGATTCGGTATGAAACGTTGATCTGTCCTGATGCAGAGATTCGGTATGAAACATTGGTCTGTTCTGCTGCAGAGATTTGGTATGAAACGTCGAGCTGTCCTGATGCTGAGATTCGGTATGAAACGTCCACCTGTCATGATGCAGAGATTCGGTATGAAACGTCCACCTGTCATGATGCAGAGATTCGGTATGAAACGTCCACCTGTCATGATGCAGAGATTCGGTATGAAACGTTGACCTGTCCCGATGCAGACATTCGGTATGAAACGTCTGCCTGTCCTGATGCAGAGATTCGGCATGGAACGTCGACCTGTCCCGATGCAGAGATTCGGTATAAACAGCTGACCCGCACTGATGCAGAGATTCCACTTGAAACATCAATCTGTCCTGATGCAGAGAATTCGTATGATACGCCGACCTTTTTTGATGCAGAGATTCAGTATGAAATGTCTACCTTTCCTGATGCAGAGATTCGGTATGAAACGTTGATCTGTCCTGATGCAGAGATTCGGTATGAAACATTGGTCTGTTCTGCTGCAGAGATTTGGTATGAAACGTCGAGCTGTCCTGATGCTGAGATTCGGTATGAAACGTCCACCTGTCATGATGCAGAGATTCGGTATGAAACGTCCACCTGTCATGATGCAGAGATTCGGTATGAAACGTCCACCTGTCATGATGCAGAGATTCGGTATGAAACGTTGACCTGTCCCGATGCAGACATTCGGTATGAAACGTCTGCCTGTCCTGATGCAGAGATTCGGCATGGAACGTCGACCTGTCCCGATGCAGAGATTCGGTATGAAACGTGGACCTGTTCCTGATGCAGAGATTCAACATGAAACATCAACCTGTCCTGATGCACAGATTCAGTATGAAACGTTGTCCTGTCCTGATGCAGAGATTCAACATGAAACATCGACCTGTGCTGATGCAGAGATTTGGTATGAAGCTTTGATCTGTCCTGATGCAGAGATTCGGTATGAAAAGTCGGCCCGTCCTGATGCAGAGATTCCACATGAAACATCAGCCTGTCCTGATGCAGAGATTCAATATAAAACGTCGACCTGTCCTGATGCATAGATTCCACAGGAAACGTCCACCTGTCCTGATGCAGAGAATCGTATGAAACGTTGACCTGTCCTGATGCAGAGATTCAGTATGAAATTTTGAACTGTCCTGATGCAGATATTTGGTATAATCCGCTGACCCGCCCTGATGCAGAGATTCCACTTGAAACATCATTCTGTCCTGATGCAGAGAATTGGTATGATACGCCAACCTGTCCTGATGCAGAGATTAGGTATGAAACGTCGGCCAGTCCTGATGCAGAGATTGCACTTGAAACATCAATCTGTCCTCAATCAGAGATTTGGTATGAAACTTTGATCTGTCCTGATGCAGAGATTCGGTATGAAACGTCGGCCTGTCCTGATGCAGAGATTCCACATGAAACGTCAACCTGTCCTGATGCAGAGATTCGGTATGAAACGTCGGCCTGTCCTGATGTAGAGATTCCACATGAAACATCGACCTGTCCTGATGCAGAGATTCAGTATGAATCGTCGACCTTACCTGATGCAGAGATTCCACATGAAACATCAGCCTGTCATGATGCAGAGATTCGGCATGAAACGTTGATCTGTCCTGATGCAGAGATTCAGTATAAAACATCGACCTGTTCTGATGCAGAGATTCCACATGAAACGTTAACCTGTCCTGATGCAGAGAATCGTATGAAACGTTGACCTGTCCTGATGCAGAGATTCAGTATGAAACGTTGAACTGTCCTGTTGCAGAGATTCGGTATAAACCGCTGCACCGCCCTGATGCAGAGATTCGGTATGAAACGTTGGCCTGTCCTGATGCAGAGATTCCACATGAAACGTCAACCTGTCCTGATACAGAGTTTTGGTATGAAACGACGGCCAGTCCTGATGCAGAGATTCCACATGAAACATCAACCTGTCCTGATGCAGAGATTCGGTATGAAACGTCGGCCTGTCCTGATATAGAGATTCCACATGAGACATCAACCTGTCCTGAAGCAGAGATTCGGTATGAAACATTGATCTGTCCTGATGCAGAGATTCGGTATGAAAAGTCGGCCTGTCCTGATGCAGAGATTCCACATGAAACGTCAACCTGTCCTGATGCAGAGATTCGGTACGGAATGTTGATCTGTCCTGATGCAGAGATTCGGTATGAAACGTCGACTTGTCCTGGTGTAGAGAATCGGTATGAAACGTCGGCCTGTCCTGATGCAGAGATTCCACATGTAACATCAACCTGTCCTGATGCAGAGATTCGGCATGAAACGTTCACCTGTCCTGGTGCAGTGATTCGGTATGAAACATCAACCTGTCCTGATGCTGAGATTCCACATGAAACATCGACCCATCCTGATGCTGAGATACCACATGAAACATCAATCTGTCCTGATGCAGAGTATTGGTATGATTCGCCGACTTGTCCTGATGCAGAGATTCAATATGAATCGTTGATCTGTCCTGATGCAGAGATTCAGTATAAAACGTCGACCTGTCTTGATGCAGAGATTCCACATGAAACGTCGACCTGTCCTGATGCAGAGAATCGTATGAAACGTTGACCTGTCCTGATGCAGAGATTCAGTATGAAACGTTGAACTATCCTGATGCAGAGATTCGGTATAAACCGCTGACCCGCCCTGATGCAGAGAATCCACTGGAAACATCAACCTTTCCTGATGCAGAGTTTTGGTATGAAACGTCGGCCTGTCCTGATATAGCGATTCCACATGAGACATCAACCTGTCCTGATGCAGCGATTCGGTATGAAACATTGTTCTGTCCTGATGCAGAGATTCGGTATGAAAAGTCGGCCTGTCCTGATGCAGAGATTCCCATGAAACATCAACCTGTCCTGATGCAGAGATTCGGTAAGGAACGTTGATCTGTCCTGATGCAGAGATTCGGTATGAAACGTCGACATGTCCTGGTGTAGAGAATCGTTATGAAACGTCGGCCTGTCCTGATGCAGAGATTCCACATGTAACATCAACCTGTCCTGATGCAGAGATTCGGCATGAAACGTTCACCTGTCCTGGTGCAGTGATTCGGTATGAAACATCAACCTGTCCTGATGCTGAGATTCCACATGAAACATCGACCCATCCTGATGCTGAGATACCACATGAAACATCAATCTGTCCTGATGCAGAGTATTGGTATGATTCGCCGACTTGTCCTGTTGCAGAGATTCAGTATGAAACGTTGATCTGTCCTGATGCAGAGATTCAGTATAAAACGTCGACCTGTCTTGATGCAGAGATTCCACATGAAACGTCGACCTGTCCTGATGCAGAGAATCGTATGAAACGTTGACCTGTCCTGATGCAGAGATTCAGAATGAAACGTTGAACTATCCTGATGCAGAGATTCGGTATAAACCGCTGACCCACCCTGATGCAGAGAATCCACTGGAAACATCAATCTGTCCTGATGCAGAGAATTGGTATGATACGCCGACCTGTCCTGATGCAGAGATTCGGTATGAAACGTTGATCTGTCCTGAAGCAGAGATTCGGTATGAAACGTCCACCTGTCCTGGTGCAGTGATTCGGTATGAAACATCAACCTGTCCTGATGCTGAGATTCCACATGAAACATCGACCCATCCTGATGCTGAGATACCACATGAAACATCAATCTGTCCTGATGCAGAGTATTGGTATGATTCGCCGACTTGTCCTGTTGCAGAGATTCAGTATGAAACGTTGATCTGTCCTGATGCAGAGATTCAGTATAAAACGTCGACCTGTCTTGATGCAGAGATTCCACATGAAACGTCGACCTGTCCTGATGCAGAGAATCGTATGAAACGTTGACCTGTCCTGATGCAGAGATTCGGTATGAAACGTTGATCTGTCCTGAAGCAGAGTTTCGGTATGAACCGTCCACCTGTCATGATGCAGAGATTCGGTATGAAACGTCCACCTGTCCCGATGCAGACATTCGGTATGAAACGTCTGCCTGCCCTGATGCAGAGATTCGGCATGGAACGTCGACCTGTCCCGATGCAGAGATTCGCTATGAAAAGTCGACCTGTTCCTGATGCAGAGATTCAACATGAAACATCAAACTGTCCTGATGCACAGAATCAGTATGAAACGTTGACCTGTCCTGATGCAGAGTATAGGTATTATTCGCCGACCTGTCCTGATGCAGAGATTAGGTATGAATCGTCGACTTGTCCTGATGCAGAGATTCCACATGAAACGTTAACCTGTCCTGATGCAGAGAATCGTATGAAGCGTTGACCTGTCCTGATGCAGAGATTCAGTATGAAACGTTGAACTGTCCTGTTGCAGAGATTCGGTATAAACCGCTGCACCGCCCTGATGCAGAGATTCGGTATGAAACGTCGGCCAGTCCTGATGCAGAGATTCCACATGAAACGTCAACCTGTCCTGATGCAGAGTTTTGGTATGAAACGACGGCCAGTCCTGATATAGAGATTCCACATGAGACATCAACCTGTCCTGAAGCAGAGATTCGGTATGAAACATTGATCTGTCCTGATGCAGAGATTCGGTATGAAAAGTCGGCCTGTCCTGATGCAAAGATTCCACATGAAACGTCAACCTGTCCTGATGCAGAGTTTCGGTATGAAACGACGGCCAGTCCAGATGCAGAGATTCCACATGAAACATCAACTTGTCCTGATGCAGAGATTCGGTAAGGAATGTTGATCTGTCCTGATGCAGAGATTCGGTATGAAACGTCGACTTGTCCTGGTGTAGAGAATCGGTATGAAACGTCGGCCTGTCCTGATGCAGAGATTCCACATGTAACATCAACCTGTCCTGATGCAGAGATTCGGCATGAAACGTTCACCTGTCCTGGTGCAGTGATTCGGTATGAAACATCAACCTGTCCTGATGCTGAGATTCCACATGAAACATCGACCCATCCTGATGCTGAGATACCACATGAAACATCAATCTGTCCTGATGCAGAGTATTGGTATGATACGCCGACTTGTCCTGATGCAGAGATTCAATATGAATCGTTGATCTGTCCTGATGCAGAGATTCAGTATAAAACGTCGACCTGTCTTGATGCAGAGATTCCACATGAAACGTCGACCTGTCCTGATGCAGAGAATCGTATGAAACGTTGACCTGTCCTGATGCAGAGATTCAGTATGAAACGTTGAACTATCCTGATGCAGAGATTCGGTATAAACCGCTGACCCGCCGTGATGCAGAGAATCCACTGGAAACATCAACCTTTCCTGATGCAGAGTTTTGGTATGAAACGTCGGCCTGTCCTGATATAGCGATTCCACATGAGACATCAACCTGTCCTGATGCAGAGATTCGGTATGAAACATTGTTCTGTCCTGATGCAGAGATTCGGTATGAAAAGTCGGCCTGTCCTGATGCAGAGATTCCACATGAAACGTCAACCTGTCCTGATGCAGAGTTTCGGTATGAAACGACGGCCAGTCCGGATGCAGAGATTCCACATGAAACATCAACCTGTCCTGATGCAGAGATTCGGTAAGGAACGTTGATCTGTCCTGATGCAGAGATTCGGTATGAAACGTCGGCCTGTCCTGATGCAGAGATTCCACATGTAACATCAACCTGTCCTGATGCAGAGATTCGGTAAGGAACGTTGATCTGTCCTGATGCAGAGATTCAGTATAAAACGTCGACCTGTCTTGATGCAGAGATTCCACATGAAACGTCGACCTGTCCTGATGCAGAGAATCGTATGAAACGTTGACCTGTCCTGATGCAGAGATTCAGAATGAAACGTTGAACTTTCCTGATGCAGAGATTCGGTATAAACCGCTGACCCGCCCTGATGCAGAGAATCCACTGGAAACATCAATCTGTCCTGATGCAGAGAATTGGTATGATACGCCGACCTGTCCTGATGCAGAGATTCAGTATGAAATGTCTACCTTTCCTGATGCAGAGATTCGGTATGAAACGTTGATCTGTCCTGAAGCAGAGATTCGGTATGAAACGTCCACCTGTCCCGATGCAGACATTCGGTATGAAACGTCTGCCTGTCCTGATGCAGAGATTCAGCATGGAACGTCGACCTGTCCCGATGCAGAGATTCGCTATGAAAAGTCGACCGGTTCCTGATGCAGAGATTCAACATGAAACATCAAACTGTCCTGATGCACAGAATCAGTATGAAACGTTGACCTGTCCTGATGCAGAGATTCAACATGAAACATCGACCTGTGCTGATGCAGCGATTTGGTATGAAACTTTGATCTGTCCTGATGCAGAGTATAGGTATTATTCGCCGACCTGTCCTGATGCAGAGATTAGGTATGAAACGTCGGCCAGTCCTGATGCAGAGATTGCACTTGAAACATCAATCTGTCCTGAAGCAGAGATTTGGAATGAAACTTTGATCTGTCCTGATGCAGAGATTCGGTATGAAACGTCGGCCTGTACTGATGCAAGGATTCCACATGAAACGTCAACCTGTCCTGATGCAGAGATTCGGTATGAATCATCGACCTGTCCTGATGCAGAGATTCCACATGAAACATCAGCCTGTCATGATGCAGAGATTCGGTATGAAACGTTGATCTGTCCTGATGCAGAGGTTCAGTATAAAACGTCGGCCTGTCCTGATGCAGAGATTCCACATGTAACATCAACCTGTCCTGATGCAGAGATTCGGCATGAAACGTTCACCTGTCCTGGTGC